>NC_139229.1:196575238-197175238 GCF_977018435.1 Lepisma saccharinum | reverse complement strand
GTACCAATCTAATTGAAAAAATATTGAAAGCGGATAACAATGATCAACTTCAGATAAAACGGAATTACTTAATACAGCATACTGACAAGTTGTGCCTGTATTATCACTACGATATGATTTAGACGGACCCTCCATTATGTTAGTGCGAGCAAACTGGTCCACGTTCACCCGCGACGTTCGTTTAATGTTGCTTCTGGGACAGAAGAAATGAACTGTTTACAAGAAGCTTCTCTTGGATCGAAAGATGGAGCATTTTCATTTAATGGAGTATTCGCCACTGCAGTTGCATTGCAACTGTTTTAATGTTGCTTCCGGGACAGAAGAAATGAACTGTTTACAAGAAGCTTCTCTTGGATCGAAAGATGGAGCATTTTCATTTAATGGAGTATTCGCCACTGCAGTTGCATTGCAACTGTTTCCCGTTGACAACTGAGAAGACGAATATCCGCAATTGGCACATACACTGCATGGTTGGAATGAGTGGAAATTATTGTTAGAGAACTGAGAGTTAGGATGCAGTATAAATTGCTGTTGTTCTTGCTCGTTTCTGGCATTGAAACTGTTGCTCATAAATCTACCATTATTGTTGAAGTATCGTGAGCTTTGTGGACTTCTATTTTGCCGGAAATTTTGAGTTCCTGCACCATTAAGTCTGTAACGATTTTATGGTCTGTTAGTTAGGTTAGGTTTCCCAAAATTATTATTTCTATTAAATATCATCGTCTTCTGGCTGGAGTTTGATTGTTGGTTTTCAGCAACAAACGGAACATCTGTACGTGGAATCTTATTTCTTTTATTTTCATCGCTAGAGGAAACAAAATGAACAGTATCATTAGGTCTTACGTTATGTCTTGAACCTTGATTTCCATTAGGTTCATCATCGTTCACAAACGATGAACTTTTAGCAACACTCTGAACTCTCAGTTTTGCCCTTGCACTATTATTGTCGGTAAAACTTTTAGAATTATTCCCATCATGTCGGAAATTTTTTTCACGTACATTATCATGAACATTAAAACTCTTGTTTGATCTTGAATTCACTAAATCCAACCTCTTTAGTAACGCAATTACATCATCCATTTTAACTAATCTAGCAGCTAATATTGTTTGTGCAATAGATGTGGGCAACTGATTGATTAAAATATCAATAACTTCTGCATCATTCGGACGATCAACTAAATTATAATATGCCGAATGCGTACGAATAGCAAAAACTTCCATACTACTCGTCGATTTAGGATCATATTTACGACTTCTAAGTTCAGATAATTGAGCCTGAGTTAACGAATAAGACGTGTAATGATTCAGAAATTCGTCAACAAACTGTTTGTATGATGTAAACGAATCGACATGAGTATTATACCAACCTTCTGCAGGTCCTTGAAAACAATTAGTAATACATTCAAGCCTTTGCATGTCAGGAACTTGCAGTAAGTCTAAGTAGGACGTTAAAGTTTTAATAAACTTACGTGGGCTTGATTTTTCAGGATCTCCAGAATATTTAGGAAGAACAGTAAGTTCATTCAATCTTACCAACCGTCGAGGTTCTTGAGTAAGCGAACGCATACAATTGTCAGGATAATCACATCGATGATTCTGCGGATTTGCTGACTTTTGGTTTACTTGCCTCTTTCTTTCCTGACCAGAACCATCAGAATATAAATAACGGGTTGGTTGACATAACTTGTTAGTATTACTGGTTCTCACTCGATTATTTCTAGAACGTTTGTGTCTTTCTGAAGCAATGCGATTGTGTTCATCATCAGAAACATCACACGCTGAAGAATCAGATGATTTAGGAGAGGTTAGGTTCTGTGCAGGAATACCAGGTTGACAGTTACTATTCACATGAGAACTGTAAACTTGTACAGGATTACTTGATTCAACATTAGTCGAAATATTAGATGTTAACTTAGTAATATTTTCCTCACATGCTTCCACGCGCTTAGTTATTTCGTCCTTGCTCATAACGGCTTCAAGTCTTTGAACTTGCTGAGACAACCCTGAAACATTGTTCTGGCATTCTGTAATCTGATCATTCAATCCAGTAAGTTTATCAGAATTCTCTGTACAAGTAGTGTTGACTTCCTCGATTTTCTCTGTTAGTCCTTGCACTTCTCTTTCCATTTCCTGATGTAATGAACGTGTTGCTAATTTGCAGGACTCTGCAACTTCAGCTAATTCCTTTCGTAACGATGTACTCAATTCGTGGAAGTCAAGCTTGAGTAGTTGCTGTGAATTTTGAATTTCCTGTTGAGATTCCCTGATTTTTGTAAACTCAAGCTGTTGAGACTCTTGAGTTTGCCTCATTTTTGTAAACTCAAGCTGTTGAGACTCTTGAGTTTGCCTCATTTTTTGTAAACTCAAGCTGTTGAGACTCTTGAGTTTCCCTAATTTTTGTAAATTCCATCTGTTGTGACTCGCTGATTTTTCTTAACTCTGCCAGCAGATCAAACATTTGAAAAAGAACATTACTTTGCCCCGTTGACGTCTCTGCCAACACAGAAGGACGAATGTCAATTTCTTGAACATTTTCTTGACTTCTTTTCCATTGCACAAAAGCTTCAATACTGAACGGATCATAAGATCGATCACAATCTCTACAGAAATAATTTTCATTTAACTGGTATAATTCCCAATGCTTATCGGACAAACCCAAACATTGTAAATGATACCAATGGCCACAATTTTCACAAGCTACCAACCTTTCCTTGTCGGAATCTTTGCAGCACTTCACCATATTCATGGCACCATTCTTATTTTGTGATTCATCAGGTTCATCACCACAATTGATAGATCTAGCTGTAAGACTTGTTTTGGATCTCAGATTATAAGGATTACTTGATGCGTACATAATATAAATTTATGTACAAACTAGACTCACGAGAACAATGGTGTAAGTTAACACTTACGAAAAACACATCACTCAAGATCGTGCTGATAACGTTCCACAATACTGGCCACCAATTATACTGTGACGTTCACAAGTCAATCATTTGCACGATTACATTTCGTTCATAATTATTTGAAACTAAAACGCGAAGGTGAAGATACAACTTCTATGGGTCTATATATTAGTGAAATAACTGAGCAATTCACTATTACCTATATTTCCATTTTTGTCACACACATTACCACATAATGACTATTGATTCTCGTTGCTATAGCAACGTTAGAATTCCAAATATCTCGTTTATACAGCGTATAGTGCAATGAATAACATAAAACATAATTAACGTTGTACAAAGTAATAATTATACATTTTTTAAACGTTAATATAAAGTGATTTTTATAATATGGAATTAATAATTTCAATAAACATATAATTATATTGTGCGGATTCACAGGACCGTCACAAAATTCACAATTTTGCTAGCTTGTAACAATTGGACAAAATACATAGAGCCAGGCGGCGCTACAAAGAGGTTAGGGGTTGATGAAACCCCCATAACAGATCTAAGCTCCCCAGATTTTAATAATACGGTAGACGCCTTTCGATCGAAAATAAAAGAACTAGAAGCTATCTTACGTAATATTTTCCATTATAAAACATCCCTTAGGTCAAGGCCATTGCAATGTTCAAGTACATTTCCTGCTTTTATAAGATCGCAAGATTATTACAACGTGTTGTACGTAAAATCATGGTTGGAGGTGGCAGTTGCAGATCTGCATGGATCAACAACGGACATTGATTATTTAATACGTACTAAGTGATTGTTAAATCACAAGTCTCCAAACTTGCCAAAAAAATTTACAGATACTCTGCTGCCTATCTGGTAGGTGGATATGTTCAGTGGCTGTGGGATTGCTGTTTGGTTGTTGGAGGGTCAAACGGTGATGATAATACGATACCTACGAAGCTAAATGTTAACAATTATTATCCTATGTAAATCATGTCACTATTTTTGGAACGAGTGTTAAAAAATATTTTTTATAAGTTGGAGGATGTTACCAATTGTATTGCGAAGGTAACACTGAGAGAACAAACATATTTTCACTGCAAATTCACCTACACTAGGAGACAAAAGCATTGACTATCAATATCATTGACATAAATCAATGGATACAGTTGCAGCTCTCGCACTGGGCAGATGTGATTAGTAGTGAAAATAACTACCAATAGTTTTATATGTGTTTCACATCTGATTCTTGTCCATGGAATAGAAATTGGCCACTCGGCATACATTATTTTCCAACGTCATAAATAATAATATATTAACAGGTAGACCTAGGCTTACAAAGAATAAAACTGCCCAAGCTTGCTGATTTTTGCACTAAATTGCAATGTTTAGTTGCACAAAGGCTAATCGGGACAAAACCTACAGCCTATAGTGGAATCCGAGCCACTTAATTAAATGTGCCTAACCGTGGATCGAACTCCTCACCCCTCGATTACAAAGCATCATTATTACCGCTAACCGAGGCGGGGAGGTTCACTTATAAGCTTTCTAATTCTTAACATTTAAGAGTTATGTAGTTTTTGTAATCTTTTAATTCCTTAATGTCGTATTTTTGCCTCTCAGATGTTTTCAATAACAAAAATAGATCTAACGATGAAAGGATTGAGAAAACATCGCTGACAATTATGTTCACTGCAAATACTCGAATGAGAAACTACAATCAGAAAAGCTGCTCCCCGTGGCGGAGTGATTAGCACATCGCGCTACGACGCCAAAGGTCCTGGGTTCGAATCCCAGCTTGGGTATGGGTGTCCATTCATCAATTTCATCATAGCATCACTCATCCCTCATCTTCGCAATTAGCCAAAAGTGACAGAAAAGCAGAAAAGCAATGTAAAGTAAACTAAATCAATCAATCACTACAAACCGCAAAATAAACTTGACGGTTCTTGAGATGTTGAACGTCCTCCAACTTTCAAAAATTCTTTTCACACCTATTCCGGAAATTGGAAACACCATTTCTAGAGGATAATAATTTTACACATTTAACTCTTATATATAACCTATAGAACCAAATAACAATCTCACAGCCACTGAATAAATGCACCTACCAGGTAGGCAGCAGAATGTAATTTCAATCTCGGGACAAGATTGGCGACTCATGATTTAACAATTTCTTAGTATCAAATGATCAGTGGCCGTTGTTGATCCAGGCAGATAAGCAGTTACCCTGCCTTTTCACGATTTTAGAGCACATCGTAATAAGGTAACATTTCCTGAAGTAGGAAATGTACTTGAGCATTACAATGACCTTTTATGAAAGTTTTATAATGAAAAAAACAACACTTTTTTCTCTTGTTTCGGTCGAAATGCGTCTACTGTACAATACAAATCTGGAGCTAAGAACTATTTTGACGGGTACACACACACAAATATACACACACAAACAGGTCTTCACTACTTATATGTATAATTTTAAAAAAGAAAGAGCATATCTGAAAAAACATCGGCACACAAATATTTCTTATTCATTTACAACATATGCTTTGGAAATAAAATTAACCTCGTACAGTCTTCATCATTTCAGCCAGTATATCTACACAAAGGTCATCTTATATTACAGTTACACTAACATATCGTGCTGTAAGTAATATTGTCTACGAAAATTTACACATCCAAAAAAGTTGAATTTCTTTGTTGCAATGTTTTCTCCTAGAAAAACTAAAGTATTATTCCCTTATTAATTAAATAATTTACAATTAAGTCTCACGGATAAAGTTAGCACTCTTGTGTATTTAATACGCTACCGCGTCTTCTATTCCCCAAACAGAATTTTTGCATTACGTTGAGAAATATTCTCAATTCTTTATCAGACACTGGACGACACACATATATATATCACATCCATGCAAAAAACGAAAACAGTGAGACAAAATGAGATTTTTCTTTCCCGATCTGACTGAATTTTCAAGGTTTTTCCCCCCCACCTTATCAGAGGGTCTGCGCACACCTATGATGTTGGTACCTTCTTCTAATAATAAAAACAAATTAAAATAAATGTAATATTAAATTAATAATTAAAATATTAATTACTACTGTTATTACATGAATGGGAAAAATACGGCATAAGATTAGGAATATAACCGCACGTATTCATTATCTAGCTCATGAATAGTTCAGGTCGCTTCAATTTGTATAAAAACAACTGCCCTGGCAAGGTGATTGTGAAACAGATAAGGAATTGAATATTTATTGAATAACAAAAAGGATGTTAGATCCATTTGACGAAAAGAAAAGCTCTTAATTTAATATTTAAGCATGTTACTTAAGTAGTGGTGTGCATAAATCTTCTTTGATACAGTCATCCAAAGTTGTATGACCCTTACAATAAGTTTGACGGAAATACACCTCTCTCGATTATACGACAGATGCTAAACAAAACAAGCATATTTACATTATTTAATTTTAGTACTTCGTAAGTCTCTCGCTCGTGGAAGATTCGGACTCCCTGGACACCCCACCTTCCCTAAATAGTCCTTGGCTCTATTACATGTAAGTTGTATTGCGATGTTCGTCAATGCGTGTTTTTCTTCTTTCAGACACTCGAAAAAAGTTTTGTCTTGTTACAGGAAACCTGTCGGAATTATAAACGTGGGGGCTGAAAAAAAAAAAAAGGTCAGACCCTTGAGCGGGGGGAGAGTAGCGGACAGGGAACCTTGTTGTCTGCTTCTTTCGACAGAGCAACCCTCCCTCCAGCAAACTCTCAATAGGTCTCTCATGCAATGGATTTGCGTTCGAAGGGGGAAATGGAATCACTATTGGTAAGACTAGGAAGAATAAATGACATCTGTCCGCTGCTTTTTTCGAGCGACGCTGATACGGGCTCTTAAGCCAGAGATCCCGGGTTCGAACCCCGACCTGGGCATGGGTATTATTTGTGTTTGTCCCTTTATCAATTTTATCGTACCATCTTGACGATTAGCCAAAAGTGTAGGAAAAGCGAAGTAAAACAAACCAAATGAAACAATCAATCAATGATTTGATTTATGCTACTTAGCGTCGCTGTCACATTTGGTTAAACGCGAAGATGGTACAATACAATTAATGAAGAGACAAACACAAGAAACACCCATGCCGAGGTCGGGGTTCGAATCCGGAACTCCTGGTTTCATAGCGTGCAGTGATAACCACTACCCCGCGGTTGGTTGATTTGGTGTTTAAGTCCACATTATGTACATAAAAGCTAATCGGGACTCGACCCACAGTTTAAAGTGGGACCCAAACCACTAAGTGCGTCCACCTGGTACCGATCCGGGGCCACTTGCACTCCCCCATGGAGGTCGGCCGACAACAAAGATGAGTGGAAAACTCTAACTATTCGGATACTTGGGTATCGCTAAAGCAAACTGCGTATTTACTCAATGGTACGTAAATTTCAATTGGATTTTTGAAACACCATATTTGCATATGATTAACGTTTTTCCAAAAAATTGGCATTACTTGATTTCCCTAATTTCTTCATCTCACGATCTCGTTACTGAAGGATCCGGGCTCGAGCCCTGGCCTGTGCATGAAGTGTTCCTTGTAACCACTTTTCATCCGTTTAATTTAATAAACGTTCATCGTCATGGCAGAAGTTAGGTAAAGTGATGGAAAAGCAACGATAAAGAAAGGAAAAAGAAAATACAAATAATTTCCTCCCAGTGGATCTGCAGGGCACTGTGAAATCAGGAGTCCAGAGTTCTCTGTTTATGATTGTCACTCGTGACTTCCATAAGCTCATTAGCTACTTATCGCGATTAAATCTATACAGCTAGAAAAAGTGATGGAAGGTGGCAAAAATTAAATATATTAGAGGGGATGAACAGGTAACAAAACACACTTTTTTGTAGTTTCTTCAACCATATTCATTTGACTTTTTTAGTTCTGGGATACATTTTACATTCCAAATTATTTCATTATTCACTGCAGAGTACAACACATAGGAACAAGAATGCGCGCTCGTCACGGGTTCGAATCCCGGCCTGAATTGTTCTTTGTGAGGTCCCTTCATCAATTTCATTATATCATCACTCATCCTCATTTTCGCGATAACCAAATGTGGCAGAAAGGTGAAGTAAAATAAACCAAACCAACAACAACAATTAGAATGCGCGTTTTCTTGCCCAAATTAATACATCCGTATTCATGACTGTTTAACTTACCCATTTTTTTATTGGAGGCCAAATTATTAGAATATTTAAATAAAACACTACTAAAACGAGAGCGAGAGAGAGAGAGCGTGAGCAAATATTTGTTATTTAATCATTATATATTCCATATTTGAAAAAAAGAAAAGAAACCATAACATTCTTGTCTGCACATAATACAAGTACGTTCCCATTCATATACAAATAAAACTACATCCCATATTATACATAATATTGTACAACGTTTAAAAGGTTGTGTAAATACAGAGAACATAAGTACTGCAGAAAATTTTCCCCTGAGTTCTTTAGAGGATTTACAAAGGAATCGAAGGGAAACCAATCCGCTATCTGTCCTCTAGGAGATACACTAGAGGACCTGAAACCACGGGCATTCAACCATTGCAGTGGGGGGCGAAGGAGCAAGGGAGGTACAGGCAGAATTCTTCCTTTTCGCTTCGGGCGGTTGTCTATGCCTGGAACCGGTAAGGCGGAAGAAGAGCCAGCTAGGGTATTCAGCCTTCCCAGCTGATCACATCGAGGAACGAGAAGCGCGTGGAAAGAAATGTTGCATATGAACTGAGGAGGCTTCAAGATAATAAATATTGTGATTTGAAAATAATTAGAGACGTGAGATTGATTGATCTATCTCTGCTAGACTAGCTACTCCTCAGTGCACGCCACTGCAAAGAAGAACCTTCCAGTGTGTGCAACCTGTCATTTACAGTCATGCACAGGAGTGTACTCAATGAGTTTCAACGCATCATGTCTCATTCACTTTTCCATAAATGCACAAACTATGCTTATCAACGGTGCAATTTTACATGGTTTAAGTGAAAATGTTGCATGACAAAACTCGTGTTTCGTCAGTGTCTACAAATTTGTCGACAGTTTCTTAGTTCCTTGAAAGAACCGTTGAAAATCAAAATCTGTGTGCAACCAGTTGTGTAACTTTTGCATGGGAGTATACGATGCAAAAAGCTTCAGAAACTATTTATTCAACATTAAGTGCACCGAACTATGCTAATAAACAGTGCATTTATAATGCAGAAGGCCTTAGAAAGAGCGTTTCGCGGGCTAACAGCAGACGTCACTCGCACACTATTGCCGATACTCTCGTGTCGTCTGCCCTCAG
This sequence comes from Lepisma saccharinum, assembly GCF_977018435.1. NCBI lineage: Eukaryota > Metazoa > Arthropoda > Insecta > Zygentoma > Lepismatidae > Lepisma > Lepisma saccharinum. Next base: position 197,166,017 of record NC_139229.1, on the reverse strand, counting down.
CCGAACAAACAGGCCGAGGTAGCAAGAGGCAGAGGTCATTCACCCTTCCAGAAGGGTGCAGCGAGAGCTAGCTGTGGCAACCGGGCTCGCTCATTCGCGGACCTGATTGGTTCTCGCAGACACACCCCCATATTGTTGTCTGCTGTAAGCCCGCGAAGCCAACTTTCTAAGGCCTTCTGCATTATAACACGGCATATATCCTCAATGCACCCATAATAACACGAAGTTATGTGGTGCAAAAGCTTACATGCCCTTGTCGATAGTTTTCTTACCAGTTTTGAGAAAACATCGCAGTAAAGTTATCAAGTGTATCAATTTCCAAAGGGAAATCCCACAGTGAATCAACGGCAATTTTCACCCACAAGAGTACGTGTGTGTTTCCTGGATACAAATAAATCATACTTACGTCTGTAGTTCCAGTTAGTGCCTCAGCGATCCTAGGAACCTTTGTGATCAACGAACTATAGTGACACAACACTTTCTGCGAATACATGTGTTTTATAAAACTACTGTGTGAGCTCCAATGTGGATTGCACTCATTACATTGCTTTAATGTTATGAAATCCAGTTCCTTCACAACACGTAATTGTGTAAACAGGCCGCTCGCCTATGACGCGCCATCGCCAAACACATGCGACATCGAAATTCTTGGGGACAATCACGTGACTAGTGGCCATCTTTGTGCACCTAGCCACGCCCTCGAACTGTGTCCATCTTTGTGTTATCAAGTGATAGCCACGGCGGCCATTACAAAATAGACGTTGGGCTCCGCCCTCCAGTGATTATGACACCGACAGACTGATTACGTGCAGAAAACATTGCTTACGCTAACCAAAACATTTTTTCTCTCTTAGAAAAACACGTGCGTTTGTTTTGCTTACATTGTTATTACGGCCAGTTACATAAACAGTTAAGACTTAACAATTTACTTATGGCGTATTACCGCATCTGAACTTGATGTGTTCATACAATTTTAATTCTGTTAATTTTGGGTTTTGGCAGGGAAAATATGGTTTATTTTATTTTATTTCCTTCTCTACGTTAATAAAAAGAACTCCAACTTCTAAGGATAGATCAACATGGGTATTTCGAATATAAATTTCAATTTTGGAAATTAATTCCCAAGGGAGGTATCGTAACAGGTTCCCCTGATTAGAGAAAAGTAGGAAGCCAAAAGCAATAACCTCTTTCGTCAGCCGTTACTCTCTCAAGCATTCAAAGAATGCTAAGTCAGTATTAAATCAATCCTCCTGGTTGATTGGAAATAACTTGCTGATCAACTGGTATTAGGGAGCAATAACCAGGTGGTGGAAGAAAGGATAAGTGACAGTGTAACGGGCGACGTTGGGTCTTTTGCTTTAAATCGAGGAACGAGAAACATCGGGGAGTTTGAGCGAGCCTGCATAGCGCAAGAGTCTTCTCCGAGGAACTTATCATCATCGAATAGACAGGTAACATCCTTCTCTAACCATGTTGATCTAAACTAGAAGATATAAACCCAGTTGTGCAATTTCATGTGTAAAAGTAACTTCTCGCCCATTACCATCAAGTTATCTGCCAAGGGCGAGTGCTCACCAGTGAGGATGAATGAATGACAAAGCTACATCACCCAAGCATAATGGTTAAGATTCTTGGTAAGATCCCACGAACCTTGCAGTTTGTTACGATATATATATATATATATATATATATAATGTGTGTGTGTGTATGTGTGTGTGTTAGCGCGTACGCGTGCAGGTGTGTACGTTGGGGGATTGTGTGCATAGAGGATGTTGTCGTACACAGTGCCGGATCTATAAACAGCGAAACCCCGCGGTACGGCGGGGGCAGGGATGAGCAAGATTTTCGGGGGGGGGGGGGCTTGCCATGTTATTTACATACTCAAATATGTGTATGAAAGACAATGGACTTAGTAATTTGTGCAGCACCGCTAACGAAAGAAGAAAATACCACCGAAATGTTGTAAGGTGAAAGGATTTGTTGTTCATTTTAAGTTGGGTAAGATGCAGAAGTTTTCAGTTGTAGCTCTGTTTAGTGTTGCATACTAATAACTGAACATTTTTTCCACTAGATCTTTGGTGTGGAATTAGGAGTAGAGTTTCTACTGTACGTTACATATGAGTTAAGGGTTAATACGGGTCTTACTGCATAGAAGCAGGGTTGTTAAGGTCCAGGAATTTTTAATAAATTCAATTCCGGTCCAGCATAGAAAATCAGCAAGCGTAAATAGGTTCTGGACCGTAAAGAATCTTTTTATCTGTAAATTATTTCAATTCGGTCCAGGAACCTGTTTTCCAGATCAATTTAAATACGGTCCAGGAACTTTCTTTCAATGAAAGAACACGCAACTTGAATCGAATTTAAATTGTGTCACAAAAAAAGTTCCCGTTCTGCAGCGGAACCCAATTGAACCCATTAGAATTTATGGGTTCCTGGACTTTTCACAGCCTTGTATATAAGTCCAACCCGGCGGAGGTAGGGACGAAAATCCTGTGGATAGATCGAAATTACTGCTTACTTTGGGGGCCCTCAAATTTACTCCAACACTGCAATATACCCAACCCAAAGCATTACGAACTGATAATTAAAGCAGAGCAATTACAGAATCAGATAAATAGCTCTGGAAAGTCATTTATCAAAAATGTTCATCTGCACATGATGTTACAAAACTTCGGTATGAAGAGTACAATACAAGTCTACCTATTCCTTCAGAGGAATGCCGACCTCCGTTAGTTAGCACAGCGTGCTACGACGGGGATACAGGGTTCGAATCCGGCCTGTGCATGGTCGTTCTATGTGAGTGTTCCTTCCTCAATTTCATTCGATCATCCTCTGACGCTAGTATAAATCAAATCGCAAGTGCACATATACACTGAATAACAGCCAAAGTTTTGACATGCCCTTTCACAAGTACGTGTCTTCTATATCGAGGGGGCCTTCAGTAATATTTTGTTGGGAGGTCCCAAAATTTGTACATCCGGTACTGGCCTACATAACAAATAAAATTTCTCGAGGTATGGACAAAGTGAAGAACAATTGTCTTAATGGTGTTTTGTTGAAACGGTATTTTGTGTGCTGTAGGTATGGAATCGCACTTACAAATATTCACGGTCGTCACCGACATTAATTATTTCTCTTGAAAATAACTTATAAGAAGATAGAGATAGACTAGGCATCCTCTGGAGTGTACATATTTATTACAGAACTTGTGAATTCTACTTGTATGCAAATGCATCATCCCCTTGAGGATGTTTCAGTAGTTGATTTTTAACAAATTTTAACTTCCTTACCTACACGTAAGTTGCTATATAATGATTACGTGCTGTTATATCACTACACGTATCCCGTCCTTTTACCTATTCACGTGATAAAAATATAATCATAATTAAATTAAGCTAATTAAATAGTATTAATTAAAATTTTGAAATTGTTTAATACTATTTAATATATTAAGACACTTGGTTTAGCCCTAGAAAGGAAATTAATGCCTGATAAGATAAATAATTGAATATTGTTGACGAAAATTATAGCTCCTAGTGATATTTTATGAATGTTACGTTGTAAGTAGTAATAAATCTTGCAAATCCCTTCTTTGGTATTGTCACTCAAAGTCGTACGATCAGAATATAATCCTTGCCATACAATAAGTTTGGCAGTAATGAATAACCCTCGATTAAGCAAGAAGTTTATATTCATGATTTCATTTTAGTTATATAATTATTTTATCATTTTCATTATTTAATTTATATACCAAGGAAGTCTTTCGAGGGAAAGGGGGGTCCGGACACCCTGGACCCATCCAAAATAAATCCAGGAACGCGTTGTACTCATGGTGTACGGGGTGGAGGCACATTGCACAGTGGCTCGGATCCCACTTTAAACTGTAAGTTCAGTCCCGATAAGGCTATCTGTGCATAAAGTGGACTTAAAAACCAAACTCAAGCGATGCAAATGACTCAAATACGGTAAGCAACATACTCGATCATAAATACATTATCTCAAGGAAAATTGTAAGATCAGTTACTTCGCCTTATAACATCTCTGTTGGCATGTCAACTATTGTTTCGATGCCATAATGTAGATGGCTGTGAATGCGGGTGCAGGATTTTTACTTCCTGGTGCACATCACATCCTGTCGCCTCCATCTCCTTGAATGCTCTGACCTCTATAGGAGATTTCCACAGGAAGCGGAGATGGCAAAGGACGCCGGAACTGGCTACTATATAAGCGAAGGGTTCCCTGAAGCTGGTCCCTTCTGTTACTTGTAATAGATCTGTACATCAGCGATTGTAGCTGCCAGTCACCGCCAGAAAGCAGAGGTAAGTGCTGCCGCATTCCTGGGCAATCTACTAGTTTAGCTTTTGTAAACAGTGTAATTTATCTCGCATTTTACTATTGCCAAGACTGATCAAATTCCTATGGCTCCTTAGGCGAAGTAAGTAGTGGTGGCTTGGCTTCTCTGCTTCTAAAATCTCTTTCAATTCACCTTATTGCATCTCCGCCCAATTGCAATATCTTTCATTTCCATTTGATTCTTTTCGTCATCCAATTGAGTGCTCAATGGACATGCTCACTGAAGTCGAGAATGAGCTTAATCGCAAGTCGATGGTTTGCTAGGTCAGCTAGGCGATGCAAGATACTATCACTTCCATAATCTTATTCCACAGCAAAAATAAATGGCAGTGGCAACCATGAAGATGTTCCGTGCGGTTGCATACAGGATAGAAAAGCTTTCGAAAGCTCGTAGAATCGAAATAAAGCATGAACGTACAAAGTGCTAGCAAGATTATTTTTCGCCTTGTACTGGCCGTGAACCAGGACGCCAGAGCCTATCAGAATGAAATCCAAGCTGTAGTGCGTGAGAAGAAAGGCTGAGATTGGGTCATTTCGGTATCTTTAGAAAGAGTTTGATTAAGATTACACCCTCGGAGCAATTACAGAATACCGGGAGTATCTCCGATTGCTTTCAAATTCGGCATACTCACTAATTTTGGCAGTCACGTCTAGAAAATGCGAAATAAATAGAAATAAGGAGTTCCGTGAAGGAAGTAAACACCGGTAGTACTCTGTTTGATGTTGCTCGAACATTTCACCTATTTGACATAACAGTACCACAACATGCCCTCTCTCAATCTGGCAATGGCTACTGTGCGAAAACATCCTTCAGTGACATTGTAAATGTGTATTGAACATGTACTGCAGACGGGGAATTTATTATTTACATCATAACATAGGAAGCTAGCCAACCCTATCCCTGTATAATAGATATAAATAAATAGAGCCCATGTAACGTTCTTAGCAGTTATCGTTTTTTCCCCTCACTTCTAGCTATTGCCTAACTGCAAAGGTTTGTTAGGTGATTCTTCAAGATATGATTTTTGGTTCTTGGCTTGCTGATACATTCATCTCGAAGATTCAGTTTTTAATATATATATATATATATATATATATATATATATATATATATATATATATATATATACACACACACACACATTTATTTATTCTAGGATCCATACATAGTTGCTGCATTCACTAATTGTCGCAATCGACCTTGACCAGCAGCATACAGCGACAGAAACAATGAAAACCTTCATCGTTCTTGCCTGCGTTCTGTCAACAGTTCTTGCAAATTCAACGGTGAGTTTTTGAAGTTAGAATAATAGATTTAAAATACTTTAACGTATTTTAAGTATATCCAGTTGAATGCACCGGTATTCGGCAAATTGTCCATGACTATTTTCATTAATTTTCCTCTTGCATCCTACAAGATTTTAAGGACGAGATTTTTAGGTGTGCTGGTGCAGAGATTGTCAGTTGCTTGTTTGATGTTTTGTTTAAATTCTTGAATCCCTTACCGGATTAAACAAAGACAATAAATATGATAATGGACAGTTTGCTTCGTAATACTTACGCATCCTACTCTACGTACCTACAGAACGAGAACGAGAATAGAGTTTATATATGTATTATTTTAATTGATATTGGAAATGCATGAACTGCTCATTACAACATAACATTTTTTAAATTTTGTGGAATAAATTATAGTGATTAGGTAGTAAGGATAATATGTATACGTATATATAAAAGTATAGCAGTAGTAGAGGTGCCCGGGTTCAAGGACAGAAAGTGAGGCTCGTCTTAATGGTTTGCTCTCGTAAGGCATAAGCCTCATTTTCTTGCAGTGTTGCCAACCCCTTACTCGAAAAAATCACCAAGGTTTTTTTCTTGGTCTAACCTAACCTAAAGCAAGGAGCTGGCAACCTTGCTTTCTCACAGTGTTGCCAACACTTTACTCGAAAAAATCACAAAGGTTTTTTTCTTGGTCTAACCTAACCTAAAGCAAGGAGCTGGCAACCTTACTTTCTCGCAGTGTTGCCAACACTTTACTCGAAAAAAATCACCAAGGTTTTTTTTCTTGGTCTAACCTAACCTAAAGCAAGAAGCTGGCAACCTTGCTTGAGGCTTGCCTTACAGTGCATAAAGCAATTTTTGCCAACCTACTGGTATTTTTGCCATAGCCTTTTACAAAAAAAAGAGAGGAGAGAGAGGGGGGAAGAGTTAAACAACCGACAATGCTGCCAACACCTACCTTCAGCTTTTTTTTTTCTACTTAGCAAAAGCTACCTTGCTTGAGGCTTAGCCAATTTATATACTGGCGTAACATACACTGGGCAAGGAGAGCCGGCAACAACACACACTGCCGTAAAAGAGAGAGATGGATGGATGGCAACACTGTATGTGTGTGCGTGTGCGTGTGTGTGTATAATACGTAGCATTATTAACTAGAGAGTGTTGGCAACCCACCTACAACTAAAAAAAAAAATAGAGATGCCAATGTTGCTGTAAGATGAAGAGAGAGAGAGAGACCTATAGCTGGCAACAGTGGTGAGCAAATGCACCCTATCGTAAATTTTTTCCAAGTCCCGGGGACCAATGTTTATATATATTGTGACCTTTGTAAACCTCTCTCGGGGGGGGACGATGTGCCACACATACGCGCGCGCGTGCCTCTTATTATTTCCGTATTGTGATGCAAACAAACAAATAATAATTGTTGTTTTTTAGGATTCCTGGCCCCTATAACCTCGCCAGGGTGCGTGGTGCCCAACCAAAAAAGTAAAGGTTCTAACGGCTGCGGTTCTAGATAACCACACCTCTGTAGAGTTTCACGTGTTTTTTTTTTTCTCAAACTTCCATGAAACTCTACAGAGGACCTCCGTAATGCATGCAACGTGTACTAACGACTCTAGTGTTATTTTGATGTTGTAATATTTTTGGATATAGAGTTTTATTGTGAGATATAGATAAAAATAATTATGTTTATTATAATATTTTCTTGATGAAGATGGAGAATGTATGTGTGTGTGTTACAAATAAAGTTGCATGCTTTTTTTCTAGTGTGTGTGTATGTGTTTTTGATGTTTCGACAGCATCTGAAACGATAAAAAAAAGAATTTTATTGTTAATTTTCTTGTGTAAAAACAACAACAAATTTTTTTGTGCAAATTTTCTGATTTGTCTCTCGTGCTATAGTGCAAAAAAAGATATTGTAACTGATAACTGATGAAATTGACATTTGTAACTGATCTGAACTAGTGAAATTCGTATTGTGCCATTGTAACTGATTGTGCTAGTACAAAAAATTTCTTATTTGTGCAAGAAAAGATGTTAAACATGTTAAAACTGTTCCGTCACCCTCTCGTTCTTCACGTCGTGGACGAAGGACTTCTCTGCAATCAGGATGACGCTGCACACGGTGTCCTCGGGCAGCGCGTCGTGGAACTCGCAGACGATCTTGATGTTGGTGCGATCGTTGACCACCACCTGCTTTCTCTTAGATGTGTTGATGACGAACATGGGTCTGCGGGTTTTGAATTTGCTGGGCGTGTAGTACATGTCCATGCTTCCTTCGGTCACGCGTTTGAAAGAGGTGTAAGCTTCGTAAAGTTTGAGGTAATCATCTTTGGTCACGTCGAGGTTGTAATTCTCGCGCGGGAACACTTCGTTCCTACCGTTTTTGAGATAAACGTTCTTGATCTTGCAGTCGTCGAATTTGCTGGAATCTTTTTCCTGATTCTTATCGCGCCCGGTCTGAAAGAGCACTACGACGAAATCTGGCATGTCGAACTGTATGTTGTTGAACTGCGTCGTCACGTCGAATTCCATGTGACTTCCCGACGCCATCTTCTGCACGCACTGGTAACCGTGAAAGTGAATCGGCACCTGTGGACTTTTCAAGATCTCTGCTTTGTACTTGAGGGCGTAGTTTGTTTCGTATTCCACGATCGGGATTCTCAACTCCATGCTCCGGATGACGCACTTGGCTGCTTCGGGTAATGTGTTGGCTATCGGCGTGCCGTCTGCGTTCAAGTTGGTGTATCGCAACAGTGGGTCGTTGTCGTTGGCCGCTCTTCGAAACGTGACGCGCAGTCCTCCCTTCCACATGATCTCCTTGTAGTCCGAGAAGAATCCCGGCAGCAGACGCATGGGAAAGAGCACCGTGTGACTTGTCGTCGATATCTTCGTTCCCGCTTCGAATCCTCCCGCCTGGTAGTATGCTGCGTCCGTTTTGGATAATTTCAATGTTCCCACTGCCGTCGACGTGATGCCTGGATAATCGATTCTGTCGATGACGGTGTTGTGTTTCCTCACCTCCACCTGCGAGAACAGGTGAGGCACGAAGTTGTCCACGAGTATCAAATTTGCATTGGGCGGAAACGCGTCTCCGCTTTCCTTCTTCACCACGTCGAATTGAAGGTAGAGGTCCGCTCTGTGAGGATGAACGAACCCATCGCTTACGTCCACGTCGTATTCGATCTCCCTGTTCGCTTCGTTGAGATTGGCGAACGTGCGACGGTTGGGTGGGAAAGATTGCAATTCGTAACTTTCGATTTGCTCCATTTTCACTATGCGTGTTATTTATTATACGTTGATCTCCACGATGGCCGTCGTCGTGGCACCTGCGAAATCCACCACGTCTCCTTTCTCGTTCGTCACCACCAACTCTATGTCGTCTATGCGGTTTCGACATACTGGAAAATAGATCGGCGAACAGGGTGTGTAGATGATCGGTTCCATGAACTCGGAACTTGGTTTGAACGTGGCGATGATTCCCATCTGCTTGTGACTTCCCAGCAACTCTCCGTCCGAGGATTTCGTGATCATGCCTTCCGCCACGTTGCAGTGTACGTTCAAAGTTTCGATGGCCAAGAATTTAGGAATGTTTGCTGCTGTGTGCTTGATGCCAGCTTCGAGTTTTGTGTCGTTCTCGAAACCTAAAAGTTCTCCCATGGTGCCCAGGTCCACGGTCTCCGACGCGGACACGATTTCCACTCTGTGCGTGACCGAATTTTGAGAAAGGTACGTGCCTTTGGGTAACTGAGCTTGCAAAGTGGAAAGATTGTATTGGCCTGGCGTGACGACGATGTGTTTGCTTCCGACGCTAATTTTGTTGTTGTGCTGCGTGACGTTAGGTATGAGGTACATGCTGTAGAATGCACGCAGAGCTACGGATTTAGGATACACGATGTCGTCGTGCAGCGTGAGTTTCAAGATCGAAGATTCGCTCGTGAGATGGAACACGCCCATCGTGTTTCAGGTTCCACAATGCTTTCTGGAAATCTTCGATCGTAGGGTTATTTATTTTAGAGAGAAACGCGAGCACGGAAAGGCAGAGATGACCACAGTTCTCGTCTCCGAAATTTTGAATGCGTTCGTCGTTGTAGTATATAGAAGTTTTGTTTGTTTTCAGATAATGGATTAAATTTGTAGGTGGAACGCCTCCGAAAGAATCGAAAACGAATGCTTTGTTATTGTCATCGTTTTTGTGGTAACATATCCAATGCGTGCCTGGATTTTCTTGACTGTCCAAGTTGACTACTCCACATTCTCTACTTTTAACGGTTGAAGGTAACGAGTCGGACATGAAAACTCCTCTGAAGTTTTTGATTTGTAACGGTTCGATCAGAGATTCAATGTCTCGGTTGGTGAGTGCTGTTGTTTCTTTTTTTTAAACTTTTTCATCACGCCCTTCCCCTTCTTCTCCATGGCCAGGTTGTGACGTTTCTGTTCTTCCAATTCGGCCTTGTTCTTCTTCGAGTCGATGACGGTTTTCGCGATGGCGGCGCTACCGCCGGCCAAACTTCCAACGGCCCCCAATGCTGCCAGGATGGCCGGGATGCTGAATATGAAACCTCCGATCTTTTGCTGTTTCCGCGAACGCTGCAAGCGTCTCAATTGTGGAGTGCTGAGAAGTAATTTCATTCCGTGTCCTTTCGTCAAGCAAGAACGCTTCTTCTCGCGTTGTTTCTTGGTGAGTAACCCATCGAGGGTGCCTAGATTTTTTAGATTGGAGTATGGTATCTGGTACACAACACCCTTGGGCTTCATGTTTCTTTTTTTTTTCACGGTATGTTATTTATATATATAAATGTTCCGAGATTTTTTTTGTTTCGTGTAATTTTTTTTTCAAGGTATGTTATTTATATATATATATGTATGTTCCGAGATTTTTTTTGTTTCGTGTAATTTTTTTTTCAAGGATATATACTCCGCGCAGCGTCGTTAAACAAATTATATTACGTGCTTCGTTTTCTTACCAAGAAGTTCTTTTGTACCCTTGTACACGATTCGAGTTTTGTTCTCGATTAAAATAGCTAGCTTCTCGTCGGATAACATGTTAGCGTATCGATCTGGTAAAAATAGACTGTATTGCGCGTTGAGCAACAGACGCACCTTGGGACCATACTGGGTAGAAACGATTGAACCGGAAGTTATCGTGTAAGGTTTGTCGACTTCCAATTCCTGAATTTTTACATATTCGACTGACAAATTTAGCATTTGTTTCAATGCTTGGAGATCACTCATGTTTTTTTCACTCATATCGAAGAGAAATTTTAGTGTGTTATAGAAATTTAATTTTTTTCACAATGTGTGTTATTTATATATACCGAAGATTATTTTTTTTCACGATGTGTGTTATTTATATATCAAGTTTTCGACATGTATATATATTATTATTTTTTTAACAGAGGAAGAAAGTTCGTGCTTCGGAAAACGCGATGATGTGCGTGATAATATCTTCCGTCTCTTGTTTAGATCTACGCCAATCATCAGTATATCGTCTTCTTCCCTGCCTCGCCTCGTGCAGTTTGTCCATTCTCCTGTTTAATTTTTCCCCTGCAGCCGAAAGAAGGGTGTCGAGATCACCGCACTTCATTCCACTGATCTCCCGAAGATGGTCCTTGATAAGCATTTTACAAGGGATACGAAATTTCGGAGTTGTTCTTGCTACGTGTAAAAGTTTCCCTACATCCTCGCAAGCGTGTTTGAATATTTTACATAGCAGTTCGGGTGGTAAGTCGGTTATGCAAGACATGTTGTTGTTATAATTTTTTTACTGTATGTTATTTATTTATACACCCCACCCAAATTTTTGTTTCGTGTTCATGGCGATGGTGGTGCCCAATGCTGCAATTCTTTCACCCAACGATGCGTCTCTGCTGACGAATCTTTCGAAAGCTGCGTGCTCTAACTTTCTGTCTGCTTCGTGACGTACATCCAGATCCGTCTGCGTGGTATTGTAGGCGATGTCGTGATCTTTGCATGCGGCGTCCAACGGATTCACACCCCTGTCTCCTCTCTCCAATCTTTTCTCGAGTTTCGTACCCGGTCCGCAGTACTGGTAGCCAGGTAAATGCATCTCGAAAGGTAACTTGTTGATGATGTCGTTCACGAGTCCCTTTCCTTCGGCCACGTTCCAGAATCTCGGAGGCAGCGTGTTGATAATTTTAATGAGGTGCCCTATGCCCTTGTCGTCGTTCACGATGAAGTTGGAAAGTTTGGCGCTGATCATGTCCACGATGCCAACCTTCTCGTTGTAGAAATTACGATTGCCTGCATTCTCCTCTCCTGCAATAACCAACAACCTGTCTATGAGCTTGCGCACGTCGTCCACCCACACAAACTCTTTGGGTAACGTGTTGTAGAGTTTGACGCCGCTGCCTGTTTTGACCTGGTTCCATATCGGTTTGATGAGATTCCTGTACTTCTCGCCGCTGCTCGATTTCACCCTATTCTGCGAGGCGTCGTTGTTTTGGTACAAGGCATCCGTCATGATCAAAATTTCCTTGTAACTTTGGTAATCTTCGTCGGTGTAATCTTTCGGCTGCTTTTTGGCAACGAGTTCCCACAGTCCCACCGTACCCGGATACCTGTTCCAACTATCCTTATCGCCTAAATTAACTTTAATGTCGTTGCCTTCGAAGGTCACCTTCGATTTTCCAATCTTCCACACCACACCCTCGTTGGTTTCCATGCTCGGATACAATCCGAACACTTCATCCTTGTCGAATTTCCGCGTGCTCAGGTAGTCTCGTGCCAAAGGTCCCAACTCGATTTTATCCGAAGACGTGCTGCTTATGGCTCGACGTCGTGGTACGTCCTTCAGTTCGAACGGCGTCGAAGGAATGCTCGAAATGGGCGTGGGTACGGTGTAACTTTTAGCTGCGAGTGGTACGAGTTCGTTGATCAAATTTTTATTTTGTTCCGTGACGCTTTTAATTTCTTTACCTAGACCGCTGATGGCATCGATCACAGGTTGATCTTGACGTTTCTTCTCTTCGTAGAATCCGCGATTCTCGGATTTCCAACCTTTGAAGCGTTTCGCGAGGTAATCGCGAAGCTTAAGATTTTCGTCTTCGATTTTTCGTTTCGTCATAACGTTATTTATACACGTCGTTTCTCACAACGTTGCAACGTTTAGAAAGTCGTTGATTTTGTTTCTGTATTTTCCGTCGTTGGGTTTCCTCGTCATGTCGATCGTCGCGAATCCGAAATCGTCACTGTTCCAACAGTGGGAGCAGCGTTCCGAAAATTGATTGTAGTTCATGTCTCCGCCTACGTAGTCATCGTACGCGTGCTTGAGGTTGGTGTGATCTTGACGAAACAAACATATGAAATTAGCGTTGTCGCGTACTAACTGTTTTGGAATTTTGGAAAACGTTTGAGCTAGGTAAAAGCAATCCATTCTTTTGTGACGACCTTGCGTGAAAAAGTTGCGAATTTCATTTTGATTTTCCAGGATGACGTCGTCGAACACAACGACTGAATTTTCACGGCAATCGTCGAGTGGAATGATTTCAGATGCGAACGTTGCAATGTCCAGACCATCGTACAGTTTCATCAGTTGCTGGTATTTGGATTGCTCCAAACTTTTCGAGAACACGTACAGGTGCCTGTTCTTCCAATCTAACCAATTCGGTGCGAGGAGAAAATTGTCCACGAGCAGTGTCGTTTTCCCACACCCCGAAGGACCTACGATTAGACAGCGGATGTTGTCGGGAAGCAACCCGCCGTTCTTTTTTTTCGTTTGACTTTCCGAATCCGGTAGACGCTTCACCACGTTCCACGTACTCACAAGATCACTTCGTTCGCGTCGATCCAACTCTTTTCCGGAAGTCCCAGCCATTTGACAAACAGTTTGTCACCTTTCCTACGCAATACTTTCTCGATGAGGTACGTGTCAGGATGTTTCGTTTTAGAGAGTTCCTCTTCGTAAAATCTTCCTTTCAAAATCTCGCCGCTACTATCTTTTATTATATACGTGTGTCGGTTTCCGGGTAAAACTCGAATCACCGTAAAATGTTCCGTGCTCCAATTTTTTGTGAAACCCCTGTCGAACGTTCGCTTCAATTTACTGACCCTCACCTGGTCTCCAATTTTGAATTTTGATTTCTTGGTAGTCGTGGGAGTGTACTTTGGACAGTAAACTGTAGAAATTAAACGCTGCTCGTCAGATTTCGTAACGTCAGCTGGCTTCATACCTATCGTTCTGTGCACCGTGTGATTATAGGTATCGACGAGTTCCGGCAGAATGTCGACCCACTTGTAGCTTCCCTGAAGCGTGAATCGTTTCCACATGTGTGTTTTCAAGGTTCGATTAAATCTTTCCACGATGCTGGCTTTGATGTGACTGAAAGTCGAATAATGTCGAATGTCGTGTTTCCGAATAAACTTTTGGAATACGGCGTTGTAAAATTCCTTCCCTTTGTCCGTGTGCAGAAACCGAGGTCGTCTGTCGCTTTCGCGAAAAATTGTCTTGAATGCTTCCGTGACGCACGTTCCTGTTTTCGCCTTCAAAGGTAGAGCCCACGCGAATTTCGAAAACGTGTCTATGACGGTGAGGAGGTACTTGTTGCCCTTGTTCAATTTATGTACATTTTTTAACTTGCCGCTACTCATCTCCACGAGGTCACTTTCCCAGAGGTCGTCGATGCCCTTGGTTACCACCGCCAAACGTTCGTAGTTGCGGCGTGCTGGTTTATGTAATTCTTTGACGATGGCTTGCCTAGACATTTTTTTTAGAGATTACGTTTCAAGAGAAGCACGAGCGTGATGGGATTCAAAGAGGGTGGCACCTCGCTCGTGTTTTGAATGATCAGCTTATCGCCGGCACTCACGTCGAAAACAGTAAGATCTTCGTCTTCGTGTATTTCATATATGTTGCGCGTTTCGTTCCAACGTGCCAGAGGAATGTTTCCTGCTTTCTGGACACCACGATTCGATATCAAGGTCATGGTGGGAACGCTAGCTTTTCTGCCGTCAGACCAGTACGAAAATTCGTTTATCTGAATCGTGCCATCGAGGAGAAACTTGTAGTACGGATGATAAGGATGTAACATGTACAGTTTGTTACCTTCGACGAACGTGGAGATTCTCTGTTGATTGGGTACGCTGTTGATTTCGATGGCTTGCAGAGAATGCAGTTTAGCGAATTTAGTATCGACGCTAACGAGGTTGCTGTGAAGCTGTCCCAGTGTATTTTGTACGGGCAACAAATGCTCGACTATGGTATCCGTTACGGTAGAAAATGACGGTTTGATTTTCACTTCCACGTTCAACTGCTTGTAGTTTTCGTTGAGTTCTTGCAACTTGGCACCGAAAGAGGCCAGCGTCGATTCCTGCGTGGATTCCAGCACTCCAATTTGATCTCTGATGTTGACGACAATACTCTGAAGGTTCTCAACTTGATTCAATTTCGAACTCTTCTCGGTAAGATCGTTCACGATGCTTCGAATCTCGGTAAACTGCGTGTAAAGATCCGCGACGCTCTGCGAAGTGGGCAACGTCGACACCAGCGAACTGATTTCGTCTCGAATCTGTTCCACGTTCGCCGTTTCCGTTTCCAGTCGTTTCAGCATTCGAGATATGTTTCTTTTCAAAGCGTGTAATTCTTTTGAGGTGGGGAGATTGGCCACCCTACTCTCGAGATCGCTCAACGAACTTTTGATGTCGCTCGATTCGGATAGTGCCGTCACCGCCGTTTTCAATTTTTCCAAATCTTCGCTCGAAGGTACGCTTGTCCGTAACGATTCCAAGTCACCCTGTATGTTGTCGAGGACGTGATGAAAATGAGCAAGATTCGTTTCGACGTTCAAATTTTCTAAATATTCAATCTTCTGCTGAACCGTGCTAAACGTGTCTTGAATGCTCGTCAACGCACTCGCTTCAGCATAAATATTTTTAATCTCTTCGTTGATCAACTCCAGAGACGCTTGAAGCGTAGCGATGGTGGTTTGAATGTGTTCGAAATCTTGATAGGCCTCCAATTGAATTTTTATGTTCGCGACGCTTTTACCGATGACCTGCAGTTCGTCCGACGATGGTAGGTTCGTCATGGTATCTTCCAAAGTCTGAAGCTTGGATTTAATTTCTTCCAACGTGCCGGTGAATTCTTCTTGTAATTTGGAAACGACGACGTGCAAGCGTTCCGCATCAATATCGTTCACGACGGTTTGAAGTTCAGAGAAATTCTTTTCTATTGCGGAAGTTCGTTCTTCGATTTCGAGTTTCAATTTTTCCAAATCTTCATTTTTCGATTGAAATTGCTGTAATTTGGCCAAATCATTTTGAAGCGAATCCACGCTCAACTGTATATTTTGAACGCTGTCGTAAGAAGGCACGTCGACGTAATTTTTTATGAGCGTTTTCAGTTCGGAATCGATTTTCAGAATAGGGTCGAGACATTGCGTTTGGAGCGTAGCGATTTCCGACTCTAAACTTTTGTTTAAGGTCTCCTGCAAAGCGATCAAATCGCTCCTCAACTTTTTAATTCGGACGTCCAACATGAGAATCTCTTCTGCGTGGTCTACACGCATGGTGTTGCCGAAAATGTCGTTAGGCATTTTTGGTTAACGGTTATTTATAATAGGATAGACGATACGTAATTCTACGAAGAGAGGAATGAGTTTGTCGTAATCTCCTAGGAGTTGAACGTAAAAATAATCTCCTGCAGAAACATCGTACGTAATATTAGAAAGCATCTTGTCGTGCTTGATTCGAAAAATGTTCTTGCCGGTAGATATTTTGATTTCGCCTACGTTTTCCGGATTCACGGTGATTTGAAGTTTCCCGTCGATCGGAATCTCGTAGAAATGTAAATTGTTATTGAAGACGTAAAACATCTTGCCGATTTCATCATCCAATTTCGTCCATATACTGTTGAGGTGAACAATTAGTAGACCATTAAGTTTAGGTAACGCGGAAGATAAGAGGTTATTGGAATTTGTTGGTGCAGTTTCCATGATGGTTTGCTTTCTGTATCCAAACAAGTTCATAGGCATGCTGGTTATTTAAGAATACGGTCAAAGTTTTTTTTTTTATGAATCTTCTGTTGAAGATGGGCATATGTTGCAGGTTTTGCTTTCTGCTAAGCGATAGTGCCCCCACGGCAGTGTGTGAATTCCGCACTTCAGGATGCACCTCTTATCATCGTGCGCATCCAAAGCAATCTTTCTAACTTTGTTTGTGGTGATGATATGGTCGACGCTCTGGATTCTTTGTTCTGCTCTTAACACCGACGACCTGGTCTTGAGGCAATCGACGAAGTCCTCGAATGTGAGATGCTCCCGAACCACCTGTCTGCCGACACCCTTGGCCTTCTTGGTAACGCTGCCCTCGCTTTGATGGCATAGGCCTTGGCACGAAGACCTGCAAATTCAAGAATCACGTCTCCGTCCTTCTCGTCCTTGAGTTTACCGGGCACCTTCTTGTTTCGGGCCAGGATACCGTACTGGTTCGGCTGGGGATAGCCCGAGGTGTCGAAGAGGTTAACCAAAGATGGAACTGTGGCTATATCCCCGTACGCGTCGGGTGAGCGGACGTGGTACACCAAGCTGTCCGTGTCCGTGTAGAGAAGCGAGATGTTGTGGCCTTAGTGTGGACATAATATGTCGTAGTAAGTCTCGAACATGTGAAATTTGCTCAGATCCAGAACCGTGGCTCCAACGTAGATGGGCTTTTTGAGCCTCACCTCACCTTGCTTCATGTGAATCAGAGCCAGCTGCTCGTTGTAGATTGTTCGAGACTTGAACAATGGACTCGCGACAAGCTGACGACATCGCTCTTTCCTCGTCACCAATTTTATGTCCACGTGATTCCGTACATTCTCCATGGTCTTGCCAAACACCGCATTATTCATGAGCTTGAAGAAATCCTTATCAAGCTCGGACGTGGCTGCGGTGCGATGTTTGGTGTTGACTTCAATATATGGACGCAACCACGGAGAATGCTCGAACTTGAGAATGCGGTGAACTGCGTGGACCGTGACCCCTCGCTGCATCAACCACCGGAGATTCTGGTAGTGCAGGACGTAATTCTTCTTGGGTTCGAAATCCATGACGAGCTTCGTCTGGTTGGAATCGGGTGGACACTTGAACTCGGGTGCAGGGGGAAGATCGCAGAACAAATCCTGCAGCTTCTCGGAAAACTCAAGGTCCACCTCGGCGAAGAACCCATGTTCCGAATCGTCGAAACCTTCAACGTCGAATTTGGAAGGATCAGCCCACTCGAAACCTCTAAAAGGGAGTGGCTGCATCATGGAGTGCCCGTACAAGTTATTCACGTCCGTGTGCATGATGTAGCTCGACGGTTGGGAGGAGTCGTAGCCAGTAGCCATGTGATGGTTGTTGGCGCGAGCGTGCCGTTGCGACACCTGGACCATGCCACCCCGGATAGCGCGTTCCACAAACAGCACCATGTCATAATCGGAAAGAAGCTCCAGCTCGATCTTCGTCACCAGAAACATGGCTGACCACGCCAGTCCGGGGAGACTAAAGAAGTAGGCGGTGTCCAGCTGGTAGATCTTCATTGCGGTCGCACGGAACGTCTGGAACACGTCGGCGAGGAGCGTCACATCAAGTTTGAGGTACGCGTCGTGGTAGTCCACGAGAGTTCGACAACCCAGCTCGCGCCACATGGACTGGGCATGGTGGTATTCTTCGTCGGTGATGTTCGAGCCTCGTAGCTGACTGTAGAACTTCGCCTGGGGAGGTAGCGACGTCTCCTCGAACTTGGCAGGGTCTGTGACGTATTCGTAGGGGTAGACCCCCTTACGCCTGAAGAGACCGGCGTCCAAGTTCGGAAAATTCGCAGAGGTGATGTGTATTTGCTCGTCGCTAAGCTTCCCCGCGAGAGCATCGAGGCTTGCCGGGAGGAACCTCAGGGAGTCGAGGAAGCGAAGGTCGACGGTAGAGCGTGATACCGGGATCGACACTCGTTTGCTCACACTGATGTAACGCTCCTCGTTCTGGGCGAGAACGTCGATTCCCTCGTTGTCGTACCCAAGATGCTTGATCAGGTGGTGAAAGTCGTACCCCGAGCCGTTGTGGAAGAAGATCGGGATAAATTGCGGGTCCCGGGCCATGAGGTTGCATCCGTTGCACCAAGGGCCAACGTAATCTCCAGAGAAGTGGTCATGATTGCGAACTTTACCGTTGTTGGCGGTGTACTCCTTGACGCAGACAGGGCAAGCGATGGCCTCGTCGTGTCTACGTTGATCGTCGGCGGACAGTGGGAGCATAGACTTGGGGGCCAACAGTACCTTCCCTATCTCGATGGCCTCGACAACCATCCTCTCGAGGAAGTGTTTGGCTGCGTCGGGACCACGGTACACGTAGGGCTCGGGGGCAACACGTTGGTCTCGTCGCACCACAACGTAGGCGTAACTCGAGGCCTCGTGGAGTTGGTATGGGGTGGTGGAGGAAACTTCGGGATCGGGATCGCAAGTGGACAGGGGTTTGAGGAAGGCCTCGAAATCTGCGATGATGATAGCGGGATGCTCTACCATGGCACCGTGCCTGTGGAAACGTCCCACGGTGCCAGGTTTGGGCAAGACTGCCACCCCCGGTTCGTTGGCATTGCAATAAAGTTTGTGGCGAGCAAGCTTCTCGACAGCGATGTTGGGACCTCTGATGCGCTGGTAATCCCGCTGTTCTCGATTAAGAAATGTAGACAAGCACCTGCGACAAACTTCTATGTGGGTTTTGTCTTTGCTCCGTTGGCTCGAAACAAGCCGAGAGAGGGAACGGATGAGGGTGTAGTGGTGATGGATCTCGTCCTTGATGAGCAGAAGGTGAATTTCCTGCGCACCATCGTCGTCTACGTCGCTCACCCGAATAGGGTACACCACATTTTTGTTAGTGAGGCCATAAACGTTGATGGCCAACCGCGGGTTGTGTGTGCGGGCCTCGAACTTGCGAATGTCCGGGACCTCCACCGGGTAGTCGATCCCAGCCATCGCATCTTCCAGCTCTGGCTCGTAGGGTAGGTAGTGGGTAACGCGTTTTGGTTGGTTTTTTGGCTCAACGGGGTGCAATGCTGCAAGCACGGACCAGAGAAAGCACTTGGCGTCACTGTTTTGAATGTTCAGGACGGCCCTCTTTGCCACAATAGCAGATGGTAAGGGGACGTAGCTGGAGGCGGAGAGAGGCACAAACTTGCAAAGTTTGACGCACAGTTCGTGAGGCTCCCCACACAGCGAACCCCCCGAGCCCTTCGCTTGATGTTCCTCCTGTTTTGCCACCAGCTCCTCGGCAAACTTGTTGTAGATGACCTCTAGGTTTTCGACATCCGCCAGATGCAGCGTCTTCGCCTTGGTGTTGTGGCAGAAGCTGTAAATTTCGTCAGACGACTTCTTGTACTGGCAACGTAGCGATGCGTAGAATTTGGCGGAGTGCGTTGCAAGCGCATCGCCGAGGATGGAAATAATTTCGGCTTGCACGTTCTCCAAAAAGCTACGCACGTCGCATGAGCCCTCCGAAGTGAGGACAAAGTCCTCTAACAAACGCTCGAAAGCAGACTGGTTCGCTTTCATCGCAGGCTTGACGCGTTTGGCGGGTGGTGCATTGATGGAGGCTGCTTTTGCCTTCCTCTTGGTGGAGGTCGAAGGCTGGGCCCCAGATGTACTTTCGCTTAGACAAGTAAGCTTATGCTTCTTGGCATACGCAATTGTGATGTGTTTATTGCATCCGGAACATAGTTCGGTGGCAGCCAAATGCTTGCCTGGCACGCAGGTGCGACAATGTCTTGCAAAATTTTTGCTTGATATGATTCTTTTGCAAACATGGCAACTTTTCATGGTGTGCATTTTTTTTATTTTTCGGGGTATGTTTATTTATATGTGATCTGTTGGTGGTAGTGTGTTTACAAAACAAAAAATGCCTTATGAGAAAAATTTTGTAAGCTAATTCTAATTAGTGTTAGTTTGAGGGGTTTATTTATATATGGGTGGTGTTGTCTTCTTCAAATATGTGGTTTAATCAACCCTATAAAAAAAATAAAAAAATATATAAGAAAAATATGATTGTAGATAGAAAAAGCACAATAAATATTGTATGCATGTGTAATTCTATTTAGCCTATTTTTGCTAGACACGAATCTTCTTCAGATTTTATTGCCTACTAGTATATTTTTCTACCATTCTAGTAGAGGTGTGAAACTATAAAAATGTTCTTGTTTAAGCACTAATCATTATGTTTCCAATAGGACTTCTATGGGGCGTAGAACCTTGTAACTTTGCTCTATGTATATACTAGTGCTTTTCCAACATGTTCACAAAACCTTAGAACCTTCACAGACAAAAAGATAAAGTTTTCCTTTGTGTACATGTATAATTCGAATCCCACTGTAGGTCCAGTTTCGATTAGCCTTACTGTGCATAAAGTAGACTTAAAACAACAAATCCAACCCAGAGTATCAACAAATTCAAAAAGATAAAGTTTCCCCTGTACACTTGTATAATTTTAAACTCCAAGTTCGATACCCGGTGGAGGTGGTTCGGATCCCACTGTAGGTCCAGTTTCGATTAGCCTTACTGTGCATAAAGTAGACTTAAAAAAACAAATCCAACCCAGAGTATCAACAAATTAAAAAAAAAAAATTTCCCTCTGTACATTTGTATAATTTTAAACCCCAAGTTCGATACCCGGCGGATCCCACTGTAGGTCCAGTTTCGATTAGCCTTACTGTGCATAAAGCAGACTTAAAACAAAACAAATCCAACCCAGAGTACACGCGTCAATACCATCCACCATGAGTAAACTAACATGATCATAATCATCGTCCCTCCCCTCCCTCCGATTGTTACCTCGCTTTTATGTTATTCGCGATGAAGAATAGTTTTTCAAGCGCACGTTATGTATGCACATAATTTTTGTTTAGCGTAATTTTCGTTGTTTAATCAAAACAACACTTCCTGTTCACTAACGCCACTCGCAATTATTATTATTAACACACACACACATGCAAGAGAAATAACAAAAACAAAACTTACCTACAAAAAGCTGCTAGCAATTTAACACACACAAAACGGTAGTATAATCGCGTACAGTTGCAAAAACGTTACAGAAACTTTCACAGTACTGTGTTTGATCTGACCTACATCCACACCACAGAAACAAAAATCATCTCTCCCCCACCCCCGTCGTCACATCCGATTGCGATGACAATATAAACAAAACTAGGTCGTGTCAATGTTGCCAACTCACTAGGCCGTATCAATGTTGCCTCTGATTTTCTGGTCGCCCCGAAACTCGAACTGGACGGCATCGAAGTGGTGCGTTACCTTTTCGGGAACCTCTCCTCGTACACGCTGAAGTACGTTTCGTTGTACTTCAACCTGGGAGAGAAGATAATGCCTGAGGGC
Source organism: Lepisma saccharinum (assembly GCF_977018435.1). NCBI lineage: Eukaryota > Metazoa > Arthropoda > Insecta > Zygentoma > Lepismatidae > Lepisma > Lepisma saccharinum. Next base: position 197,144,032 of record NC_139229.1, on the reverse strand, counting down.
GAAACCGTGCAGACGCTCTACGAGAAAAACAAGATAGACGATTTATTGTAGTACAACGTCCCAAGGATTCGATGCTGGTGAGGGACGTGTTTCTGAAAAACAGACTCGTGTAAACAATCGTCTCAACATGCTGCCAGAGCATGTTGCGCGCGGACCAGGTTCGAGGGCACCAACTCAACTTGCATCTCTCGCATTACTATTTCAGCGAAGCGTTGCAGAACAAGCGATGTTTGTGTTTCCCACAGCAGCATCTCGAGTACCACCACAAGCTTGGTCGGGGGCTACGTGCACCGTAACCCCCCCTTTTTTTCTCTCCCAACATTAACGTGGCGCTAAAAAACAGGACGGAGGACGAGATTATATTGGCACTGGACTTCACGTCACTCTACCCGAGCGTCACATAGTTGCAGCTAGACTCTCCCCTTTCAACTTGAACTTTGGGAGTGGTGCGAATTCCACACCGGAACGTCCCTTCCGCCGGGCACGGAAGTCGATGTTTATCGCAGCTGCACGAATATCCCACCGGCTGCACAGAAGCAAATCTCCACGTGTATTTCTCGCCCGACACGCTCAACGCGCCATGTGCATCCGCACGATCATGGCCTTGCATAAAAAAAATCAATAAAATTAAAAACTGCGAGAAGTAGACCTTGCCGCCGGGCAAACTGCTCCAAATGGACGCAAAACAGAACACGGCAAAGTTGATGATAAATAGCATGTACAGCCAGATGTACAAATTAAAAAAACATTCCGGAAGAGATTCGCGCTCACGTGAACCAATTTTACGTTCGAAGACCGTACGGGAACGCGGCCATTAGAACCTTTTACTTTTTTGGTTGGACACCACGCACCCTGGCGAGGTTATAGGGGCCAGGAATCCTAAAAAACAACAATTATTATTTGTTTGTTTGCATCACAATACGGAAATAATAAGAGGCACGCGCGCGCGTATGTGTGGCACATCGTCCCCCCCCGAGAGAGGTTTACAAAGGTCACAATATATATAAACATTGGTCCCCGGGACTTGGAAAAAATTTACGATAGGGTGCATTCGCTCACCACTGTTGCCAGCTATAGGTCTCTCTCTCTCTTCATCTTACAACAACCTTGGCATCTCTATTTTTTTTTTTAGTTGTAGGTGGGTTGCCAACACTCTCTAGTTAATAATGCTACATATTATACACACGCACACGCACACACATACAGTGTTGCCATCCATCCATCTCTCTCTTTTACGGCAGTGTGTGTTGTTGCCGGCTCTCCTTGCCCAGTGTATGTTACGCCAGTATATAAATTGGCTAAGCCTCAAGCAAGGTAGCTTTTGCTAAGTAGAAAAAAAAAAGCTGAAGGTAGGTGTTGGCAGCATTGTCGGTTGTTTAACTCTTCCCCCCTCTCTCTCCTCTCTTTTTTTTGTAAAAGGCTATGGCAAAAATACCAGTAGGTTGGCAAAAATTGCTTTATGCACTGTAAGGCAAGCCTCAAGCAAGGTTGCCAGCTTCTTGCTTTAGGTTAGGTTAGACCAAGAAAAAAAACCTTGGTGATTTTTTTCGAGTAAAGTGTTGGCAACACTGCGAGAAAGTAAGGTTGCCAGCTCCTTGCTTTAGGTTAGGTTAGACCAAGAAAAAAACCTTTGTGATTTTTTCGAGTAAAGTGTTGGCAACACTGTGAGAAAGCAAGGTTGCCAGCTCCTTGCTTTAGGTTAGGTTAGACCAAGAAAAAAACCTTGGTGATTTTTTCGAGTAAGGGGTTGGCAACACTGCAAGAAAATGAGGCTTATGCCTTACGAGAGCAAACCATTAAGGCGAGCCTCACTTTCTGTCCTTGAACCCGGGCACCTCTACTACTTATAGCCGCCAGAAAATTTTCTTCACAAATCTAATCTCTCTCACGTACGACACTAATACCAGAGAGATGGAGAGAGTGATACGGAACTGTCGATTCCTTTGATCTTCGCTTATTGTCCCTCGCGTGGCGGACAACCTGATTTGTGACCGGATTTCGGCCTAGCAGAAACGGTTTCGCCATATTTATGGCGCGTTAGCTGTTCAAAGTCGTTGCGTTGAACGTGTTGTTTGAAACTGCACAATGCCTAGGAAAGGGTCTGCAAGAACAATGGAGAACGAAAAGATGTACAAGGAAAACATAAGTTTCTCCCTCTTCCCGAAAGAACCAAAAAGGTGTTTCCTTTAACCTTTGTGCATTCATAAACTGAACATCATTTTCTGAAAGTCGCACATCGCTCTTTTTTTGTTGTCAATCCTCACCTTTTTTAACCTTACAAGATCCGTCAACTGGAGTGTTTTTTAAATAATTTTCCCTTACTTGTTTTTCACTGTCAAATAATGTCGTCAAGAAATTAATAAATGTCGCATCCAGAAGTGTATTGATATTATATATTTCACAAGTCGACGAAACGAAATCTACCAAACAGATGCTGTGGTGTGATTTATTGTGTGTGATGATGATTGAAACAGCTGGTTTATTACTGTGCGTGCAAGAAGGACGGGGGCCAGTAGCATACATGCAGTTTCGCATTTATCATCATCATCATCATCATCATTCCGTTACGATTTACCATAATTCATTATTTTGCAAGGTGTATTCTAACTTGAATGTCCCAAACTTGGATGTCCGTTTAGGCAACACTCACAAAGCCAGAAAATCCATGACCAATATAATTCTTTTGTACATGTACATATGGCTTGTATAAAGTTTATTTAATACACACACACACGCACTCATAAACACACACACACACACACGCACGCATGCACGCACACATCCTACATGTATAACATATTATTTAAATATATTAAATAATCAATTCGTCCACCTTATAACAAACCAACACCAAAAATGGTATAAATTGCCTGTGAAATGTGCGCTTTCCTTTTCCTCAAAACAATTCATTTAAGACAAAACTGTTTAGCAGCAACAGTCTGAAGTACATAGTTTGTTCTACTTCTCAAATGATTTCACAGGGCGCCATGGCATTCTCTTTTACATTTTTTCATTTAGATCGCTCGGCTCCCAGGGCCGACTCCCGCCGCTCCTAGCTACGGCTCTGAAACGAGCAGGAAAATTTTACGAAATGTATTTTTATTTTTTACAAAATTTAAAATCGAGGTGGGCAAGTCTGGTATTCAATAAACAATCGATAAGTGACAATTAATAAATAATATGAATAAAATTTTCTCTGGTCAAAATGAGCTACACAATTGTTACTATCTATGTTTTTCTCAAGCAATATCAGTTTCACAGGTCATAAACACTTCGAAAATGCACTCCTCACAAAAAGTTTGGAATATTGTTATATTAGACAATAGGTGATAGACACGACCTTGGAATTCAACAACACATGGTTTCTGTTTGGTAGACCTACTGGTCTTTTCACCGACATATGCCACCGTGCTTATCACCTATAGCCAAGCAATAATATTCCAAACTTGTTTTGCCTAATATTAACATAACAATATTCTAAACTTTTTGTGAAGAGATTATTATTATTATTATTATTATTATTAATAATAATAATAATAATATCATTATTATTATTAAGTCCACTTTTATGCACAGTGAGGCTAATCGGAACTGGACCTACAGTTTAAAGTAGGATCCGAAGCACTATGCCTCCACCGGGTATCGAACCCGGGACCCCTTGATTACAAGGCGACGACGCCATAACTCCGCCATCGGGGAGGCCTCCCAAAAATATTATTGACTTTTAACATTGTGCCAATACTAGTGACTCGAACAAACACAAAAGGTACGAGAGTACCGAGCAAAAACAAATTACTCAATTTTAGATAAAAATTGATATTTTAGACCGACTTAGTATACATTTTGAATTCGAAGGGGAATTTACCCTTATTTGCCCTCTCTGCGGATGCTCTTGGGGGACCGAGTGTCAGTATCTGTAGTGGCGGATAAAAATCAGTAAGGATGCGTACACAATTATATTTAAAGGCAAAGAAATATAATGAAAAGTCAAGTAATGCCTACCAGAAAACAAAATACGCAGATTTGAAGTCCTTGCATCATGTACAGTCTCAGACACTTCTGCGTTGTAGCGATTCCACTGAAAGTAAATTAGGCCATTACAACCCAGAAGTGTCCGTGACTGTATTACCACACACTTAGAAATTACATATGAAATAGCAGATATCATATATAATTAAAAGCGATGAAGAGAAAGATAAAAATGCTTGGTATGAAATTTGAAGCTTGTTCCTGCATGAGTTTGTCTTCGTTCAGTGACTGGTACAAATCACGTAGCATGCAGTCTCATGAAAGAGACAGTCGTATGAATTAAAGACGACAGTCGATTCGGCGTCAGTTTTCCTAAAACTAATTCCATATTGAATTTTCTTTTTCGTCATCTTAGATTTTGTTGATCCTACTTCTTACTTCAACGTTTGCCCCCTCTTGGCTGTTTTTCCTGTAATTATTTCCGTCTAAGGGGACATTGCCCCCTGACCGCACCGTGGTTGCCTCACTGCATTCAACCATACTTTGCAATGCAAGAAGCTGTGTATTTTAGTCCGCCGAATGTCATATTTTATATTTTATTATTATTTTTATTTCACTAAAGAATAATTTGTAGGAAATTCGTAGGTCGGAATTTGCAAATGCATTCAAGAATATAACGCATTATCAAAAAAAATAATTACAACGCAAAGTATTACGCGTATGGAAGGTGTTGGCCGTTGCGGATCTAGGGTTGCCAGACATTCCTCTTTTATCTTTAACTTCACTGCTTCTAATTTAAGTAATATCCAGCGTTAAACCATCTCGTGTGTGAACTTAATAGTTAGTTTACACAGTAGTAGTGTAATTGGCTATAGGATAAACCCACGAAAGTATGAACCCCCCTCAAGCAGATTTGGCTATACTTAAAACAAGCTCAACATGCTCATATGAGCTTTTTACTCAAGTGTGGAACCCCCTCTAATCCAAGAGTTTTGTAAAAAATGCCCTCGGGAATTTCTCAGAAAGTATGAACCCCCTCAGATTGATTTGTTCATACTTACAAAAGTTGCATCAGCTTGATTGTTGTCCATAAACTTGTCAATTTTTTGGCCACACTTAAAACTAGGCCAAGACACACACACATACACACATATACACACACACATACACACATATTTACTTCTGGTTTAAGTTCAATTGGATACCAGGTTCAAATTGTATATCTAATATTAAAATATTATATGCAGAGACCCTCTAGAATTGCTCTGTGACAAGAACTGCCGGGGGGAATCAATATATTGATTTCCTAGCATGGAGCTAAGAACTGGGTCAGGTAGAATCAATATATTGATTCCCCCCGGCAGTTCTATTGCCTTCAGTTAGTTTCTCGGATTCCCGATGCATGGCGCTGTAGGATGGGATAGCACCGAGGTGGGATCCTAGGATCAAAATTAGTGACAGAATGCAGAAACAAAAATAAATTCATCTGGTGTGTAATACATGTCAGTATTGCCAATTGTAGAAAACAGTAAACAAAATTTGCCTGTTTTAGAGATATTCCCTATTTGATAAGCAACAACAACAGGGCCATCTATGAACAAATGTCTGAACTCGGTGAACACTTGGGAACAAGTTTCAATACTACATCATTTCCAACTCTCTTTGTTAGTAATAGGGATTGGTAGTAAGTGTTAGACAAAGTACTTTGGAGCTGAATATGCCTTTCTTAAGACGTCGTATATTGCTAAAATATCTTTAATTCACATATTTCTCGTACCGCCGTATCTTGTTCTATTAGGCCTCATCAAGAAAATTGCCAATTAGTGAAAATTAATTGAGCACAACAGCAAAAGAGGTGGTAATAGGGCAAGCATACAATGATATGGGGATATGTGAATTGCTGGTTTCTTCGATTCAGATAAATGGATCGAATTGAAACTGGGATATTTTGCATTTTTTTTATACAAAATCTGATAATTGTTACATCCAGCTTGTTTGTTGTAATCTATTCATATTTAGAGTCAGGCTTATATTTGTCCAAGTTGTTATATAAAATCAATACACATGGCATTAGGTCAGTGCCTTCTGGGACATGCATGTTTGTGCAGGTATTTGTGCTAGGTCAGTGCCTCTGAAGGCCGCTGTTTTCTTCTAGTTCTCAACCGGCCTGGGAATCAATATATTGATTTGTTCTTTTGCATTCAGCAATTGCCTTGAAGGATTAGTTCCTGCGAGCGCCAGGGCATGGCGTGCAGTGTTGATTGCATGTACACCCAGCAGAGAAACGGGAGGTACGCACAGGAGAAAATACTCCAGCTATGCAGAATCACCCCCATAAATATAATTATCCTAGGATCAAAATTAGTAACAGAATAGAGAAACAAAAATTATAATAGGGCTTGGATACAGCTACCAGCTATTATATTTTTATTTTGAACACAGCACTTAAAACTAAGCCAAGATGCACCCCTACCCACACCTACCCACCCCCACCCCCACACAGCCCAAAGTGGTTCCTAAATACAAATCTCAAGAACTAATTGACATAGAGCTATGCAGTTTTTTTTTGTCTGTACTGAACCCAACTGATTAAGCATAGAGATTAGATTTAAAACCCAGGAAATTTTATATAAATACCAAAGCGAGAAATATTAACACACATACACACATACACACATACACACACAAAGCACAGTGCTGAACCCAACTGATCCAGCATAGAATTTTGAATTGAATCCCAGGAAATTGTATATAATAAACAATAACAAAAATGCCGAATCAAAAACATTGTAATCAATGCAATAAGAATATATCCAGCCCCAATTGGGCCAAGCACCAAAAGATTTGTAACCCGGACAAATACAGAACTCCCACAAAAATATGCCCCAAATGCAATAGAAAATACAGCATGCAATACTTCACATATATGCATAAAAATACTTGCTCTGCACAGTCATCAACATTGCCCCCACAACCATCTACATCTGGTCTGAAAAGAAAGCATGAAATACCTCTTAATGCCAGAGCAGCAAAGCAGCCACGCTATGCACCCATCCATAGCAGTTTTAATGCCCAACTTAGGGATTATCGGTTTGTATCAGAGCCAAGATGTGGCATTCAGAATTTTTGAACAGTGTAAATCCTGATCTGCAGGCAATTCTAAATGCACAAAATGGCTCTTATAAGTTGTCCCTCAAATTGTTTACACAATATAAGAAACCAAACGGCACAAAATTTACACAGCCCCACATAACAGAAACTGTACCGGTATATTCAAATGCAAATTCAGATACAATAATAAGCAGGTTGATAGATCAATTGAATATTAAACACTCTGAATTTGCGGCAAAAGAGTCTGGATGGAGCCTATGCGGCTCTCCACACAAGTTATATGTTAATATTTCTGAATTTAGCCCATTGCAAGGATCTACATATCTGCCATTACCTGATAATATTAAAAACAGAAGAGCCGTAGTTAACATAGAAAATACCGACCAGAAATGCTTTTTGTGGTGTATATTAGCTGCTTTGTTTCCAGTTTCAAGGCATCCTGAGAGAATAACTTATTACAAACAACATGAACATTTTTTTGACGATGCAATGAAGGGTTTGGAATATCCAATGTCTGTTCAGAATATTGATAAATTTGAAAAAAAGGCCAGGGATATCAATGGCAAACAATTATCTATTAATGTATATATTTGTTCCACTGGCAATTGCTTGATAGCACCTCTCAGAATCAGTGATGATGATTCTGCTGTTCCGATTGATCTGCTCTTAATTGAAGAGGATGGCACATATCATTACACTCTGATACACAGTCTTGAAGCTTTAGTCAGAAAACAATTAGACAAATCTAAGACAATATTCAAGTTGTGCAGAAGATGTTTATGTGTATTTGATGGTAGAAAAATGGTGAATGGGGTTCGGGAAGTGAATGCAGAAATTGCTAAAAACAAATTAATTGAGCATCTGAAATACTGTGGCAATCATAAACCTGTTCATATGGTGATGCCCAATCCAAGTGAAAATTGCAAATTCAAAAAGTTTGAAGCCTTGTTGGAACACCCAGCATATATAATCTGTGATTTTGAATCAAACCTCAAACCTCTTGCATTCTGTAGCCCAGACCCTGATGAATCTTCAATTACACCATACCAGTTACATGAACCTTCCAGCTTTTGTTATATAGTTATACGGGATGGTGTAGCTAGTGAACCACACTTATACATGGGACCAGATGCCATCAAAATATTTGCACATAGAATAGAAAATGAGTGCCGTGACATAGCATCTAACATCTTATTAAAATCAAAACCTATGTTGCCTTTAACAGAGAAACAGATTGAGGATTTCAACAATGCAGAAAAATGCCCGGTATGTGATTCTGAATTTTCAGATACAAATATCAAGGTGAAACACCATTCTCATACAGATGGTCGATATAAACAGGCTCTGTGTAATAGCTGTAATATTAAGATCAAGAGACCAAGATTTGTCCCCATATTTTGCCATGGAGCATCCAATTATGATTTCCATCATCTGATCAGGTACGAGGGGTTTGACAAGCAGAATTTAAATATTTTAGCTGAAAATGATGAGAAATATATATCTATTAGCAAGATAATTAAAGTTAATGGTGTTTCTATTCACATAAGATTTCTTGATTCATACAGAATTTTATCTGCTAGCCTGGCTACACTGGCCACTCAATTATCTGATGATCAATTCAAAATCACACGTGCATTATTTCCAAATCAGGACCTGAAATTAATTAGGCGAAAGGGTGTATATCCTTATGACTATGTTACAGATTTTTCTAAATTTGATGAGTGTTCCCTGCCACCACAACATGAGTTTTACAGCAAAATCAGAGGATCTGGAATCACTGATGATGATTATCACCATGCTCAATTGATGTGGAACAATTTAAAATGCCAGACATTTGGTGATTATCACATGGCATATTTGAAACTTGATGTGACCCTCTTAGCTGATATAATGCAGGCATTCAGAAAATCATCAATGCAAAATTATGGACTGGACCCAGTGTATTTTTACAGTGCCCCGGGCCTAGCATGGGCTGCAATGTTTTTAAACACCAAAAAGCCATTGGATCTGATCCAAGATCAAGATATGTATCTGTTTATGGAACAAGGTATAAGAGGGGGGATGGTGCAATGTTCTCAGAGATATGCCAGAGCAAATAACAAATATATGCGTGATTATAATCCAGAATTGCCATCAAATTATATACAGTATGTGGATGCAAATAGCCTCTATGGTCATGCAATGAAGCAAAAACTGCCATATGCAGGGCTTGAATGGGTTGAAGATTTTAATATTGAGGATCTTCAGAACTATGATGACAGAGAACATGGCCTGTTCTTAGAGGTTGATGTGATAATTCCAAAAAATTTACACAACAAATTTTCTGATCTGCCCCCAATTCCTGAGGTTCAGTGCTCACCTGGCTCTAAACAGAAGAAGCTCATGATGACACTGGAGCCAAAACAAGGCTATGTCACATATTACAAAAACCTCCAGTTCCTGATGAAACATGGTGTTCAAGTAACCAAACTTAGAAAAGTTTTGAGGTTCAGGCACTCAGAATGGTTGAAACCATATATTAATACAAACACGGAGCTTCGAACATCTGCAAAGAGCGAATTTGATAAGGGCTTGTTTAAATTGATGGTTAATTCTGTGTATGGCAAAACAATTGAAAATGTCAGAAAACATACCGATGTTAAAATAATTACTGACCCCAGCCTGAGCAAAAAATTGGTTGCAAAGCCTAATTTCAATTACAGAAGAATTTATGATGAAAATATGGCACTTTTCAACATGAAAAAAACAAGGATTAAGTTTGATAAACCTATTTATGTAGGGGCTGCAATATTGGATTTGTCCAAATTACATATGTTAAAGCTCTATTATGATGTGCTGAAACCTTTTTATGGTGATCGTGTAAAATTGATGTACATGGACACGGATAGTTTTATTCTTGATATTAAAACAGAAGATGTTTATAAAGATATGACCCAGCCTGAATTGTTTCAATATTTTGATACTAGTGAACATACAAAAATTCAACACCACCACAACAAAAAAGTGCCCGGCAAGTTAAAAGATGAGACACTTGGTGATGTTATTGTGAAATTTGCTGGGTTAAGTGCCAAGATGTACAGTTTTATAACATGTAGTGCTGTTGCTGCCAAAAAGGCCAAGGGCATTGGCAAAGTAACTGTTGAAAAAGAGCTTAAATTTGAAGATTATGAAAATTGCCTCAAATCCCAGAGTTCAATCAAAACATCAGAATCCAGAATTCAGAGTGTGGATCACTTTCTGACTAGCAATATTGTAAGAAAAGTGGCTCTGGACCCACATGATGATAAGAGATGTATTTTATCATGTGGCATACATACTTTACCATGGGGTCATTGTGATTTGAAAAATGGCAATCAATGCCCAATTACAGAGCATGATTTGGAATAAATAAACATGCCTATGAACTTATTTGGGTTCAAAAAACAGGCTATTATGGAGCTGCCAACACCACAAGCCTCTCCTGATATGCTGTCTAAGCTGAGTGGCTTGTTAATTATTCATCTGAACAGCATATTTACAGATGTTGATGATAAAACAGGCAAAATATTATACATATTTAACAATAATTTGAATCATTACCAATTACCTGTAGGTGGGCAATTACAATTTATTACAACCCCTGAGGGTGATGTTAAAATTTCAGTAGGGAGAAATATTTATAGAATTAAGCACTCAAACATGGTTTCTGGCACTGTTTATACTGTTTCTGCTGGTGACTGCTTATATATTGAGGTCCCTGGATCATATGACAAGCTTATACCCTTTTTTATAGAATTAAGAATCAGATACTCTATTATAAATAACTACTAAACAAAATGCCTAATGATATTTTTGGTCATACAAGACATGAAGATCACAGTGATGAGATTCTGATGCTTGATGTCAGAGTCAAGAAATTAAGAAGTGATTTACAAGCTTTACAAACTACACTCAATGCCAGTCTTCAATTAGAAATTACAAATTTACAATCACAATGCATGGACCCTCTTCTTAAAATTGATTCTGAACTCAAATTGCTGCTTCAGAAATATACTGATCTGGCTACATTGGATAATTTTCAAAGTTTAGAAGAGGCTGTAGCAGCTCTTCAAGCCAAATTTAAGACCCAGGCCACCAATTCTGAGCAATTAAAACAACAATTGGAACAGCAAATAAATAATGTCCAGACACAACTCCAAACAATTGTCAAAAGCATAAAATCACAAGAAGATTTTGATCTAGTGATTTCCACTCTAAAAGAACAGATTCAGTCACTCCAGATACCTAATCTGGACCCTCTGAACAATGCCATAGCCGAGGTTAAAGAAAAAATTGAGACACTTGAAAATTTTATGAACAATTTGCCATCTTCTGATGCTTTGAATGCAATAACTCGGAGTGTTGCAAATATTAAGCTGCAACTTGAAACATATGAAGATTTTGGAAAAATTCAAAGTTCCATAACCCATCTTGAAGGTACAATAGCAGCAGTGCAAAGTGATTTGACAAATGTACTAGAATCTCGCCTGCCCGGTATTGTAGATACCCTTGTTAGTGTCCAGCAACAAATCACAAAGCTTGAAAACCTCAACACTGAATCTGAACTATCTCATTTTCATCACTTGATCGATGATATCCAAACAAAGCTTGAAATTTTACAACAATCAACACCCTCCCAGGCAGATATAGCCCTGCTCCAAAATGCTATGCAAAATGTGGCTGATGCTTCTGAATTAAACAATGTAAAATTGGCACTTGAATTTTTACAAAATACTGTGTCAAATCTGCCTACATCACAGGAACTTAAAAATATTAAGAGGGCAGTGAATCGCATATTGAAATCAGAAGATATCAAGAATATCCAAGCAGAGATCAAACAACTCACTCAGACAGTGGCCACTCTACCAACAAATCAACATATTAATGAATTGCATGCCCTGTTTGAGGATATCAGAAGACAGGTCCATGATCTTACTGCTCAAAATTCAAAATTGGCAGTTGTTGAAAATTTGCAACAAATTGTAGCTAATATCAAGCAACAGCTAGGGACCATGGAATCCAATCAAGCAAATGCTCTGTCTGTTTTTGCCACCCAGCTACAAGAAATTGTGCAACAATACAAGAGACTTGCTGTGGACATAAAAATAAAGCCCGTCCATGATGATGTTGTTAGAACCATCAATGAGCACCTTGAATCTGTAACAAGCAGATTGCTCACAGCAGAAAAAGAAATAACAGGCATAATCGAGAATCCAAAACATACAGTAATTCTTGAATTGAACAGCATCCCCAACAGAGAATATGATTCTCCATTTACACCAGGTGGCAAAATATATATGCTGTCCCCTGCACAATTTTATTACCAATTTTTTGTTGGGGGCACATTGAGACCAATCAAGATCAAATATTGGCTTCAACCACAGGCACACCACTACCCCACCTTATCAATAACAAATGCTGACAACAAACCAAAAATCACCAGTGTGGAATTGGAGGATTTTACAGATCCCAATACATTAGAAACAGCCTATACTGAAGATGATGGCTCTCTGGAATTTAAAATACAAATAGGGGACAAATTATATTTAGAAAATCCTGTAGTATCAGCTGCTGAACACCCTATAATTGCAATATTCTTGTTTACATATTATGTCTAGAAAAATTATTGTTGATGAATTACACAGACAGGCCAGACATAATTTTAAGAGACTGCCAGTAGTCACAAAGGGCATAGATGATTTATGGCAGAGCGACTTGATTGAAATGGCAAGTGGACAGTTGAAAAACTTAGACAAAATCAACAAGGGCTACAAGTATCTACTTACTGTGATAGACACTTTTTCAAAATTTGCCTGGGCTGTGCCACTCAAATCCAAGACTGGAAAATGTGTTACAGAAGCCATCAGAACAATCATCAATCAGAGTGGAAGATCCCCGCGCTATTTGCAAACAGATAATGGCAAAGAATTTTATAATTCAGTGTTTCAACAATTTATTAAAAGCCAGGCAATAAAACATTATTCGAGTTACAGTGACCTCAAGGCCTCAATTGTAGAGAGATTCAACAGAACCTTAAAAAATCTTATGTATAAACAATTTACACTTCAAGGTAATTATAAATGGATTAATATTCTTCCAGAACTTCTACATAAATATAACAACTCGGTCCATTCCACAATCAACATGAAACCCTCTGAAGTAACTTCATCTGATGAGCAAAAATTGATCAGCACTGTTTATTATCCTAGATACCAGCCAACAACAAGAAAAGCCAAATACAAGATTGGTGATCAAGTAAGAATAAGCAAATATAAGCACTTATTCAAAAGAGGCTTTACAAGAAACTGGAGCACTGAATTATTTACAGTGGTTCAGGTTAAACCCGGGACCCTTAACACATATATAATAAAAGACCACCGAGGAGAAATTCTCAAAGGCCGGTTCTATGAACAAGAGCTCAGCAAAACTAAACAGCCTGACACATATCTCATAGAAAAAATTATCCGCAGAAAAGGCAACAAGTTATTTGTCAAATGGCTGGGTCATCCGGAAAACAGCTGGATCGATGCAAACAAAGTGATAATATGAGCACCTGGGATGTTATAAAAAGGCTGCCAGAACCTGAACAGCAGAATAAGAGAAATGGCAACTTGCTACCTGATAATATTAGGTGTCTTATTGTTGGGCCATCTGCTTGTGGTAAAACTACACTAATGATTGATAATTTTTTATTGGCACCCAACTGGTTAGACTGGAAAAACAGGCACTTGTATGTCTTCTCTAAGAGCTTGGAACAATTAAAATATCAGCAGCTGATGAAGCTATATGATGGACTGGATATTGCCACTTTTGAATCAGATGTTAAGCCACTCCATGAATGTCTCGATAATTCTGTTGTTGTGTTTGATGACATTATACTGGATAATCAAAACAAGGTTAGAAATTTCTTTACACAGGGCCGACACAAAAACATTGATTGCTTCTACCTGGCACAGACTTTTTCAAAAATACCGAAGCAGCTGATCCGAGACAACAGCAATTTTATATGTGTGTTTCATCAAGATCATACCAACCTCAAACACATACATGATGAATATGTAGGTGGGGACCTGAGCTACAATGATTTTTCCAAGTTTTGCAGCAGGTGCTGGAACCAGGACAGTTATGGGTTTGTCACAATTGATATGACAAGAACACCTAATAGTGGCAAATACAGAAATAAAATCAACAATTTTCTAGACGTAGAGACGTATATAAATAAACATGAAAAGGCCAATGATTAATGATCTTAAGTTAAGAGATTATCTTGTAAAAAGATTTAAGGGATGGAAATCAGAGAACCGGGGAATTTATGAAAAACACAAGCAAACAGAACAGCCTGTAATTGATGCTATTAATAATTTAGGTAAAAATATCAAAACTGTTACAGAACAAAATCAAAACTTGATCACAGAGCTTGTACCTGTAGCTGCAAGAAACATATTAGATTATCCATTCACCCCACTTTCCAGTATTCATACACCTAGTCCTATTGCTCCTAGAAGAATTGAAGCTACTCAGGATCCTATTGAATTAGGTCTTCTTGCTCAAAAATATTTAACAACACCTAAAGACAACAAAGATGAGGTGTTTGGCTTATATGCTGACACAGAGCTTGATGGCAGTATCATACATAGAATTGGCAATTTTAGGGTAACATTTATGGGAGATGATATAATTGTATATTCAGAATCTCGTCTCGGAGAAAAAGGTGCTTTTGTTAAGTACACCGGCACACCTGGATTGTGGGAATTGATGACTAGGAAAAGGCCTGGCAGCTATACAGATCAAGATTATGAGGATTACAAAGAAATATTAATAAAATCAGATGCTCTATACCAGAACAATGATCCCACACAAAAAAGAGTCAAGTCGAGCAGTGGAGCAAAATACAACAATTTAATCAAGCCCATATGGTCACAAATCAAGACTGGCAGTGGGATCAAACAATACAACACCCTGCCTAAAGAATTTGTGTGGGTTGATGATGTCAGGAAACTTGTAGATAGGCTATTGGTGATAGCTGGGGAAGAAAATGCTGGGAACCACAATTTTTACAATGAAAAGGTTGGAATTATGGACATGATAAGCACCAAATTGTCTAATTTTATAGTGAATGACACTAAGGGGATTGGATATCTCATAAAAATTATTAATACTCTACCACCTAAATTTTGGAATATTTCTGAGGGCCGGGGCCTTGTTAATGACATTATAAACAAGCTGCCATTTGAACTACACATTCCAGGCTATCAGTATTGTGGTCCAGGTACAAAATTGGACCATAGATTAAACAGAGGTGATCCTGGTGTCAATCCTTTAGATGCTGCTTGTAGAGACCATGACATAGCATACAACACACATTCTGATCTTGACAAAAGACATGTTGCAGACAAGAAATTAGAAGAGGCTGCATTTGGTAGATTTGTAAGCAAAGATGCTTCTTTGAGTGAAAAAATAGCAGCATTGGGGACCACCATAGCTATGAGCACCAAACAAAAACTGGGGTGGGGTTTGTGAATATGTATATAATAAACATACAATGAAGGCCAAGGGTGTTATGTATCAAATACCTTATGCAGGTCTCAAATCTCTTAAAACTATTGACAGCCTTTTGACCAAAAAGCAGCGCAAGAAAAAAAATTCTTGTATTGCAAAGGGCCATGGTATGAAATTGTTGCTTAGTACCCCCCAATTAAAAAAATTACAGCAATCAAGAAAAAAATCACATGTGGGGGGATTCATATTTACCATCCCTGCCATCTTAGCTGCTCTCGGGGCTGTTGGGAGCTTGGCTGGGGGATCAGCTGCCATAGCAAAAACAGTAATAGATGCCAAGAAGAATAGGGCAGAATTAGATGAGCAGAGGCGCCATAACCTGGCAATGGAGAAACAAGGCAAAGGTGTTAAGAGAGCCATGAATAAGTTTAAAAAAAACAAGAGCCGCTTACAAACCAAGATATTGAAGCTTTAATCAAGCCACTGGGCATCAAACATTTTAGAGGTGTGTACATGTCTGATTCTTTACCGGAACAACCACTCAACAAAGAGTGTGGCATTGTTAATTTGGATAAGTACAAAAATCAGGGCACTCACTGGATTTGTTATCTTAAATATTTAAAAAATGAGGCATTTGTGTTTGATTCATTTGGAGGTGTTCCACCTGAAAATTTAATAAAATATTTAAATTCAGCTAATCTTTATTACAATAATGCCCGTGTTCAAAACTTCAAAGATGTTAATTGCGGACATTTGTGTTTATCTGTTCTTAGATATATGTCTCAAATAAATAAACCATCAATTGAAGATTTTCAAAAGGCCTTGTGGTATCTGAAACATCATGGGGGTATTCCATCTCACCAGCCAAAATTCAATATTGAAACTCAAATTACATGATGACATAGTGTATCCCAAAACAATAGCTCTCAGAGCATTTTATGGCATGTACCTGATCCCCAATATTACACACCACAACAACACAATTGCAGTAGGGGATGAAAAAATTGTCATCACTCCAGGGCAATATAATCTGTCCACTCTAAATGCTCAATTACCCAGAGGTGTAGTGTTAAGTCAAAATTCTGTCACTCACAGAGTAGAAATTGTTTCTGCTACAGAAACAGTGGATCTGGGTACCATAGGAGAGCTGTTAGGCTTTGAGAACAACACAAAACTTAAACCAGGCATCAAACACACTGCTATGAATATACCTAAATTCTTAGCCATAGAGACTCTGAATATTCACTGTAATGTGGCCGAGGGTATGATCACCAAATCAAACGGCATAGGCACTCACAAACAAACAGGCATCATTGCAACATTCAAACCTAATTCTGAATTTATGGAGCCAATCATCTACAATCCATCCCCAACATTATATTTTCCTGTGTGCCATAATAGAATAGATTATATTGAATTGATGGTCACTAATGAAAAAGAAGAATTAGTTGATTTTGCTGGAGCCACAACAACTGCAATCATAGAGATTAATATTTAAATAAAAATACATACAATGGAAAATATTGAGAGTTATGAGTTACAATCATTCCCCCCAAACAGGAGGACATTTGCAAATTTAAATCAACCCAACACAGAGATTGAGGTTGATCTTGATGTAGGGGATGGATTTATACACCCCCACAGAGCAGATCTATACATCAAGTTTGATGTTGTAAAGCTCGATGGAACAGATTATCCGGCAAATTCAAATATAAGACTTGTAGATAATTTTGTGCCACATCTATTCTCTGAAATTGAGGTCAGAAAGCATGGTGTTGTTATAAACAGAGTGGATTATCCCGGCATTACCTCCACAGCTTTGGCCACATTAAAATTATCCAAAACCGAGGCTTCATACTACAAAATAGGTGGATTTGAGGCTGGTGATAAGATATTATCTAAGAACCACACAGTGCTGTTCCCCATGCGCCTGTTGCCAGGATTCTTCTCGGATTTCAAAGATATTATGTGGAAGGGTGGTTTAAGAATCACATTTAGAAGAGCTGCAAATGATAATAATGCTTTGATGAGGTACAGTACAATAAACCCTACAGGAGAAGCTCTGCCCAATACCCTACCTGATGCAGGCAAATGCATTATTCAGACTATGGAGTTAAGAATCCCGGTTGTTGAGTATGAAGCCAGTTATGCTCTTAAATACAAAGCTGATATAATAAAAAATCCACAGGTTCCTCTGCAATTTTATACATATCAATGTGTACAGAAGCCTGCATCTGGTACTTATTATGAGTTTGATGCTACAAATTCATTCTCCAGTATACAATATGACATGCCTGATTTTGTGGTGGTATTGTTTCAGACTGGGAGACACAACAAACAGGAAAAAAATTCAAGTAAATTTGATAACTGCAACATCAAGAACATATATCTTAAAAATGGCAGAAATGAGGTATTTCCTAGAGAAAATTACAATTTAGACATGTCCAAGGATGATTTCCTCAAATTATATGAAGCATTTTCTTCCTTCAAACGTGTCACTACTGGCAATACTGACATGTATTACACACCAGATGAATTCAAAGCACAGAGACCCATGTTTGTAATCAACACTTCAAAAAGAAAACAGGTTGTGGTGAATGACAGGACAAACATTAAAATTATCTGTGAATTCCATGAGGCATTACCTGATGACACCATATGTAGTGTTATTCTCATAGGGGAAAAATCATATGTTTATGATGTAAGAAATGAGAGGGTCACAGAGCAATTCTAGAGGGTCTCTGCATATAATATTTTAATATTAGATATACAATTTGAACCTGGTATCCAATTGAACTTAAACCAGAAGTAAATATGTGTGTATGTGTGTGTGTATATGTGTGTATGTGTGTGTGTCTTGGCCTAGTTTTAAGTGTGGCCAAAAAATTGACAAGTTTATGGACAACAATCAAGCTGATGCAACTTTTGTAAGTATGAACAAATCAATCTGAGGGGGTTCATACTTTCTGAGAAATTCCCGAGGGCATTTTTTACAAAACTCTTGGATTAGAGGGGGTTCCACACTTGAGTAAAAAGCTCATATGAGCATGTTGAGCTTGTTTTAAGTATAGCCAAATCTGCTTGAGGGGGGTTCATACTTTCGTGGGTTTATCCTATAGCCAATTACACTACTCACAGTTTTACTGAAATCAGTTGTGTTATACCGTATCAATTCTATACAATTTCATACTTTATTATGACCACAAAGGTAATTACTCTCAATTCTTGTCTATCAGAAGCACAACCACGAAGCAGTCGCTAGGACCTCGAAGTATTTCTGAGTAAAGATATTACATCAATCTTTGTCCGGCACCAGGTTAACATACAACTTTGAGGAAGTAAAGATGGGTATCGACCTTTTGTTTACAACAGCAATCCTTGGAGAATAAATAGTGTGTATTCTGATAGAGGGGGATCAGAGTCCGTTCGCCAGTTGATCAGTGAGATCTGAACAGAGAGCAGAGCATTGTAGACACTACATGAGAGGGAGTGGTCTTGCTACGCACATCGGTCTGAAGTCCTGATGCAGGTCTGACACCAAAGGTAGTGGTGCAGTTACACTCTACCTATACTTCGACATCGGTAAGAACAAGTCTATGTTCTTCTTCCATACCCCGAGTCTTCGGAGAACATCAGCTTCTGGTTGAAACAGGTTTTTTCCTTACATCATGCTGAGACAATCTTAGGAGACCTAAAGTCCAAATTAGTGCGTATTGTGTGTTCATTTGCCGTTCTAAGCTATCCAGGTACAACCTCTTGCATGAGGATTAATCGCCAAGCGAGTACGAAAGATGAAAAGTACTAACGCAACTCAAGGGACGTGTGAAGGTCTCAGGTTAAGATCCCCGGTTCCTAAGGGAACGATACGATACTTCCCGTGAAGCATTGTTGAAACAA
Organism: Lepisma saccharinum; assembly: GCF_977018435.1. Taxonomy (NCBI): domain Eukaryota; kingdom Metazoa; phylum Arthropoda; class Insecta; order Zygentoma; family Lepismatidae; genus Lepisma; species Lepisma saccharinum. Next base: position 197,124,538 of record NC_139229.1, on the reverse strand, counting down.
CACGGGAGTCCATTCTCTTGGTTCTCTTCCGACCGAGGCAAACATATGAGTAAGTCGCAGTGGCAACCATGCCAGAGTAAGCTTCGGCTGCCTGTGAACCGAAATTCTCACCAACTGGCATCATGACTGGTCGTGGTCTCTCCAAGAAAATTGAACGAGTTGAACATATTTACCGGACATTGCACCATCGACATTCACTCGTTCAAATCTTTATATAACTTTTTGAACGGAAACTTATTCAGTGGCTCCAACGTTGTTAAACAGCACATCGATGACTTTTTCGCCCAATTCTACGCTACGTTTTGGCATTTCGAAGTTGCCAGAACGATGCCCCAAGGTCATCGAGAAAAGTGGATAATAATTTGCGGAATAATAACGTTTTTCGCAATATCTCAATATTTGTTTTCTTTTGTAAGTATTTTAGTTCATGTTGTTAGTTACTTCGTTACTTTAGCCACTTAGTTTTATTTTTGTTAAAATAATACATTTAATAATAATATCGAATAATATTTATATTGCACATACATCTCCTCAATTTTGCAAATGCAAGAGTCAAGGTTAGTGAAATAATGGCGTAAAATCTGCATTCAAATATTGATTTCTCTATGAAAGCAATTTGAACGTTAGTTTATTAGATAATGTATCCACGACTATAATAAACTCTTACGTATTTTCAGAATATGCTTCTATTGGAGAAATTTGAACCATGCATGGTATACCAAGATAGCAAGTTTGTGATTGATGATGTCGACCTTAAACGGATTAATGATACATCAATGGAGATACTAGCCCTAATTGAACTGAAAGTAGAACTCGACGATTCATTCAGAGTAAGGGGAAAATTCTTGTAATGTTTCCATTTTAATCACACACTATACACATTTATGAAAGTATCAATTTTATTAGTATGAAAACTTTGACAAAGTGAAAAATTGACTATTAACTTGACTAAGAGTCGGTTTTTCAAAGTCCGGATTAACAAATTTGAGTTTTTACCATTTGGAGGTTGAGTGGCAGACCTGCCTTAACCCGTGCTCCATCTGATGGTGCCCGACGTAACTATAACAGCAGTTGCAAACAAACATGACTACCTCATCGACCGAAGTAAAATGCAAATATCCATGAAACCTGTCAGACTGGCGAAATAGCTGCTCAGTAGCTCCTTCTAACCTGCCTGATGATGGTACCGAAGGGTTGTAAGGTTCCGTCGTGATCAACACATATCAACAGGTGAATGACTATGAAGAGCGACGCATAGCGTTACGCAAATTAGGAAGGAAAACATAACAGCTGATGAGGGAAAACGCTCAAAATCAAAATAAAACAAATAATATCTCTTTAAAATCATCATTGCTTAGCTGCATGGCTGGGGAGAGACCTGCTCTCGATCGCCAGCTCTAAACTTCGAAGGAGACGAAGAAAGTGAGCGGAAACATCCATCGCGACACTTTAGGCTGCTCTCATACTGAACTAGGCTTCGTGGCGGTTCCTCTCTCGAACCTTTAGGCCACCCTCTGTCGTGAGTGTCCTCGAGCATAAATCGCCTTCGAAAAACTATACAATCGCAGCTATTACATTTAAAAAAATCACGAAGACAAAGCGTCCATCCTCATCTTTACCTTCCTGTTTCCTTCAATCACCTTTCAATATCCTATTTCATCGGTTTCTTCACCTCGGCTAAAACTCAGTGGGCTAATGGGATACTCTGACCCCTCTCAGGTACGGGTATAGTAGTACAAATACGTGGGATATGAAGCTTCGACTGTTATGTACTAAATCATTTAACAGGCTATGGAAAAAGGGAGATTTTATAAATGAATAACATCTGTTTCTGAAGAAAGGTCTGCGTCTTTAGTAGGCTTCTTTATGGGCAATTATTTTCCTGAAGATGGTTTATTTTCAAGATACTTTTATAAATTTACATCTTAGTTACAGATCTCCATAAATAAAGGACAGAACAGATTTCTTTCTTATAATTAAATCTACGCGACTTTTGCAGTTTATTTACATAATATGGATCAAGCTGTCATATCAGTTATATAAAGACGGCCAGGCGCTTGCTTGAAACTTTATGAACGCTCCTTGACATAATGAAGCATAACTTTGACGTGACTGGCGAAGGTTTTAAGCATTGACTCCGATTTTAATATAAATTGGACATTATGGTCTGGCTTCAAGATATATGCAGAAATACAAACTGCTATAATTCGTAAAATATTAGAGACATCGACTTGATATCGGGTATGGCAACATGTTAGCATGTTCACAGGGCGAAACCTAACCATGCCAGATATCAATAATGAATAACTTGATCAATAAATAATAATCATGGAGACGAAATCATCTGAACTTATTCTTCCGTATGATGGCATGTTAGCATGCCCACAGGGCGAACCTACTCATACGGCAGAATAACATTAAGTCCTGTTGCATTATGCAACAATTGAAAATATATTACGTATAAGTCTCGAAGAAATGAAACTGAATTATCACAAAGGTTGAAAGAAATCGTAAATTAACTTATTCTCACGCATGGTGACATGTTAGCATGTCCACAGGGCGAGCCTAACCATGCGTCAGAATAACAGTAAGTTCTGAGTCGAAATTTAACATTTTGTGAAGATTTTATTTAAAATTTCAGAAAACTTCAAAATAAAGTTTAAATTAACTTATTCTTTCGTATGGTGACATGTTAGCATGTCCACAGGGCGAACCTACCCATACGACAGAATAACTATGTCTCTAAGCTAATTTGGGAACGAAGACTGAGTTCTTGAACCCTCCCATAAAGGGAGCTGTGTATTTAAGATGTTAATCCATCGGAGTCGATAATGAAAATGCCCCAGAATTAGGTTCCTAAGCTGTATTTATACCCCCGCATGTCAAGCAGAGCGCCTCCCGTGACACAAAAGATAAACATAGCTACAGTTGTGATATGCAGAACTAATTTGTGTATAATGGCAATATTCTAAAGATTAAACAGTATGTTCCATAAGGTTCATTTTTCTATGTCTAAAACAACAGTTATGATCCTTAAAGTTTCTATAATATTCTCTACTATAAAGTTGTCACATTCTTAAAAACTTCTTTCCAATGTCCATAAGGCTTATATTACTAATAACTCCAACTGAAATTTAGCTCTTATGACTTTCATAATAGTTTGATTCTAAAACTGAGAACACATATTTTTGACTAATTGTCAACAACGAAAGATTTTGCTTTCAATAAGCTAGCAAATAACAAATTCTAAACTTCTCGAATGACAGAATTAGGTCATTAGTTCAACTATTAAATATCTCATCTTTCATAACGTTGTTATAGTGAATATAAACAGTAAAATAATTAAGAATAATATTAAATATGACCGAATCTTTGATATGATTCCGGAGGATCATATCAGGGTGAGGAGAGTCGTTATAAACTGCGGCTTCAACAAGACAATACCGGAATTCTAAAATAACTAGAGATTAGTTGTGATATCGATTGATCTATCACTGCTAGACTAGCTACTCTTCAGTGCACGTCACTCCCCTTATTATTATTATTTTCTTTTTTATGTACAGAAGCATGAATGTTTACTCTTCGAAATATCATTTTACGTTTTATGAGATCGATGTGTCTTCGTAATACAGAAAACTTGTGTAGATTTTTTTTCCCCCATACATGTCTTAATTTTTCAGTACAAGTGCTGGTATCTCGGTATTTACAATGCAACTTATGAATTTAACAGTCCCATGTTTCTTATTGTATTTCTAATTTTTCACACCAGGTAGTGCGAAAATGGAAATTTAAAACGAACTGAGAGGTTGCGTGTACAGTCAGAGAAAGTTGTTCGTGAGCCAGGTGACGTACAGTATCGTAACATCTTAAAGCCTGTTGTCTATGCAACCCAAATAACAAAATTGTCGCTTAGGTTTGCCTGGTGAACTTGGCTTCTCAGGAACGATTGAGTATCGACAGCACCGTGATTCATACCCCCAGGCCCAGCCATAACAAACAATAGCTGGGTGCCATGAGACCTCCAGGAAAAGTTTCAGGAATTGGTTTCTTAACAAAAATTACTCGTAAGGAAATATTTTCTTTACTGATATTAGAGTCATTGTCAAGAAAGTTCACTGTAGTGTTGGTTTTCATCAAATCATCATCGCGCAACACATGATGTCATTACAGATTTCCTTGAAAGAGATTGGAATAAAAACAACTACTTGACAAATGATAAGATGAATCGATATTCATTAGTCCTAACTTAGAATTTTGTGTAAGGCATGGATCACCATGTCATATCATCCATTTCATAACTTCATTATCATCCTCATCGCCTTAGTTGACGCAAGTGCTAAAAAAGCAATATAAAATAAGCAAAATTAATAAATTAATAAACGATATTTTGAGCGATTTTACGCAGCGACTCAGTTGCATGAAGAAAGAGTTTATTTAATCGAAAACCAAAGGCCCATCGTTCTTCTTCATTGTCATTTTCCATCCACTTTCCCTGCCACGATTAACCTGATGTTGATTAATGCAAAATTAATTAAAACAACCAAACAACGAAACTATCCACCAAGTGCACCAAACCGCCGCATATTATGAATAGGTAAACTACGTGATATTAAGCTAATCTAGAATTTAGTAATAAAATGGGAATTTCGGGGGGAGGGACCAGTTAAGTGGCTGCATGATCTATTATGTAATCACAATATCATTAAATTGAACGAAGCGTGTCTACACCTGCGTAAAGTGTCAGTCCCCGTGATGGAATATATAGCATAAAGCCAGGGCTTTAAGATCAAATTTTGCTTTGTTATTGTTTTTCTTAGTAATTGCCTCAGTTTTCTTCCTCTGTAGTTTAATTACTCATTCGACGATTTATGATTACGTTAAAATTAACATACACAATGAATCCATTTTGGTCTGGACTCGGACTCGAACTCGAACTCGGAACCTTGTTCGGCAAGAAATGCAAATTCTCCGTAAGGCATGAGTATTTCATTGGAGTTGTTCCTCTTTTTCCGTAATTTTATCAGTAATGTATTTCTTTAATATACAATAATAAATCACAACTAACTAAAAAAAATATATATTATATTGCATTTTCACGTGCGTATGTTTTTTGACGGTTAGAGTGTGAACTGGCACCTGTTTATTTAGATACTTCTTTGTGTTTCGTTCCTAGTTAAAGATGGAGAAAATGCTTATGGAATGATTAGGGCTATAAGAATTCCGTCCGTGTCGGACTGGTTAGCACAGTGCTCTACGATATCTGATGTCCTGGGTTCGAATCCCGCCGTGGGTATGGGTGTTCTTTGTGAGTATCCCTTCATCAATTTCATCATATCACACCTCGTCGTTCCGATTAGAATCAATGTGACAGAAAAACGACGCTAAATAAGAAAAAAAGGACTATAAGAAGAATTCTTATTTTCGGACGTGTCCTAGATTTTATAGTTGTGTCTGACCTCCGGAAGAAATTTGAAAGAAATCACAAATGTCTTATATTTTGGGCGTCACGTAACTTCAGATTAGATGGAGAAACAGAAAATCTGAGGGATGTCTGAGCTAATGTGGTTCCTCTGAGAAGTATGCTTAAAACAAAGAATGTGCACCATTGCTACCGGATGTTTGAAAAGAAAATCTAATCCTAGCTCAGAAATTACTTCCCGATTTTCTAGATCCAGAAAAGTCCGGATATATGTATAAAAATGCTTACTTTGTGAAGTTTTATCGATACTATAAGTGTGGGTAATTTGTTCGAAGAAACAAATTTCATTCCAGAAATTACATAAACAGTCATTTGAGAAATAAGGCACACAATTCTGGTTTCTCCGAGTGTATAGTACGTAGTATCTTCTATATTTCAATAACCAAGAACTTCCCGACTTTGTTTACGAAATGGTGAACTTCTTCCTTCCCGAATTCATGGATTGTTTTCCCTTGCTGGCCCTGTCTCGATGAAAAACATTCCGTCTTGCATACACAATTTGAAATCAGATACGATCGTGTAATTAATTAGCAGTTGGGGAATTTGAACTCAACACCACTTGAACATTAATTTTTGAGCTGAAGATGTTTCATATTTTCGTTATATGCTAGTAACCTAATATATTTTCTGCAAATGCGTTCATGTCCAACATTTTGAGACAATATGTCCTACGTTTTTCTGAAGAGTGATCTGAGAGCCCTATGTAAAATGGAAACTGTTTTTACTCAGTTTCTAATATAATTTATTCAAGCATTACCTTCAACTTCTATTTCCTTGTTATTACCTCCAATTCTTAAACGACTTTTTCCTCGTGCTCGACCTTTAGGTTCAGAAATGTTTACAACAACCCCATCTCCCGCGTGTAAATAGCAGGAAAGGCAATAACACTATGGAGAAAGACTATAATGTATACAATTTGTTTACTACTTATTTCACGAAAATATTATATTGCTAGCTTGATAGTACTGTGGATTGGAACAATACAATCAGCAAACAAAAAAAAAAATACCTGTTTTATACGCACATTGGAACGAGCGCAGGCCTGCTGTGCGTCACTCTGCCAGTGAAGGTCACTGATCGAAGAAGTTGGGGAGTTAGTGCTTATCTCTGCTCAGGGAAACACGGAAATCTTCGTTACTTTCTTTCCACCAGACTAATGGTGAACATTTACAGGAACGCAAGGAGTAGTATCGTATTCTATTGTAATTACATTTCGTGACGATTAAAAATATTATGACAATATATAAATCTCTTTTGTGACCTACACTGAACTTATGTTAAAGTTTCATTGACATGTGAAAGTGGAAATTTAGCGTTCCTTCTTCCTTACGATTTCTAAACAACCGAAGAGTGTGGTGAACGTGAAACTACTTATTGTTCGCAACAACGATATGTATTACAGTCATTACAGATATACATCGCAGAAGAAGTATTTATCAGATATACAAATGATACAAATGGTCTCTAATTAAAAAAAACATATTACATCACGCATCCAACGTAACATATATTCAGATTGATTCCAAACATCTGTTTTAGTTATTTTGCGTCGCTTTTTTACAGGTTTCGAACTTGGATCCTCTGGCTTTGAAGAGAGTTACGGTGATTTTTATTTTTATTTTCATTTGGTGTTTTAAGTCTACTTTATGCACAGCAAGGCTAATCGTGACTGGACCTACAGTTTAAAGTGTGCCTCCACCAGGGTATCGAACCCGGGACTCCTTGATTACAAGGCGACGCCGCTACCACTGCGCCATCGGGAAGGCTAAGAGAGAGAGAGAGAGAGAGAGTTGCGGTGAATACGCTAATGAAGAATTGAAAGTAGCCGAACGAATAAGCTATTCTTTAGTCAACATTTGGATTGTTAATGAATATTATGTCAGTTCAAATTGGGAAAAAACCAAACGAAATTTCCAGAGTGCGTTACAAATCGTTAATTATTCTCTCTCGACACATTACTTTGCTAGTAGATACGTGCATGCCAAGATGTCGAAAGGGCTACATTTCCAGTGTGTGGAGTTTAGAGTTATTTCGGATACGAATAATCTGAGAATGGAGTAGTGGGAAAAGGATCACCTCACACGTTTGAATTATACCCACCCCCCACACACGCGCGCACACACACGCACAGGATATTGGCCGTTGTTCTTATAACGAAATATCTTATGTATGAATTGTGTCAAGATAAATGGGAGCCTATTCGCATCCCTACGGAACTTGGAAGAAAGTCCATGTAGAGATTGGAAAGTTCTGTTCCGACAAAATCGGAATGTACAGTAAACTTAAAAACACCAAGCCATGAAGACGTGTAGGGGGTGTGGGGTTAAGGCCCCACGCTTTCTTGATCAGGCCGAAGGTGGGGATGATATGATCAGCAGTACGACCCTGAGTTTCCTTCAGGTACTAACTTTATACTACGCTGGGTGGACGCCGGAGCCACTTGAACAGGTGGACAAAATCCCGATTCTCCCCCGTCGGTGATCGAACCCAGATCTCTCGCATGGTAATAAAACGCCCTAACGACTGAGCTACTGCAACACATATAGTATAGTAGCCTACGTAATTAAGACAACAATTGTTTTAGCGTTTCGTTCAACGTTTTTAGGCAAATCATTTTCGGACATATAACGTGTAGCTCTTGTCGGCATCTCCGTCAGCGCCGCCCGTCACGTTTCTCCCGATCTCTCGGCTGAAGATCGAAATGAACGCACGGTATTTGGACCAGCAGTGAGCCGTCACAAATAGGCACCGTGACTAATTGTTACGATGTTTTAAAGATCACAAATTAGCACCTTTGGGCAGGTCACTAAATACATTCACTTTTAAGGTATACTCATTTTTCTATTGACAACAAGACATTTCTCATAACATGAGGGACACAATGTAATAGTTTCGATAAATTTAACAAATATTTCATTGGTTTCTTTATGAATTCTCACATAAATGTGACAAAACTGATTTATTATAAGCTTACCCATATATTTTATTATTCTAATAGTTATTAGTCCTTTTTAATTTTGGATTATCATGGTAAATTATAAATGTTCACACGAGGTATGGCACAGCATTGGAATTTTGTTATTTGTGTTAATAAGTCTAGATCAACACCCCTTTTCTCATCTTTTTGTCTACGAAATTATACTTTATCCTTTACCTAAGTTTGTCTATTCATCACACCAGTCAAGAGCTATCAACAGGAGAAGGATTTTCCCAGGGTATCTATTTGGGAATTAACATGAAGCAGTTTGGCCAATCACCAGAGAGGAGAACGGGATTCGAACCCGAATCCGAACGCATACCGATGGTATAGCTTCCCAGGAAAACTGCATGCAACAGCCATGTGAGCCAGACAGCCAGCCAGTATTTTAGTACATGCAACAAACACTTTCCACCCTTTCTATAAGAAGAAACTCCCACACCGGACAAAATTCTTCACTCCCTTTCCCCATCAATGCTCCCGCAAAAGAAGAACAGAAGACATGAAGAGGGAGCAGGGAAAAGAGCAGAATATCAGAGAGAAGAATGCACACCGTAGTTTTGTCCCCACAAACTACACACAATATGCTTCTGTTCCGAAAGTGCATTGCTTTCCACAAATATCACGCTACTTCCATCAAAAGTGCAGCTTACATAATCCAAGTCATCATTATGTGTAAACTTTCCCCCAAAATCTGCCAGTCTTTGTAAATTTCACCCAATGAAGAAGCAGAAATTCATCAAGGACGTATCCTAGTGTGTCCACTTCTCACCTCTATACACTTCCATTACAAAATGTCCATGACCCCTCCCACAAGGTCATGCCGTAGTGTTTACAAAAGTGCATTTTATATGACACTTAACGAGTCACATTCAACTCTACAACTTTCATGTAAAGCAGTTTTACACCCACAAAGAAGAACCTTCCAGTGTGTGCAACCTGTCATTTACAGTCATGCACAGGAGTGTACTTAATGAGTTTCAACGCATCATGTTCCATTCACTTTTCCATAAATGCACAAACTATGTTTAGCAACGGTGCAAGTTTACATGGTTTAAGTGAAAATGTTGCATGACAAAACTCGTGTTTCGTCAGTGTCTACAAATGTGTCGACAGTTTTATTAGTTCCTTGAAAAAACCGTTGAAAATCAAAATCTGTGTGCAACCAGTTGTGTAACTTTTGCACGGGAGTATACCATGCAAAAATCTTCAGAAACTATTTATTCATCATTAAGTGCACCAAACTATGCTAATAAACAGTGCATTTAACACGGCATATATCTCCATGCACCCGTAGTAACACAAGGTTATGTGGTGCAAATAGTATAGTACATTTAGACCTAAATTTGGCTCGAAACGGAAATAATTATTAGAAAGCTAATTCCTTATGAAATGCGTTCCTTAGGTCCCCCTGTACTACCCCTGAAAAATCCCAAAAAAACCTGCATGGGGAACACCCTTAAATTTGAATAAACGGCCGCCATCTTGGATTTTTTAAAAAATGCGATAACTCAGTAATGGACAATCATGAGGAGGTGCTGTTTTGCGCTAAAATGCATGGTTTGTGTAGTATAATCGATTAAAACATGTCTTTTCTAAAGAAAGTCCAGTTTACGGCAAAAATTTAATGAAATCAATAAGAATTTTGACAAAGAAAACTGAATGTTTAGAAAAAAACGGCATTACCATTATTTTTGATAGTTTCTTATCTTATCAGGTGTTAGTGATCGTATGTGGTTGTTGAAAGCTGAACAGAAGATGGAGGAGAAGTGCATTTTCTGCGGTGAAGGCGGGATGGTGGACATTGACAGTGTCAATGTGACAAGAGGGTTAGAGACTTTGAGGAATCTCAGTATAAAGAGAAAAGATGGGATTGGGGGGAAAATTTAGGGCGTTAGTCATGTGCGAGTGCATGTACAGTGCAGAAAACGTTATACTGACATGGAAATTACGTTCCAGTGTCTCTACCTATAGGAACAAATGCAACAAAACCCCTCCTCAGAAGTGAGCTACATCCCTTCAACTTTAAAGCGTGTTGTCTTTATTGCGGGGAGACAGTTGATAAGGAAGCTTGCAACAAGCACCCACATCGCCACCCAAAAATATGCCAAGTGGAAACTTTACATAAAATGTCAAGTATTCGGAGTATGTGCGCAAATAGGTGCGACAAGTGGGGGAAAATAGTTCTAAATCGCATTAATAGCTAATGTGACCTGATTGCGGCCGAAGCGCAATATCATAAAAACTGTGATGCACAATTTTCAATCGTTGGTTCAAGCATTCCAGGCGAGCCATCTGAAAATGTGGTCGGAAGACCTGTTGACTAGTCCAAGTTAGAGGCTTTCAATAAATTATGCAACTTCCTGGATGAGTTGCTGCTGTTTTAAGTCCACTTTATGCACAGTAAAGCTAATCGGGACTGGACCTACAGTTTAAAGTGGGATCCGAACCACTTGTGCCTCCACCGGGTATCGAACAACTTCCTGGATGACTACGATGACTGCCAGTACCTGCTGTCTGACGTTATGGAGATGCTCTTAAAGTTCAGTACCGACAGTGACAAGTTATATAGGGAAAAGGGTCTGCGGGAGCTTTTATCAGCACGCTACGGCAATACTGTTCTTATGTCATCCAGCAAGAAATGTTTCGGGACTGTTGTTTCTTTTAGGCCCGTTGCATCGAGGATTTTAACGGACAAGTGGTACAGCGACAGATAAAAGACGCTGTGGAAGAAAAGAAGAGGATTAAGACGCGGCTATTACCATCCTCCAAGAAGAGATAAGATCTAAAGTTTATGATTGCTCGACATATCCAACCTACGAAGAAATATCGAAAAGTGGAGAAAATCAATTACGTGACATGCTCACTCATCTGCTTTCTGGTCTAATGAAACCAGTAAAAGGTCCACATTGCAACCAGAAGGTGTTGAGTGTTGCGCACTGTATCATTTCTTCGGTGCGTTCACGTTTATTTGTGTCAGCTGTGCAGGTTGGAATTGGAGTGTTTCTTCATAGGAGTTTCCGATCGAAACATCTAATTAACCTTCTGCATAATTTAGGCTGCTCTGTTTCTTACAGTGAAATCTGTAAGTATGAAACTTCCGTGACAATGAACACTTCAAGTGAAGTTCAGAAACATGGATTTGTGCAGTTTGTCTTCGATAATGCTGATCATAACACTCGAACTGTGGATGGACATGGAACCTATCATGGGATGGGAAGAGTGCAGTGTGTAACGGCTTCTTCAACTGTTCAGACGAGTTCTCGTGTTCCACGACCGAAGATTATACCAACGGCGACTTGGAAAGTTTGGCTTCATCCCAATCGTTACTTACCGGCCCAAGAACCATGGATTGAATCGCCTGGTAATGGAAGACGTCCTCTTCCTGGAATTGCGGCCGATAGATGCAGAAATCGGAACCTCATACCAATGGATTTGGATGGCGGGTCCCAAGTCAGCTGAAGAACCTCATACGGGATGGAGTGGCTTCATGGAGATTGCCACAGGAAAAAGATCCTACGAAAAGTCAGCAGTGATACCCTTGACCTTCGTCAATCTCCAACCTTCTAACCCCACCTCAATTAACACCTGTCTTCTTTTCGCGGTAGAAAAATGCAGGAAGCGGCAACAAAGGTGTATTGTGACATTTGATCAGCCCCTTTTCATTAAAGGCATGGATATAGTCTATCAGGTAGACGAAACTGATGAGCTGCCCAAGGTAATCGTGAGATTAAGTGGATTTCATCTGCTTATGAGTTACATGGGTGGGCAAAATCATGGGTGGCAGTGGTATGGAAGAAATGTGGGGTGAGGTATTTGCCAAGAACGCTGTTGTCCACATGGCTAATGGGCATGCTTATGCAAGAGCATTACGAGCTCATTCGCTGTCTCAGGCAGCTATCGCTCATTTGATTTTGGAGTGTTGTGAGGAAGGCGGACTTTTGATCAGCTCTGACGTCCAAACTCTCAGGGGAATTCACAGTGAGGTGTTAAACTTGTCCTCCTCCGCAGAATCTTTCCTATCCAAAGTCAAACCTTTACTGAGTGCTGTATCCAGTGCGATGAAGACACTTGAAGAAAGAAGTCGTACTGCTAAATTATGGCTGCAGTATTTCAAGCAAGTTTCTATAATGCATGACTTCGTGAGAGCGGAAAGAACAGGCGACTGGAACCTTCATCTCTTCTCCGTTCAACGCATGTTAGTTCACCTCCATGCAGCTGGCCATATTCATTACGCTAAATCAGCCCACCTTTACCTCCAGAATATGTTTAAACTTAAGACTACTTTGTCGGATCAAGAGTTTGAACGTTTTGTCAGTCAGGGTTATTTTACAGTTCGGCGATCGGATAAGTTTTGGTGCGGACATGACTATAGAGCAGGTCTTAATGCGATCTATAAAGGTTAGCGGTGGTTTGACACAAGGCCGAAATATGTCTGATAGCGTATTAGCGCATTGGATTTCCACCATGCCAGGAAGTCTCCAGGAGATGGAAGCAGTGGAAGCTTTTGCAGGAATGCCGACAGGTGAATCCTCCTTTTCAGCTAAAGATTGGGGCTGGACCATCGAACAGGGACACCATAAGCCTGTCACATCCACTTTACCCCCGGCGCCAGACAACCTGCTGCATCTCGTGCGTGTGGGCGCAAAGGAGACTTCTCCCGAAATTGTGAGTGCAAGCGAAGTGGGCTGACATGCACCACTATGTGCAGCGAATGTGCGGGGGAGTCCTGCTTCAATCGGAATATTCTGGATTCCGAGGTGGCCGCAGGGGCTCAGTCGGTAACGCAACTCACTACCATGCTAAAGGTCCCGGGTTCGATCCCCGGCCGGTTCAAATCCGCGAACTTTTCTAACGTTGGAAGCGGCCCCGGCGCCCACCCAGCGTCGAATGACATGGGTACCTGGGGGAAACCCTGGGGGGTAAAGGCGGTCAGGGGCGTGATGCTGATCACATCACCCCAAGTCATGACCGGATCAAGAAAGTGTGGGGCGTTACCCCCACACCCCCTATACGCCTTCATGGCGTGGTGCTAAGCACAGGGGAGCACTTTACCTTTTTACCTGGATTCCGAGGATGAAGACTATATCGAAGCCTACTGCGATACCGAGGATCATGTCGAAGCAAAACGTACGAGAGCCTCCACCAGAGAAGATTATGCAAAACGAAGACGAGTTTAATGGAAGACGGAAATTTGTCAGGCATATTATACCTTACCTGTTTATGTATACGTGTTCATTTTTCATTTTGAAATGTTTCGAAACAAATTCTACAATTCTGTACTAAAAAAATGATTTTTTTTTGTATGTTTTTAAACCTGTTTTATGCAATAATATGTTAATAAATTTATATCAAATCTCTATTTTACATTTTTTTCAATAATAAGTTCCTTCTTTCAAAACTGAAACGTTTGGCACCAACAGCACCTCCTTATGATTGTCCATTACCGAGTTATCGCATTTTTTAAAAAATCCAAGATGGCGGCCGTTTATTCAAAATTTAAGGGTGTTCCCCATGCAGGATTTTTTGGGATTTTTCTGGGGAAGTACAGGGGGACCTAAAGAACGTATTTCAGAAGGAATTAGCTTTCTAATAATTATTTCCGTCTCCAACCTTATTTTACCCATACTAAAAAGCTTACATGTCCTTGTCGATAGTTTTCTTACCAGTTTTGAGAAAACATCGCAGTAAAGTTATCAAGTGTATCAATTTCCAAAGGGAAATCCCACAGTGAATCAACGGCAATTTTCACCCACAAGAGTACGTGTGTGTTTCCTGGATACAAATAAATCATACTTACGTCTGTAGTTCCAGATCCTATGAAATTTTGTGGTCAACGAACTATTGTGACCCAACACTTTCAGCGAATACGTGCGTTTTATAATAAACTACTGTGTGAGCTCCAATGTGGATGGCACTCATTACATTGTTTTCAATGGCATGCAATCCAGTTCCTTCACAATACGTAATTGTTTAAACAGGCCGCTCGCCTATGACGCGCCATCGCGAAATTCTTGGAAACAATCACGTGACTAGTGGCCCTCTTCGTGCACCTAGCCACACCCTCGAACTGTGTCCATCTTTGTGTTATCAAGTGATAGCCACGGTGGCCATTACAAAATAGACGTTGGGCTCCGCCCTCCAGTGATTATGACACCGACAGACAGATTACGTGCGGAAAACATTGCTTACGCTCACCAAAACATTTTTTCTCTCTTCGAAAAACACGTGCGTTTGTTTTGCTTACATTGTTATTACGGCCAGTTACATAAACAGTTAAGACTTAACAATTTACTTATGGCCTATTACCGCATCTGAACTTGATGTGTTCATACAATTTTAATTCTGTTAATTTTGGGTTTTGGCGTGGAAAATATGGTTTATTTTATTTTATTTCCTTCTCTACGTTAATAAAAAGAACTCCAACTTCTAAGGATAGATCAACATGGGTATTTCGAATATAAATTTCAATTTTGGAAATTAATTCCCAAGGGAGGTATCGTAACAGGTTCCCCTGATTAGAGAAAAGTAGGAAGCCAAAAGCAATAACCTCCTTCGTCGGCCGTTACTATCTCAAGCATTCAAAGAATGCTAGGTCAGTATTAAATCAATCCTCCTGGTTGATTGGAATTAAGTTGCTGATCAACTGGTTTTAGGGAGCAATAACCAGGTGGTGGAACAAAGGATAAGTTAGAGTGTAACGGGCGACGTGGGGTCTTTTGCTTTGGATCGAGGAAGGAGAAACATCGGGGAGTTTGAGCGAGCCTGCATAGCGCAATTCTAAGAGTCTTCTCCGAGGAACTCTTCATCATCGAATAGACAGGTAATATCCTTCTCTAACCATGTTGATCTAAACTAGAAGATATGAACCCAAATTCTTAGTGTTGTGCAATTTCATGTGTAAAAGTAACTTCTCGCCCATTACCATCAAGTTATCTGCCAAGGGCGTGTGTGTGTGTACTAAAGACAAAAGCAACAAACATTACATACCTATGTTCAACAATTTATAGATAAATCTGTTTTTCTTTTTCATTATCTATACATATACGCGTATAGTATACCTACATACTCGTATATATAACTGTTCTTATTTGTATTGATATGTAATCCTTTTCATGTTTTTATTTTTACTTTTATTTCTTTTTTTCAATGTATACTCTTTATTCCATTGTCTTGTATTAATCTTTCAGACAAGGGTCTGTTGTAAGAACGGCCGTAGGGGCCGAAACACGCCCGCTCTAATAAAAACGATTTTATTATTATTATTATTATTATTGAAATTAATGGTATTCTAATTTACTTGAAGTTCATTGCTTTAATTAATTTCTTGACTCAAAAAATATTTTCAGGTTAAAATTGGGGTAGAGACCTGTCCGCGTAATTCCAAGAAGGACTGCAAAACTCAACCTGACTTCTGGATCGAAGATGCATGCAACAAATTGTTGAAGGAAGATAAAATATATTCCTCAATTTTTCAAAACCTCGATATTGGAAATAAGACCTGTCCTTTTCCAAAGGTATGTGTGTCTTATACCTGACATTATAATTTTAGATCTAAACATTCATTCATAACACTTAACTTATATCTGTTTTAAAGTTATTACTATAATAAGGGTGACTTATAACAAGTATGCTCCTAAGCTATCCTTTGTTTTTGGCCTTCTGACATTATCATCACATCAACATCATCATCATAGTCATTAACAATTTTGTTATCACGGTACTTCACTTTCACTAATTGCATGCTCTGTATTAATAACGCTTGTAAACTTTCAATTATAGACACATCTGATTAACAATTATTCATTAAACTTCGATAATACAATACAAAACAACAGAATATTCACCTAAAATTGTTTCCTTTCGGCATTAGTGGCAGCATAGTAATGAATGAGAGACTCGAAGTCAATATGAACAAAACAGACTTTCGAAGAGAAAAAAAAATGGGTACTTTCTTTAGAATTTCCTAAACATGTTTTCTTTTGTAATTTTCTTTTGTATGCACAAATTACACTCTAAATTTCGCCACACAATACAAATACCTCATACTCACCAATGGAAAAGAGACCGATACCATATTACAGTAACGACACTGGCTGCGAACTGAGAAACAAGGATGTTGATATGAACCATCAACCACTTGACTTTGAATTGTTGGTATTTAAAATGTTTACATTTGATTCTTCAAGCTGTCTGCCAGCACTCCGGTTAATATAGAATTCTGAATATGATGTAAGAAGTTACTTAAACGCTAGAAACTTCTATCTTCTTTCTTGAAATAAACAAGAACGGTAAAAAGGATTTAACATGTTATTTTATTATGCTATTATAGCAATATTATGGAATTGTAATAGTCATTGGTCTTTGTCACCTTTCACCCTTCAGCATCTGTATTTTGTGCGGTCCCCTTGACTTGGAACCTTAGGTTCTAGCCTAGCATATCCTAGTGGCAAATAAGCTCCTGACTATAATGCTATGTACAGCGTCTCTCAATAGTCTTAAGAAAACATTTCCAACTAGGAAACTTGGTGGGTCGTGTGCAGAGTTAGGCACAAATTCAGGGTTGCCACATGCACAATATACATTTATAAAATACGCGAAAGAAATAAAACCAAGTATAATGGTATAAAACTATAAAATATATCAGTGTTAAATTTGTCTCAAATGAGAAATACTTTCTGAAAGAAAGAAAATCGATTTTCTAGTATTTCATCGCTGATGCGTCTACACAAAGTAAAAGAGGAGGGAAGAAACGAAAGGGAACTAAGGAGAGGAGAACAGGGAAAGCAAAAGGGGAATAGGAAAAATAAAGGAGGGAAGAAAATAGAGGACAGAAGTGGATAGGGGAAGTAATGAGAAGAAAGGAAAAAGATGTGAACATAGATTACGATAATTGGACAATAAGAAGTACAAAGGAGGAAATCGAGATGATATGAGAGGAAAAGAGGAGTTTGAGAAGAGTAGAGGAGACGACAAGAGGGAAGTGGAGAGTAGAGTAAAAGAGAGAAATAGATAAGAACGAAGAGGAGAGGAGAAAGAATGCAGTGAAAGCGGAAATCTAAATCAAGACAGGAGATAAGAGGAGTGGAGAGGAGTGGAATGGAGACAAGAGGCGAGAACAGGAGGGAAGGCGATATGAGATAGAAGCAGAAGAGAAGGAGGGGAGAGAATAAGGAAATGGAGAAGAGAAAATCAAAAGAGACTGGAGACGAGAAGACAGAAAAGGTAGTTGCAGAAAATATCGTCTCGGCGTCAAGAATTGATGAGTTGATCAAATTATCAATATGAAACATTCAATAACATCTTAAAATGTATTGGAGAATGTACTAGATCGGTGCGATATGACTTTTGGCTGAGTTCAGAGCAATATAAAACCTTCCACGTAAGATCTTTGATTTTACCTGCGATATTAATACCAAAAACATGAATGTAATTTTCATATTTATAAGAATTATCCAATTTTTCCCCCACTGCTCAGTTTGTTGAAGTGAAGATTTTGTCATTTAATATTTTTCCTCCCACCATCGTTAATTCTAAACAGAATCATTCTGTTTCAGACGGCGTGTACAATGAACACAATCGGATATGTCTAAAACGTAATTAAATTATCTGCCACCTGAGTGGTTTGAACGTATGACAATTAGGTTGACAACTATAATGGTAACCACTACTCAACAAGCTTTCGTTCCTGAAAGTAGGTAGAAGGAGCTAACCAATGTGAAATGTAGATGCAACTCTTATCCTACATGTAATGTGCAAATAATACTTGTTTGTAACAAAGAAAACGAATGTAGTACGAATCGGTGCAAACATTTTATGGAGAATTGCGCATGATGAAAAATTTTCATTCGATATTTTCAAAGGTATCCTTGCATTGTACTCGAGTGGGAAATGGGAGTAAAAGTTACCACAAATATAAATAGTCATTTTATTAATATTTGTCAATGTCTTTGAAGCAGTACACAATTATCGGTAGAGTATAATAATTCATGATCTTATACGTGAAAATATCCCTTTGAACGTGTGCCAATTCATTTATTTGCTTATTTTTTTTAGTAAATTTCTGATGAAAAACACTGTTATTACAAAAAATGTAACCATGTTCTTGTTTAATAATAGGAGAAATATTAATAAGGAAGTAATAAAAAGAAAATTAAATACACCAACGTAAAACAAAGATATTCTACGTATTAATTATAACATGCACATTTTATTTCTCATTAATAAAACCACAGATCAAATTTTGCATTAACGTCCATTTTAAGTAGGTTCTAATTTATGTTTGGCCATTTATCATTCTTTAAAATTATCATTTCGAGCAAATAAACATATTTATTATTGTTTTATTAGTCAAATTAGATATATTATACAATAAAAGTTCATACACATGTAAACCAAAACGACAGAATAAACAGATATATGCATGTCCGTTGCATACGCTGTTCTTCTAGAAAAAAAGAAGATACACAGACCATAGACTATGCACAGACTAACAAAACATCGTAGGCTACATGCAGTGTCTCATCTCTTGACTTTATGTGTGACGTTGCTAATACCAACATTTATACCAGTTGATTTTTATTTTAACGAAAACGGAAAAAAAACAGGCACTTCCACACATTCTATGTTGGTAGTTTGAGGATTCCGTAGGTTGAAATAAAACTTACATTATTTATAAACATTCAAATACTTCGAAGCCTCCCCAATGGCGTAGCTGTAACGTCGCTGCCTTATAATCAAGGAGTCTTGGGTTCGATACCTTACGGAGGCACAATCTTGCCACTTTAAACTGTAGGTCGAGTCCCGATTAGCCTTATTCTGCATAAAGCGTACTTAAAACAAATAAAAACTGGAATGTACTCCGACTACATCAGAATGGATATCTACTCGGACACAGCCTTCTTAATTGTTCTTTCTACCACAGTTAATAACATGCATGGTTGTAAAAAGTCACATCTTTTAAATTTGTTAATCCAACGTACGTGTATTAGAAAATTATAATTTTAAAACACGTAAAATATTTCATTGGGTTTTTAACCTGGGATGAAGAGGGCTTACTCCCTCATTCCGTAGTTCCCAGTCCACTGAGTTTTCGTATTGAGTCTCTCGGAGAGAGATGCATAGATACTTGAGAATTATTTTTTTTTGTTCCCGACCTCATTTTGCAATCTACAGCCACCACAATAATTCTCGGCTTTTCTTTAAGATATTACCCTTACATCGTTAATATACATGTTACTTTTTCAAAACCAGAGGTAGCATCCCCGTCCGCGCCCTACAGGAACTTAAACTTAAACGAGTGTTGAGCTGGTGCCTATCTCGCGGCCTCTGATGAAATCTATCATTCTTCAGATTCTCTTTAAAATTAGATTCTGGTCACTTTGTAACTTGCTGGGTGCAGACACTGTGCTTCGTCGCACAGTGTTTTGCGATAAGAAGCTGCCTTGAATAGCGTGACTCACGTTTGAACGCGAGCAAGCTACGCTAACAAGCTTGTCTGCCTTTGAAAACCAAGACATTTTTATCACAGTTACCGAACGGAATTGCTATTGTTGAAGTATATATTCATTCAAAAGAGCAAGAAATGAAATTCGACCAATGTTCTTCCGTTGTTTAAAAACAAATATTATATATTAAAAGAAAACTTCGCG
This sequence comes from Lepisma saccharinum, assembly GCF_977018435.1. Lineage (NCBI taxonomy): Eukaryota > Metazoa > Arthropoda > Insecta > Zygentoma > Lepismatidae > Lepisma > Lepisma saccharinum. The sequence goes on along the minus strand of NC_139229.1, from coordinate 197,104,431 downwards.
ATTGTCAATAAACGGATTAACCTATCTGAGCATAAGGTAGATGTAAATAATAAAATTTAATAGAGAGAGATTATAAAAAATTTCAGGAACTTTCCCACGCTTTCTTCCGCTGTCTACGTCAATGGCAGAAATGAAAGCAATATTTTTTTAAACTCAATTAAATGAATGTGTAAGAATTAGAGCTGAGCCGATACCACCATTTGCCGATACCAATACCGATACCGATCCCGATACCGATACTTGTATAATTCCAGTACAAAATAACAAAGGCTAGTTAGGGAGTCATACTAACTCGTCACATCTCTAGGCACGCATTTACAATTTGAGAAACCAGTTCGAGCCAAGTGTGTCAGAAATATAATAATAAAATTGTTTCTATTTAATACGTTAATATAATTATTTGTAATAAAATGACAATTCATTAATTAGTACTTAATTTCTCTGCTGCGTATGGAGTATTGTTGTATGTATCCAAAGACTAAGAAAACTGAGGAAAACCAATGTTAATACTATTTTGTTCTTTCTATCTTGACTAAAAAATATTGTTATTACATAAATAGTAAAAAGACGCTATAAAATCAGAGATAAATATTCATCATCTAGATTACGTGTAGTTAAGACCTCTAAAATTTGTGTAAAAACAAAACTCGTGGCAAGGAAATGTATGTCAAAGAAGTAAGTAAATGAATCTTTATTGAATAACAAAAATAATGATGGCACGTCCATTTGATGAAAAGTTCCTGATAAATATTTTATGCATATAATTGTAAGTAGTGGTGTACATAAATCTTTAGAGGGGCCTCTCCGATGGTGTCGTCGTCACCTTGTAATCAATAAATCGCGGGTTTGATACTCAGTAGAGGCACATAGTGATTCGGGTCGCACTTCAAAATGTAGGTCCAGTCACGATTACCTTATCTTTCTTAGTACTATCATTCAAGCCGTATGTTCCCAATCTAATCTCCGCGGAAATTATTGATTGACTTGCTTTATTTTATTTCGCTTTTTGAGCCCCTTTTGGATAATTTGCGAGGATGGGGATGAGTGATGATGTGATGAAATTTATTAATGGACACTCCCAAACATCCATGCTCAGGCCGGGATTCGAACTCTGGCGTCGTAGCGCGATGTACTAACCACTCCGCCACGGGGGGCGACTTTCGGCGAAAATAAATAGCCATCATTGGCCGGTATCGGCAGTCACACGAAAGACAGAAGTCAATACTACAAGAAGGAAACTCAGAATTAAAGTAAAAGTTAAACTACATGTATCCAACGACATTTACAATATTGGAGTGTAGAAAACTTAAGAATTGTTGTTTCAACGGAAGGTAAGGTAGTGGTGTAGTCGTTAGAACTCACGACTAGGATGTTAGCGGTCCAAGATTCGAGTCTCCTTACTAGGGTTGTGAGACGGTTCTTTTCCATGCAAAATTAAACAACAAAATAACACAGAATCTTGACACAATTGTCACTCTAATTAAACCATTACCTGAATTATAAAACGGTCAGGATAAGTGCCTACAGTCGGAGATACTAAGAATAAACCTAGGAGGGTTTGTTTTCAAGCACCTGAAATGACGTGACCTAGTACGACGGTGATTCAGAATATACACATATATTAAAACACATATAAAGAAACAGTAAGTACATCATGCTCTCTTTCACTCTATCGTTCATTCATACACACATTACATGGCATATTGGGACAATATTGCAATTACAAATGTTAAATTAATTAATACTTTGACGATACTCATATGATTTCTTGGCTACATTGCCTTTTACAATTTACTGTTTAGGGTTTTAAGTGTAATGCTATTAATTGTTCTTTGTGCGAACCCTTTTATCGTTTCTGGAGGTAAAAATATATTTCAATTAACTATTGTTTGGCTGTTAACATATACTTTGTTCTATAACGTTGATTTTGTCCGCCGGAATAAGGATGTCTAGTTATGCCATAGCACTGAGTTACGTTATACAATGATTTACGCAGATTCGCGGTAGATTGGTGTCATCTCTCACACACACATGGTTGGATCTTACCTTCTCTGCATTCCCTCTGACCTGGATAGGGTGAAAGTGGTCCTACAGTTTTAGAAGGTGTCCACACTCCGGTGTTGTACTTCGTGGTTATCCTGGTCGGCGAAAGTGGATCACTGGTAGTTCCATATGGCATCATCGGATGCTGGCTTGACACGTTCACTTCGTTGGCACGTCCACGTCCATGACGATACTCGTACACTGTCGACTCCATACGAAAACTAGCGCAATTGTATGTCAGTCCTTCGCTGTCACTCGTACGTAGAGATACATGGCTTAGGCGTTGAGACGAACATACGTAATGAACCATTCGCGGTTTCACCTGGACACACATGGCTCTTGAATGTTATTAACTTTGGTATTGACTGTTATGCACTTCGGTATTAACTTTGCTATCAATGGTTATTAACTTCTACTAACTTAGGGCGTTGTTTCCGACGATTGAAACAGGTGGACGTGTCTGGTGTTATTCTCACCTAACCACACATATGTACACGGATGCGTTGACGGCGAGGGGAAACGACCCCCTTGGGTCTACTTTGCTCTACTCCATGGCTTTAAAAAATCACTCGTGTTAAAAAGACAAGTCCAGACCACGCGCCTGATCACGATTCGTGGCTAGGTCGCGCGTAGCTCATATTCCGGTGTCGATTCTTGGCAAAACTGTTTTCGGGCTATCTCCAAACATCTCTTTTATTCTAAGTAGTAGGAAAGTATATAGGATGAGCACCACTTACAAGTGTAGAAAAGAAGAGGTTATTTGATTGAACAACCCGATTTGCCTACACTTAAAACAATGCCAAGAGGGGCTTATACCTTAATTTTTTAAGTGTGATATGCTCTGAATTTTTAAGAATTTTGAATTCCAGTGTAGAAAAGATGAACTCCCCTCAGATTGATTCTGCCATGTGTACATTGATATAAAGCTCATAGCTCCTGGGTTCTGAGACACAGTAGAGTGTGGTGCATAGCCTCATGGTTTTTATTGCCTTGTAAACAAGAGGCTTCTGGGTTAGAATCCTGATAAAATGTGAAGCCTCCCCTGATTGCAAAATGTTAATATTGTTGCTTTGTAAACAAGAGGCTTGGGTTTGAGTTTTGATAAAATATGAGATTGAAATACATGTGGCAAAATAATATCTCCACACGTGAGATTTTGAGAATAATTATTGTTAGTTGATATACAACTGATAGCTCCCAGATCTGAAACCTGGTAAAAAGTGTTATACAACAGCATAAAAGAGCAAAATTATTTTATATTGGGGATCACCAGAGCCTAGTTATTGTTTTGGCATAGTTCTGTTTTTTTGGACCAAGAAATTTTATATAAGTAAACAATAAAAATGCCAAAACAAAAATATTGCAATCAGTGTAATAAAAATATATCTAGTTCTAATTGGTCTAGGCACCGGCATATTTGTGACTCTAAGAAATGCAGAAAGGCCACAAAAATGTGTCCAAGATGCCATAAAATATTAAGCAAGGCATATTACAAATGGCATAAGTGTAATTCTTATGTACAGTCATCAACATTGCCCCCACAACCATCTACATCTGGTCTGAAAAGAAAGCATGAAACACCTGTTAATGCTAGACCGGCAAAGCAGCCACGCTATGAACCCATCCGTAGCAGTTTTAATAGCCAATTAAGAGATCACCGGTTTGTATCAGAGCCAAGATGTGGCATTAAGAATTTTTTGAACAGTGTAAATCCTGATGTGCAGGCAATTCTAAATGCACAAAATAGCTCTTATAATCTGTCTCTCAAATTGTTTACACAATATAAGAAACCAAATGGCACAAAAATTTACACAGCCCCACATAACAGAAACTGTACCTGTATATTCAAATACAAATTCAGACAAAATAATAAGCAGTTTGATAGATCAATTGAATATTAAACACTCTGAATTTGCAGCAAAAGAGTCTGGATGGAGCCTATGCGGATCTCCACACAAGCTCTATGTTAATATTTCTGAATTCAGCCCATTACAAGGATCTACATATCTGCCATTACCTGCCAATATTAAAAGCAAAAGAGCCGTGGTTAATATAGAAAATACCGACCAGAAATGCTTCTTGTGGTGTATTTTAGCTGCTTTGTATCCAGTTTTAAGGAATCCTCAGAGAATAACTTATTATAAACAATATGAACACAATTTTGATGAAGCAATGGAGGGCATAGAATATCCAATGTCTGTTCAGAATATTGATAAATTTGAAAAAAAGGCCAGGGATATTAATGGCAAACAATTATCTATTAATGTTTTTATTTGTTCTACTGGCCGTGGCAATTGCTTGATAGAACCTCTCAGAATCAGTACACTTGATGATGAATCTGCTATTCCGATTGATTTGCTCTTAATTGAAGGGGATGGCACATATCATTATACTCTGATACACAGTCTTGAAGCTTTAGTCAGAAAACAACAAGGCAAATCCAATACAATATTCAAGTTGTGCAGAAGATGTTTGACTGTATTTGATGGTAAAAAAATAGTGAATAGGGTTCGGGAAGTGAATGCAGAAATTGCTAAAAACAAGTTAATTGAGCATCTGAAATACTGTGGCAACCATAAACCTGTTCATATGGTGATGCCAATGCCAAGTGAAAATGCAAAATTCAAAAAGTTTGAAGCCTTGTTGGAACACCCAGCATATATAGTCTGTGATTTTGAATCAAATCTCAAACCTCTTGCATTCTGTAGCCCAGACCCTGAGGAATCTTCAATTACACCATATCAATTACATGAACCTTCCAGTTTTTGTTATATAGTTATACGGGATGGTGTAGCTAGTGAGCCACACTTATACATGGGACCAAATGCCATCAAAGAATTTGCACATAGAACAGAAAATGAGTGCCATGACATAGCATCTAATTTCTTATTAAAATCAAAACCTATGATGCCTTTAACAGAGAAACAGATTGAAGATTTCAACAATGCAGAAAAATGTCCGGTATGTGATTCTGAATTTTCAGATACAAATATCAAGGTGAAACACCATTCCCATACAGATGGTAAATTCTTAATGGCCCTGTGTAATAGCTGTAATATTAAGATCCAGAGACCAAAATTTGTCCCTATATTTTGCCATGGAGCATCCAATTATGATTTTCATCATTTGATCAGGTGCGAGGGGTTTGACAAGCAGAATTTAAATATTTTAGCAGAAAATGATGAGAAATATATAGCTATTAGCAAAATAATTAAAGTTAATGGTGTTCCTATTCACTTAAGATTTCTTGATTCATACAGAATTTTATCGGCTAGCCTGGCTACACTGGCCACTCAATTATCTGTTGATCAATTCAAAATCACATGTGCTTTGTTTCCAAATCAGGACCTGAAATTAATTAGGCGGAAGGGTGTATATCCATATGATTATGCTACAGGTTTTTCTAAATTTGATGAGTGTGCTCTGCCACCACAACAAGAGTTTTACAGCAAAATCAGAGGATCAGGAATCACTGATGATGATTATCACCATGCCCAATTGATGTGGAACAATTTAAAATGCTAGACACTTGGTGATTATCACAATGCATATTTAAAACTTGATGTGACCCTCTTAGCTGATATACTGCAGGCATTTAGAAAATCTTCCATGCAAAATTATAAGCTGGATCCAATGTATTTTTACAGTGCTCCGGGCCTAGCATGGTCTGCAATGTTTTTGAACACTAAAATGCAATTGGATCTGATCCAAGATCAGGATGTGTATCTGTTTATGGAGCAATGTATAAGAGGGGGCATGGTGCAATGCTCTCAGAGATATGCCAGAGCAAATAACAAATATATTCATGATTATGATCCAGCACGGCCATCAAATTATATACTGTATGTAGATGCAAACAGCCTCTATGGTTATGCTATGATGGATAAACTGCCATATGCAGGGCTTGAGTGGGTTGAAGATTTCAATATTGAAGATCTTAAGGATTTTGATGACAGTGACTATGGCATCTTCTTAGAAGTTGATCTGACAATTCCTGATGATTTACACAAGAAATTTTCTGATCTGCCCCCAATTCCTGAGGTTAAGTGCTCACCTGGCTCTAAACAGAAGAAATTGATGATGACTCTGGAGCCAAAACAGGGCTATGTCATATATTACAAAAACCTCCAGTTCCTGATGAATCATGGTGTTCAAGTGACCAAAATTGGCAAAGTTTTGAGGTTCAGGCACTCAAGATGGTTGAAACCATATATTGATACAAACACAGAGCTTCGAACATCTGCAATGAGCCAATTTGATAAATCTTTGTTTAAATTGATGGTCAATTCTGTATATGGCAAAACTATTGAAAATGTCAGAAAACATACCGATGTTAAAATAATTACTGACCCCAGCCAGAGCAAAAAATTGATTGCAAAGCCTAATTTCAATTATAGAAGAATTTATGATAAAAATATGGCACTCTTCAACATGAAAAAAACAAAAATTAAGTTTGATAAGCCTATTTATGTAGGGGCCGTGGGAATTGGCCAAATTACATATGTTAAAATTGTATTATGATGTGCTGAAACCTTTTTATAAGGATCGTGTAAAACTGATGTACATGGACACAGATAGTTTTGTTCTTGATATTCAGACAGAAGATGTTTATCAAGATATGTCACAGCCTGAATTGCTTGAATATTTTGATAGCAGTGAACATACAAGAATTCAACCCCACAACAAAAAGGTGCCTGGCAAGTTAAAAGATGAGACACTTGGTGATGTTATTGTGGTATTTGCTGGGTTAAGGGCCAAGATGTACAGCTTTGAAACATGTAGCGGTGTTGTTGCCAAAAAGGCCAAGGGCATTGGCAGAGTAACTGTAGACCAAGAGCTTGAATTTTAAAATTATGAAGATTGTCTCAAATCCCAGAATTTAATCAGAACATCAGAAAATAGAATTCAGAGTGTGGATCACTTATTGACTAGCAATATTGTAAGAAAAGTGGCTCTGGACCCACATGATGATAAGAGATGTATTTTATCATGTGGCATACATACTCTACCATGGGGTCATTGTTATTTGAAAAATGGCAATCAATGCCCAATTACAGAGCATGATTTGAAATAAATAAACATGCCTATGAACTTATTTGGGTTCAAAAAACAGGCTATTATGGAGCTGCCAACACCATCACCCTCTTCTGATATAATATCTAAACTGAGTGGTTTATTAATTATTCATCTGAACAGCATACTTACAGATGTTGATGATGAAACAGGTAAAATATTGTACATATTTAACAATAATTTAAATCATTACCAATTACCTGTAGGTGGTCAATTGCAATTTATTACAACCCCTGAGGGTGATGTCAAAATTTCAGTAGGGAGAAATATTTACAGAATTAAGCACTCAAACATGATTTCCGGCACTGTATATACTGTTTCTGGTGGTGACTGCTTATATATTGAGGTCCCTGGATCCTATGACAAGCTTATACCTTTTTTTATAGAATTAAGAATCAGATATTCAATAATAAATAACCACTAAAACAAAATGCCTAATGATATATTTGGCCATACAAGACATGAAGATCACAGTGATGAGATTCTGATGCTTGATGTCAGAGTCAAGAAATTAAGAAGTGATTTACAAGCTTTACAAACCACACTCAATGCCAGTCTTCAATTACAAATTACAAATTTACAATCACAATGCATGGACCCTCTTCTTAAAATTGATTCTGAACTCAAATTATTTCTTCAGAAATATACTGATTTGGCCACATTGAATAATTTTCAAAGTTTAGAAGAAGCTGTAGCAGCTCTTCAAGCCAAATTTAAGACCCAGGCTACCAACTCTGAGCAATTGAAACAACAATTGGAAGAGCAGATAAATAATGTACAGATGCAGCTCCAAACAATTGTCAAAAGCATAAAATCACAAGAAGATTTTGATCTAGTTATTTCCACTCTAAAGGAACAGATTCAGTCACTCCAGATACCTAATCTGGACCCTCTGAACAATGCCATAGCCGAGGTTAAAGAAAAAATTGAGACACTTGAAAATTTTATGAACAACTTGCCATCTTCTGATGCTTTGAGTGCAATAACTCGCAGTGTAGCCAATATTAAGCTGCAACTTGAAACATATGAAGATTTTGGAAAAATTCAAAGTACCATATCCCATCTTGAGGGTACAATAGCAGCAGTGCAAAGTGATTTGGCAAATGTACAAGAATCTCTAGAATCCAGATTGCCTGGGATTGTAGATACCCTTGTCAGTGTCCAGCAACAGATCACAAAGCTTGAAAACCTCAACACTGAATCTGAGCTATCTCATTTTCATCACTTGATTGATGATATCCAAACAAAACTTGAAATTTTACCACATTCAACACCCTCTCAGGCAGATATAGCCCTGCTCCAAGATGCTATGCAAAGTGTGGCTGATGTTTCTGAATTAAACAATGTAAAATTGGCACTTGAATCTTTGCAAAATACTGTGTCAAATCTGCCTACATCACAGGAACTTAAAAATATTAAGAGAGCTGTGAATCGCATATTGAAATCAGAAGATATCAAGAATATCCAGGCAGAGATCAAACAACTTACTCAGACAGTGGCCACTCTACCAACCAATCAACATATTAATGAACTGCATGCCCTGTTTGAGGATATCAGAAGACAGGTCCATGATCTTACTGCTCAAAATTCAAAATTGGCAGTTGTTGAAAATTTACAGCAAATTGTAGCCAATATCAAGCAACAGCTAGGGACCATGGAATCCAATCAAGCAAATGCTCTGTCTGTTTTTGCCACCCAGCTACAAGAAATTGTGCAACAGTACAAGAAACTTGTTGTGGACATAAAAATCAAGCCAGGCCATGATGATGTTGTTAGGACTATCAATGAGCACCTTGAATCTATAACAAGCAGATTGCTTACAGCAGAAAAAGAAATAACCGGCATAATCGAGAATCCTAAACATACAGTAATTCTTGAATTGTACAGCATCCCCAACAAAGAATATGATTCACCATTTACACCAGGTGGCAAAATATGTATGCTGTCCGCTGCACAATTTTATTACCAGTTTTTTGTTGGGGCACACTTAGACCAATCAAGATCAAATATTGGCTTCAACCACAGGCACACCACTACCCCACCTTATCAATAACAAATGCTGATAACAAAGCAAAAATCACCCGTGTAGAATTAGAGGATTTTACAGATCCCAATACATTAGAAACAGCATATGTTGAAGATGATGGCTCTCTGGAATTTAAAATACATATAGGAGACAAATTATATTTAGAAAATCCTGTAGTATCAGATGCTGAACACCCTATAGTTGCAATATTCTTGTTTACATATTATGTCTAGACAAATTATTGTTGATGAATTACACAGACAAGCCAGACATAATTATAAGAGACTGCCAGTAGTCACTAAAAAATCTTATGTATAAACAATTTACACTTCAAGGTAATTATAAATGGATTAATATTCTTCCAGAACTTCTACATAAATATAACAACTCTGTCCATTCCACAATCAACATGAAACCCTCTGAAATAACTTCATCTGATGAGCAAAAATTGATCAGCACTGTTTATTATCCTAAATATCAGCCAACAACAAGAAAAGCCAAATACAGGGTGGGTGATCAAGTAAGAATCAGCAAATATAAGCACTTATTCAAAAGAGGTTTTACAAGAAACTGGAGCACTGAATTATTTACAGTGGTTCAAGTTAAACCTGGGACCCTTAACACATATATAATAAAAGATCACCGAGGAGAAATTCTCACAGGCCGGTTCTATGAAGAAGAGCTCAGCAAAACTAAACAGCCTGACACATATCTCATAGAAAAAATTATCCGCAAAAAAGGCAACAAGTTATTTGTCAAATGGCTAGGACTCCCAGAACACAGCTGGATCGATGCAAGCAAAGTGATAATATGAGCACCTGGGATGTTATAAAAAGGCTGCCAGAACCTGAACAGCAGAATAAGAGAAATGGCAAGTTGCTGCCTGATAATATTAGGTGTCTTATTGTTGGGCCATCTGCTTGTGGTAAAACTACACTAATGGTTGATAATTTTTTATTGGCACCCAACTGGTTAGACTGGAAAAACAGGCACTTGTATGTCTTCTCTAAGAGCTTGGAACAATTAAAATATCAGCAGCTGATGAGGCTATATGATGGATTGGATATTGCCACTTTTGAATCAGATGTTAAGCCACTCCATGAATGTCTCGATAATTCTGTTATTGTGTTTGATGACATTATACTGGATAATCAAAACAAGGTTAGAAATTTCTTTACACAGGGCCGACACAAAAACATTGATTGCTTCTACCTGGCACAGACTTTTTCTAAAATTCCGAAGCAGCTGATCCGAGACAACAGCAATTTTATATGTGTGTTTCATCAAGACCATACCAACCTCAAACACATACATGATGAATATGTAGGTGGGGACCTGAGCTACAATGATTTTTCCAAGATTTGCAGTGGGTGCTGGAACCAGGACAGTTATGGGTTTGTCACAATTGATATGACAAGAAAACCCAATAGTGGCAAATACAGAAATAAAATCAACAATTTTCTAGACATTGAAACATAAATAAATAACCATGAAATGGCCAATTATTGACGATCTTAAATTAAGAGATTATCTTGTAAAAAGATTTAAGGGATGGAAATCAGAGAACCGAGGAATTTATGAAAAACACAAACAAACAGAACAGCCTATCATTGATGCTATTAGTGAATTAGGTAAAAATATCAAAACTGTTACAGAGCAAAATCAAAATTTGATCACAGAGCTTGTACCTGTAGCTGCAAGAAACATATTAGATTATCCATTCACCCCACTTTCCAGTATTCATACACCTAGTCCTGTTGCTCCTCGAAGAATTGAAGCTACTCAGGATCCTATTGAATTGGGTCTTCTTGCTCAAAAATATTTAACCACACCTAAAGACAACAAAGATGAGGTCTTTGGCTTATATGCTGACACAGAGCGTGATGGTAGCATCATACATAGAATTGGCAATTTCAGAGTAACATTTATGGGAGATGATCTGATTGTATATTCAGAATCTCGTCTTGGAGAAAAAGGTGGTTTTGTTAAATATCCTGGCACACCTGGATTGTGGGAACTGATGACTAGGAAGAGACCTGGCGACTATACAGATCAAGATTATGAATATTACAAAGAAATATTAATAAAATCAGATGCTCTATACCAGAACAATGATCCCACACAAAAAAGGGTCAAGTCTAGCAGTGGAGCAAAATACAACAATTTAATCAAGCCCATATGGTCACAAATCAAGACAGGTAGTGGAATCAAACAATACAACACCCTGCCTAAAGAATTTGTGTGGGTTGATGATGTCAGGAAACTTGTAGATAGGTTGCTGGTCATAGCTGGAGAGGAAAATGCTGGCAACCACAATTTTTACAATGAAAAGGTTGGAATTATGGACATGATAAGCACGAAATTGTCTAATTTTATAGTGAATGACACTAAGGGGATTGGATATCTTATAAAAATTATTAATACTCTACCACCTAAATTTTGGAATATTTCTGAGGGTCGGGGCTTGGTTAATGACATTATAAACAAGCTGCCATTTGAACTACACATTCCAGGTTATCAGTATTGTGGTCCAGGCACAAAATTGGACCATAGATTAAACAGAGGTGATCCTGGTGTTAATCCCCTAGATGCTGCTTGTAGAGACCATGACATAGCATACAACACACATTCTGATCTTGACAAGAGACATGTTGCAGACAAGAAATTAGAAGAGGCTGCATTTGGTAGATTTGTAAGCAAAGATGCTTCTTTGAGTCAGAGAATAGCAGCATTGGGGACCACCATAGCTATGAATACCAAACAAATATGGGTGGGGGTTGTGAATATGTATATAATAAACCTAGAATGAAGGCCAAGGGTGTTATGTATCAAGTACCTTATGCAGGTCTTAAATCTCTTAAAACTATTGATAGCCTTTTGACCAAAAAGCAGCGCAAGAAAAAAAGCTCTTGTCTTGCAAAGGGCCATGGCATGAAATTGTTACTTAGTACCCCCCAATTAAAAAAATTACAGCAATCTAGGAAAAAATCACATGTGGGGGGATTTATATTTACTATCCCTGCCATCTTAGCTGCTCTCGGGGCTGTTGGGAGCTTGGCTGGGGGATCAGCTGCCATAGCAAAAACAGTAATAGATGCCAAGAAAAATAGGGCAGAATTAGATGAATTGAAGCGCCATAACCAGGCCATGGAGAAACAAGGCAAAGGTGTTAAGAGAGCCATGAATAAGTTTAAAAAAAACAAGAGCCGCTTACAAACCAAGATATTGAAGCTTTAATCACGCCACTGGGCATCAAACATTTTAGAGGTGTGTACATGTCTGATTCTTTACCAGAACAACCACTCAACAAAGAGTGTGGCATTGTTAATTTGGATAAGTACAAAAATCAGGGCACTCACTGGATCTGTTATCTTAAATATTTAAAAAATGAGGCATTTGTGTTTGATTCATTTGGAGGTGTTCCGCCTGAAAATTTAGTAAAATATCTAAATTCAGCTAATCTTTATTACAATAATGCCCGTGTTCAAAACTTCAAAGATGTTAATTGTGGACATTTGTGTTTATCTGTTCTTAGATATATGTCTCAAATAAATAAACCATCAATTGAAAATTTTCAAAAAGCCTTGTGGTATCTGAAACATCATGGGGGTATTCCATCTCACCAGCCAAAATTCAATATTGAAACTCAAATTACATGATGATATAGTATATCCCAAAACAATAGCTCTCAGAGCATTTTATGGCTTGTACTTAATCCCTAATATTACACACCACAACAACACAATTGCAGTAGGGGATCAAAAAATTGTCATTACTCCAGGGCAGTATAATCTGTCCACTCTAAATGCTCAATTACCCAGAGGTGTAGTGTTAAGTCAAAATTCTGTCACTCACAGAGTAGAGATTGTATCTGCTACAGAGACAGTGGATCTGGGTACTATAGGAGAGCTGTTAGGATTTGAGAACAACACAAAACTTGAAGCGGCCATCAAACACACTGCTATTAATATACCCAAATTCTTAGCCATAGAGACTCTAAATATTCACTGTAATGTGGCCGAGGGTATGATCACCAAATCAAATGGCATAGGCACTCACAAACAAACTGGCATCATTGCAACATTCAAACCTAATTCTGAATTTATGGAGCCCATCATCTACAATCCATCCCCAACATTATATTTTCCTGTGTGTCATAATAGAATAGATTACATTGAGTTGATGGTCACTAATGCAAAAGAAGAATTAGTTGATTTTGCTGGAGCCACAACAACTGCAATCATAGAGATTAATATTTAAATAAAAATACATACAAGAAGAAAATGGAAAATATTGAGAGTTATGAGCTACAATCATTCCCCCCAAACAGGAGGACATTTGCAAATTTAAATCAACCCAACACAGAGATTGAGGTTGATCTTGATGTAGGGGATGGCTTTATACACCCCCACAGAGCAGATCTATACATCAAGTTTGATGTTGTAAAGCTCGATGGTACAGATTATCCGGCAAATTCAAATATAAGATTGGTAGACAATTTTGTGCCACATCTGTTCTCTGAAATTGAGATCAGAAAGCATGGTGTTGTTATAAACAGAGTGGATTATCCCGGCATTACCTCCACAGCTTTGGCCACATTAAAATTATCCAAAACCGAGGCTTCTTACTACAAAATAGGTGGATTTGAGGCTGGTGATAAGATATTATCTAAAAACCACACAGTGCTGTTCCCAATGCGCCTGTTGCCAGGATTCTTCTCAGATTACAAAGATATTATGTGGAAGGGTGGTTTAAGAATTACATTTAGAAGAGCTGCCAATGATAACAATGCTTTGATGAGGTACAGTGCAATAAACTCTACAGGGGAAGCTCTGCCTAATACCCTACCTGATGAGGGCAAATGCATTATTCAGACTATGGAGCTAAGAATCCCTGTTGTTGAATATGAAGCCAGTTATGCTCTTAAATACAAAGCTGATATAATAAAAAATCCACATATTCCTCTACAATTTTATACATATCAATGTGTACAGAAGCCTGCATCTGGTACCTATTATGAGTTTGATGCCACAAATTCATTCTCCAGTATACAATATGATATGCCAGATTTTGTGGTGGTTCTGTTTCAGACTGGAAGACACAATAATCAGGAAAAAAATTCAAGTAAATTTGATAACTGCAACATCAAGAACATATATCTTAAAAATGGCAGAAATGAGGTATTTCCTAGAGAAAATTATAATTTAGACATGTCAAAGGATGATTTCCTCAAATTATATAGGGCATTTTCAGCATTCAAACGTGTCACTACTGGCAATACTGACATGTATTACACACCAGATGAATTCAAAGCACAGAGACCCATGTTTGTAATCAACACTTCAAAAAGGAAACAAGTTGTGGTTAATGACAGGACAAACATTAAAATTATCTGTGAATTCCACGAAACACTCCCCGATGACACCATATGTAGTGTTATTCTCATAGGTGAAAAATCATATGTTTATGATGTAAGAAATGAGAGAGTCACAGAGCAATTCTAGAGGGCCGACTCAAACACAGAATCCCCTTGATTACAAAGCAATAATACCAACACTTTGCCGTCAGGGAGGCATTACATTTTATCAGGATTCAAACACGAGCCTCTTGTTTACAAGGCAATAAGCCATGGGACTATGTCCACATTTTATTGAGAACCCAGAGCTATATCAGCTAAATACATTTCAAAGTTGGACTTTGAAATATGGAATAAATATGGTGTAAGTCCCGCTCAGGCATATATTAACACAGCAAGACAAAACTAGAATTGTGCTCAGGTTTGCATGACAATATCCAAGGAGTCAATATTATCATTACTAAGAATTTCCTATTTGAGTTAATAATATGATGGATAACATGTAATTTTCTCTGAAGGGGTACAGTGTAGATAAGAATTTCTCTTTGAGTAAATAATATGATGGATGACATGTAATTTCCCCTGAAAAGGCACAGTGCAGGTTATATTTCTTGCATGTCAGCAGATATAATCTCCCAGGCGTACAGAAAGAGGCCAATATTCTCTTTACTAAGAATTTTCTCTTTGAGTAAATAATATGATGGATGATATGTTATTTCTCTCTGAAAAGACACAGTGTAGATTATATCTGCTGACATGAAAGAAATATAATCTCCCAGGCGTGCAATAATTTATTGCTGGCCGAGACATAGGACTGATCAAAGATTAGAAAAACATGCAAGCAATTAAATATGTTTGCCCACTCTTCTCTTATTGTATTGAGCGGGCAGTTCAACAGCAGTAACTAGGCTCTGGTGATCCCCAATATAAAATAATTTTGCTCTATTATTGCTGTTGGAGAACACTTTTTACCAGGTTTCAGATCTGGGAGCTATCAGTTGTATATCAACTAACAATAATTATTCTCAAATTCTCACGTGTGGACATATTATTTTGCCACATGTATTTCAATCTTACACATTTTATCAGGACTCAAACCCGAGCCTCTTGTTTACAAAGCAACAATATTAACACTTTGCAATCAGGGGAGGCTTCACATTTTTTCAGGACTCAAACCCAGAAGCCTCTTGTTTACAAGGCAATAAAAACCATGAGGCTATGCACCACACTCTACTGGGTCTCAGAACCCAGGAGCTATGAGCTTTATATCAATGTACACATGGCAGAATCAATCTGAGGGGAGTTCATCTTTTCTACACTGGAATTCAAAATTCTTAAAAATTCAGAGCATATCACACTTAAAAAATTAAGGTATAAGCCCCTCTTGGCATTGTTTTAAGTGTAGGCAAATCGGGTTGTTCAATCAAATAACCTCTTCTTTTCTACACTTGTAAGTGGTGCTCATCCTATATACTTTCCTACTACTATTCTAGATTTGAACGTGGTGAGCCTCTAGACTCTGTGTTTAGGTGCCTATTTATTGTTTTTGGTGCTTTGACCGTTGTCCTCCTATCCTGGTCTGTGTTAATGCTGATCCTTGACCTCTGCTAGCAGCCCCTCGTGCAGAGATTAGGCTAACTCCTCCGCTATTGTGTCTCTCACGTCCAGCGAGGCCTCTCTCAACGGGGATGCCCTCTTGAAATGTATCCAGCGTTGGATTTTTAATAATTTATTACTCCCGTAATCTGTATCTGAAATCTGTACTTTCATGATATGGTCTTCCGCTGGTTAAAATCTCATCCAATTTGGTCCAGTAGTTTAGAAGTTCTTCTTTTCCTGTCATTCTCCATATGAATGCATGTAAATCAGGATTCAGGCGAAAAACGATTGTTGAGCAAGCTCGCTTTGGCTAAAGCTGTTGCTAGACATCTTTATTCGCGACGGATTTTAATATTACCTATTGTAAATAATTCTTAATAACGGGCAAATAGATCAATTACCTTTTACTCAAGATTTGACCGTTCTAGGGTTATTTTTTTTTCAATTCCACTTTTGTTAAACAAGAGCATTGTAACATTATTTGTAATAGCAGTGTAAATTGGCTACAAATAAATAAATTGACACACGTTTAAAGGGATATTATGATACTCTACCGATAATTGGTACACCTTCAAAGACATTGACAAATATTAATAAAATAACTATTTATATTTGTGGTAATTCAGGTCATACTGATTTTACCTCTTTTCCCACTCTAGTTCAATGCAAGGATACCTCTGCAAATATCAAATAAATAGTTTTCATCGTGAGCAATTCTCCATGAAATGTTTGCGCCGATTCGTACTACATTCGTTTTCTTTGTTACAAACAAGTATTCTTTGCACATTACATGTAGGAGGAGAGTTCTGCATCTGCATTTTACATTGGTTAGCTCCTTCTACTTACTTTCAGGAACGAAAGCTTGTAAGGTAGTGGTTACCGTTATAGTTTTCAACCTGATGGTCGTATGTTGAAACCCCTCAAGTAGCACAACGTCTTCGTAAGTTTTGGATATATCACAATGTGTTCAGTGTCCACGCCGTCTGAAACGGAATAATTGTGTTTGGAATTAAAGATGGAGGGAGGATACATATTAAATACGAAAATCTCCACTTCAACAAACTGAGCAGTGGGAAAAATTGGATAATTCTTATAAATGTGAAAAATTACATTCATGTTTTTAGTATTATTATCGCAGGTAAAATCAAAGATCTTACGTGTAAGGTTTTATATTGCTCTGAACTCAGCCAAAAGTGATATCGCACCGATCTAGTACATTCTCTAATACATTTTAAAATGTTATTGAATGTTTCATGTCGATAATTTGATCAATGCATCAATTCTTGACGCTGAGACGATATTTTATGCAACTACTTTTTGTGTCCTCTCGTCTCCATCCTTATTTGTTTCTCTCTTCTCCTTCTCCTCTGCCTCTATCTCATATCGCCTTCCCTCCTGTTCTCGACTCTTGTCTCCATCCCACTATACTCCAGTCCTTTTATCTCCTCTCCTGATTTAGATTTCCGACTCCACTGCATTCTTCTCCTTTCCTCTTTGATCTTATATTTTTCTCTCCTTTACTCTACTTTCCACTTCCCTCTTCTCGTCTGATCCTCTCTTCTCAAAACTCCTCTTTTCCTCTCATATCATCTCGTTTCCCTCCTCTGTACTTCTGTTTGCCCCATTTTTGTAATCTATCCTCACATCTTTTTCCTTTCTTCTCATTACTTCTCCCATTCACTTCTGTCCTCTATTTTCTTCCCTCCTTTGCTTTTCCTCTTCCCCTTTTGCTTTCTCTGTTCTCCTCACCTTAGTTTCCTTTCGTTTCTTCCCTCCTCTTTTACTTTGTGTAGAATCATCAGCGATGAAATACTAAAAAACTGATTTTCTTTCTTTCAGAAAGTATTTCTCATTTGAGACAAATTTAACACTGATATATTTTATAGTTTTATACCATTATACTTGGTTTTATTTCTTTCGCGTATTTCATAAATGTATATTGTGCATGTGACAACCCTGAAATTGAGCCTAACTCTGCACACAACCCACCAACGTTTTTTGTGTAAGTTTAAAATGTATTTGTCCTTAGACTTTTGAGTTACGTCGTACAACGAAACCTAATACATTGTTCGCTAATAAATTGATAAGGATTTTTAATACGATGTTGTATTCATGAGAATTCCTGAAAAAAAAAGAATTGCCAGAATGTTAGAAGACATTCACAATATCCTCGAACATTGAACATTAACCTTTTGCCGCCCAAGGCCTTTTTCACATGTCCCGAGCCGATTTTGAGCAAAATGCCTAGTTTCAATTAAATGAGTGTAGATCGGAGGCTAATTGCCCTAGAGAGATGAGTGATATACCGTTGTACGCGGAATGAACCGCAAATTCAGACTATATGAAATTTTTGCAAAATCGGCGTGTATGTGGCGGGGGGAGGGGCTAAATCTCAAAATTCCAAAATTTCCGGAAAAACATTTTGTTCCCCCACCCTCCCCTCAAGCAGAAACTAAATGACAGTGTCGACATGCTCATGGAAATGATCGCTAACATGTAAGGAACACAAAAATATTTGCATTATTATCATATGACCAATGTAACTTAAGTTATACTCCCAAAACGAATTGTCGGCACGCCACTGATTCAAGCTTCAAAATGCAGCGGTACCTTGAAATGACTTTAGCTCAGAGACTATTTGCCCTGGAGATATGAACGATATACCGTTGTACGCAGAATGAATCACAGATTCAGAAGATATATAATTTATGCACGTTCGGCGTACATATGGGGGAAAAGAGGGTAAATCCCCTGAAAATACTTTTTTTTTTTAAAAAAAGAGGTTTCTCCCCCACCCCCCGCCCCCCCAAAAAAAGGATATGAAAAGTTCAAAATGCACATAGAAATTATCGCTGACATGTAAGGAACACAAACATATTTGCATTATTATCATATGACTAATGCAACTTGAGTTGTACCCCCAAAAGGATTCAAGCTTCAAAATGCAGAGTTACATTGAAATGACTATAGCTCAGAAACTAAATGCCCTAGAGATATGAAAGATATATCGTTGTACGCAGAATGAATCACAGATTCAGAAGATATATAATTTTGCACATTCGGCGTACATATGGGGAGAAAAGGGGGAAATCCCCTCAAAAATACTTTTCTTTAAAAAAAATGGTGTTTCTCCCGCACCCCGAAAAAAATGTCAAAATGCAAAATTTATGCAAAATTTATGCAAATTTGGGGTATATATGGAGGCGGAAGGGAGAAAACCCCCAAAAATTATTTTAAAAATTGTCACGTCACCCAAAAAATGTCCTTGCACTTGGGCACAAAACGACACTTACGCACAACATTCACGGTCGAAAAGCTAGAACGTAGTGAAAAATGAGCGCCAATTCTTGCACCTGCTTGAAATTCTATTTTTAGACAATGCTGGGTAACCCCTGTTGCCACTTGTGGACACTTGTGCTAAAAAAAACAAAGGTTTCCTTCATCGCGCTTCGAAATTCCATTCTCACAAAGCAGATTCAACAACCAGTCTTCCCCTCCCCCTCCCCCTCCCCCAACCCCGTGCTTTCGCCCTCACGGAAAACTTTCATTTTGACATCGGATACTGATAAACAAGCTTCCTTCGAATGAGTGAAGGGAGTTAAAAGCATTGCTTTAGAACAACAAAGCCGGTCTTCCTTTGTCGGCAAAAATTTGAAGTTGAAAAGAGCTAGCAAAAGAGAAGTAATTTTCCCGCCTTTTCCCCTACATTTTCATGAAGACAAAAAAATTTTAAAAAACATTTCTGTTAAATACATGTGTTAGGAACAATATAAAAAAATTAAATGGAAATTCTAGTCAAAAATAGAAAAGTTAAAACGTAAAAACTACGACCTTGACACAGCGTCTCGATCGAGATGCTTGGGACAGTGAGGGTTACATTTGGGTATCTCGTTCGAGACGCTTGGGCGGCAAAAGATTAATGAAGGACACTCACAATGAACATCCATGATTCGAAACCGGAAACTTTGGTAACGAGGTCAAAAGACTACGCTTAGTA
The DNA here is from genome assembly GCF_977018435.1 of Lepisma saccharinum. Taxonomy (NCBI): domain Eukaryota; kingdom Metazoa; phylum Arthropoda; class Insecta; order Zygentoma; family Lepismatidae; genus Lepisma; species Lepisma saccharinum. Next base: position 197,084,337 of record NC_139229.1, on the reverse strand, counting down.
TTTTCGGTCACCGAGTCTGTTCACTATATTTGCACATCTTTTTGTTGCCTTTAATGCTAATAATATAAATAAAAATTAATATGTTACATTTGTTTTCAGAATTTGTACCTTTCTGAAAGTTATTTCAATATTTTGGAGACTCCAGAATCAAATTGGAAGTTAGTGAGTAACAACGAAGCAGACTATAACATTAAGCTGAACTACTATCTGCGTAACAAGGAAGTAGGTTGTCAGTACATCAAGGCATCAGTTAGACCTTACAAAACAATATTTCAAAGCATTGAAGAAGCTTTGAAGAATACATATTTTGATGCTGCTTCTCTTGGTTAATATGTTGGAAATTTTTTGTTCAGATTTGTATTCAAACAACTTTGGTACACATACATATTTGTTACAAATGAAGATATAACCCCGAAGCAGTTAATTGTAAAACTATAGGATCAATAAATTGTGCTGTTAATATACTACTTATATACGTGTTTCCTTTCAATATTACCTTAACTTACCAACTTCCGTATAGTTCTATGCTAACTTTTTCCTTTTTCGCAGCTTCAATGCATTTGTATAACTTGCCATTCATGTCCACCTTCTCACTTTCATTGATGATAGCCTATCTCCATGGCGGAGTGGTTCGCACATCGTGCTACGACGCCAGGGATCCTGGGTTCGAATCTCGGCCTGGGCATGGATGTTTGTGAGTGTCCATTCATTAATTTCATGACACCACCACTTATCCCAATATTTGCAAATTTGCCAAAAAGGCACGAAAAGCGAAGTAAAATAAAACAATTCAATAAAAATCATAAATGATAGATCATTGGGATACCATCAAATATATTAATTTTACGTTCTCTTTTTGCTGCTAATTTGATTCTTTTTTTGTGTGAAATGTTTCATGCAGTAATTCATTCCCTTTTCCTCTACATGAGCTGCTCAGCTATCTCTCTTTACATTAACAATTCTTACTATGTCTTGTTGTTATTCAATGTAACTACTGCCGGAGAATCGGCCACTACCAGGAAGCACTGCCAAGCTTCACCACGCTTCGCGAAGTGAGTTGCAACCACATGACAACCGATTGCAGCAAACAAGATCTCTGGTTTATAACTAACGTATACAATTGCGGAGCAGACCATTCGGACAACTATCGGTATTGCCAAACTATCCAGCCTGTCCTTCAGAAGAAAACAACTGGCCGTCTTCAAAGGCAACCGCGGAGAGAGAAGAGAAGCAGCAACAGCGTCAGCTGCAGCAGTATCGCCCAAGAAACAGGAGTCCCACCAACTCCGGGGAAGAAGTGCAAGAAAAAAGAGGTTTTGCAAGACCATGGACGAGTCCTTGGCCATATTGCCGTGTCAGAACAAGACTCCAGCAGGTCCACGATCCAATTGCCAACCTGAATCGACTTCATCGCATTTGCTGGCTTCTGAACAACACCCGCCAAACCAGTCAGATGCTTCAGATCAACTCTCAGAAGGCAGTTACCAAAAGGACCAAACAAATTCAACTTTTAGAGCTAAGTCATGCCAGTAACAGCAGCTAACCGAGCAATTCAAAAGCGGATCACAATGTCGGCTCTTCTAAGGACCAAAAACCAGCAACTAAGATGGAATTGGAAGGAACAGTTGCAGAAGTAAGCCAGCATCGTCCTGCAAGCCAGATGCCACTACATGCTGTAACCTAGATGCAAGTAATGGCAACGCCACTCTTCACATCACCAGCCAGATAAGAGAACGAGCGAGTGGAACTCAGTCTTTGTTGTTCTGCAGGCAACTTATAGCCGAGCTCTGTTCCCGCAATAGTCAAGCCTAATACACCGGTATCTAAATAAACTTTCTACGGGGTGGGCTACCATAGAAAGATACGTTCTCTTAGTGAGAGCTATAGTTAGATCCATACTCATTGTATCACGTAAAGCTTAAACCGTACAGGAAGGTACTCTTATCTGCCTACTTTGTAGGACAATACACATTGTATACGGTATACTGGTCAATCGTGTTTCTTTCCTTGTTAGGAGACAGTCTACTAGTAGAAATGACTCAAAGGTACCCGTGTATTTCGGTCTACCAGACTGAATGAATTAATTGAATATTTGAAGAAACACTCCTTATAAATGTATACACTAGATCTATACGTTTCACGATGACCAAAATTGAAGTGATATTGTCTTCTGACCAACCCTGCTAGAACGGAAACGACAGGTAGAAGCATATCTTGGTCTAAGAGGTAGATCATACTAAAGATGTCCACCGTTCATTATATTTTGTGTCTATAAAGAATTAACAGTTAATTAATTGCTGCAAGTAAGTCATTGTCATTAATTAAGAAGTCGATGGAATTATTATTATTTCTGTGCCTATTTTTACTTTCGTTTGTAAGAATGGAGACTAAACGTTTCATGAGTTACGACACAAATTGATGGCTTATTATCTCCATATACAAACATTTTTCCACTAAGATTAATGGAATGCTGATTCAAGTTATAGTATGTTGGGAAATAATATCCTAAATAAATTACAGTCCTCCATTTCCTCACTGGTATTTCTTTAGAAGAAAGATTGAATGATCACTGCCCTCCCTTTCTGAATTTAAGCATCAGAGAATCGAAACTTGATCTTCATGGATAGTTTGCGTGCAGCGAAACTATTGAACTTGCTCTTCAAAGCGGATATACGAACGACTAAGTTAAATAAATGTACTAATCTAACTTATACTTTCATTACCTATGCACCCGACTCGAACTCTGAGTGTGAAAGAGTGTCATATCTCCGAGCAGAATAAAGGTAGCATGTGGGTAAATCTCGCAAGAGCCCAGTACGTGATGAGTGGCGAGTAATTATCTTTTTTGGCGTTCGGCGTTAGATTCTTCGCCCTAATACACAAAATGTTCAGTTCACGGCAAGGTAGCCAGACGTGTTAGTGTTCCAGCTCCCTGCGTGTCAATCGTACATAAATAGCACACAAAATTATGCTACTTGATGAATGTCATATATTGTACCGTATTAATACACGACCTTATAATAAATAAGGTTTATTATAATGTTAAATCATAGAGAAGAGGAGGTAGATAAAAAGAGATAAATAGATAGTGTAGCGTGACGTCGGGTAAGGTACGGGATCGAGTCACGCCGGGACGTAGCTCAGATAAATACGATAGGTCTTAAGTTTGACTTGGCTAACCACCTCTACCCTTAAGGAAGCTGATGAAGGATTGTTGGGAGCCTGTGATGTTGAACGCTACTCACCCCTTGCTGTAGGTCTGGCCCTCGGCTTCTGGCGTCGGCGACGGTGACAGGTGTCCGCTGGAGAGATCGAAGATGACGATAAGAGACGGCAGGCAATTCGGCGACTTGTTTTATTCTTGCAGATTCTTCGGCTGGCTTAATTCGGACTGCTTATGGACTTCTCGCTTGTTGCCGCCTCGTAGTGTCGCGATCTCTCAGCAGGCCGTCGTCCTCTTCTCGTCGATCAGTTTGGTGGTGATATTGGAGCGAAGTGAGAGCTCGATTTACCGTCTCCAGGGGGTTTATACATTGGATTTGAGTCATAATTTGGTGGACTTTGCACCTCCACTGTTCACCTGGGGTATCCCTGGATGCAGATGGAAATTTACAGTGGAGGTGCACTCACCGCTGGCGAGGGCCGTTGCCTTGCTGACTGTGCAGAGCCAAGTGGAAAATTCTTGTTGCTCGGCTCTGCATCCGGTGGAATGTGGGGTGAATGAGCGTTCAACTTGCGCGCTACAGAGCGATGTTTGAGGCAAATTAATGTTTCTACTTTTATGCTCCCAATTCCTTCATCATTCCCCTGGCCAAGATGTATCCACTGTGAGTGGTTACCAAGCAGAGTAGAGATGGTTATGGACAGTATATTTTGAAATAATAATTGAAGGTACATAGAGTAAAGAAAAATAAAAACCCTGTATACAATAATGTGTAAGTAAAAATAAAATTTTGGAGCTGTCGGTATAGCTGGTACTGCACTGGTCTGGCTGCATGTTCAGCTGGAATGCTGACCGCTGGTGGTATGCTGAGCTGCAGGCTGCATGTGGTCTGCTGGCTACATGTTTATGTGCTTGCTGCATGATGTCTGCATGGTGTCTGGCTGTCGGCAATAGGATGTCTGCTGGCTGGCTGGCTGCATGATGTCTGCATGATGAGCCGCATGAAGACTGCATGATGTCTGCAATAAGATGTCTGCTGGTTGGCTGGCTGCATGGTGTCTGCATGATGAGCTGCATGAAGACTGCATGATGTCTGCTGATTGGCTGGCTGCATGGTGTCTGCATGATGAGCTGCAATAAGATGTCTGCAGGCTGGCTGGCTGCATGATGTCTGCAGGCTGGCTGGCTGCATGATGAGCTGCAATAAGATATCTGCTGGTTGGCTGTCAGCATGATGAGCTGCAATAGATGTCTGCTGGCTGGCTGGCTGCATGTGCAGCTGCTCCAGGATGACTGCTGCGCCATGGTGATTGCTCGCTGATCGAGTGCTGGGTGACTGGCTGCATGATGTCTGTATGATGAGCTGCAATAGATGTCTGCTGGCTGGCTGGCTGCATGTACAGCTGCTCCAGGATGACTGCTGCGCCATGGTGATTGCTCGCTGACCGACTGCTGGGTGACTGGCTGCATGTGGAACTGCCGAAGAGATGCTTGAGAAACGCCGTGAGTGTAGCATGGCCAGATGGTGACGTTGTGCAAGGGGGAGCCGACAAGCGTAGGGAAGGAGAAGTTATAACAGAAGGTGTTCGCCTAAGTGCGGAAGATTAAAGGTTGGTGTCGAAGGTGACATAAGTGAAATGACAGTAGCCATCATCGAAGGTGATATGTGTGGGAAGAGGAGGAGCTAAGCGAGTGGGAGTTGTAAGTTGACGAAGAGTGGGAGGGGGTGGTGGGGAATGTGCGGGACGTTGAGATATAGCAGCTAAGGAAATAGGAGGACTAATAATAGGGACGGAACATGTCTTAGGAGGAGATGGGGTTCGCCGGTGACAATATGAACAGCAAGAAGTGCGAGGTTTTAGACGTAAGTACGTGTATGTAATGCAAATACAAAGAAGCAGGAGAGCTATGAAAATTAAGAACAGATAGGAGGTTGTATGTGCAGGAGATTTTATAAGGTCATGAGGGGTAAGTGCACGAGCCTTAGAAGTAAAACATAAGAAAAGGGGAATGTGGAGAAGTTTAAATTGGTATATGACACCTAGAGTGAGACATGTGAGCCAGACAAAAATTATAATGATAGGAAAATCCGCATGTCTGTAAAGTGGAGTTATAGGAGGGATGTCAAGAACTTTATATTGGGAGAGGTTAAGGTGAGGGATATGAAATGTCCATTGTTTATGATAAAGAGCCGTTGCATTCACAAGGGGGGAAATTTTATAATGGGTGTCGAGTAGAAAATTGGGATTGTTGGTCCAGGCAGCAGGAAGGATATGAATTGTTCGGTGGATTGTTGAATGATCGAAACCACAAGGAAAGATAGCATGAATTTTGATATCGGGGGTGATATGGACATCTGTACGGCAAGCCACGTGTAACAATACTGCACCGGGTTCGTGAAAAGTAGTAAGATTATAATGTAAAGTGGAGCCATTAGCGTAAAGAAAGGTGATGGTAGGAGGAGGATTAATGATTGCATATACATTTAAATCTAATTTGACCACATCGGTGAGGTGGGATTAGTGACATGTGTAGGTACACACATTCATCGTATCAGCCACGGTTGTTGCTTGAATCAATTTGGAAAAACAGAAATTGAGCCCATCGTGTCTTCCTGTGTGAGGAGGCAGAAGGCACAATTTCTGTGTATGGACCTGACAATTTTCAAGGTCTGTACCACTAATAGTGACAACATTATGAGAATCATCGATGGCGATATACGATGGATTGTGCGACACTACGCATGTTAAATTTTGATACGAAAAGGGGACAGGGATTGCTAAATAAAGTTTATATTTCTTCTGAGTGGAAGTGATAGGCACTTTCAACTCAATATTGACAGTATCAGCAGAAATTCTGCATTGGGACAGTGGTATCTGATAATACATGTCAATAAGTGTGAGAGGAATCGCTATATCAAATCCAGTAGGAAGAATCTTTTTTTGAATCTTTTTCAAGTCTCGGTGCAGTGTTGTTTTAGATACTACATGTTCAGAGAGAAAATGATGTTTACAATTGTTAATGGTATTCTCATATTCAAAAAGGGTGAAAATTTGGCTAAGCTGCAAGGTTAGGGTCATAAATTCGATGAGATATGCCTGTGCTTGATGTGCATCTTTGATTGTTAAATTTTTGAGTTTATTAATTAATGCTTCCTGATTTCTAGCCAAACTATCAGAGTGGTTAGCATATTCAGTAAAAACATCCTCCATCTGATGCTGGAAAGAGTGAATTTCACCAGTTAAATTTTGATAGAAAATATGATTAGCTTGCAGTTGTAATTTAATGTTAGATATCGTTTGTTTTACTTCATGAGCATTTTGGAATAAGGGTTCTAGTTGCTTAGTAGTGGCAAAATCACAGCAATAGTTAGCAATGCTACTTATAAAGCCAAGGAGTGCACGCTTTTGTCTAACTACGGAAGTGTTGGGAGTGGGTCGTGTGAAGAGGGAAAGGTGTGAAAAAAGGTGTTAAATAAATTTTGGAGTTGAACCGCAAGTTTACATTGGTTGGAATCTTCTTCACCTTTGTTGCACATGGCATTATGTAGTGTTGATGGGAAGTGTTGGGATTAAGGCATTTGTAATTTCACATTGTAGTAGATGGGGATGGTATAATGATAAGAGATGGTTCCTGGTAGTTCTTTCAGATAAATTCCCGAGATGATTTTCACAAGTTCAGTCGCCGTGGTGACCGAAAAAATGAGGGAAAAAAGGGAAAGTAGTAACATTACTGCCATTGTCGGTAGTGAACCCTGAAAGGGACAAAGATACAATTTTAAAACTGAGTTTGCATTTAAAAAAAATAGCATGTATTAAGCATGAGATTTGTGATGAGAAAAAAAATGTTTTCCGAGTTAGCTACTCAAATAAAAAGGTAAAAGAGCACTAATGATAAATTAGAAAAGAGAAGGAATAACAAGCTGTAATGCAAGAGATTCTCGAGACTGAATAGTTTATAATATAAACTTCTGCATTTTTATTTGATTGTATTTTATTACCATTTGTTTACGTTTTGCGCTCCGCGATGTATTTGCTCGAGCTGAGGCGATTGCTACATCGTCAGCTGTGCAAGATACGTCTACGGGTAGGTCGCGCATGCGCAGATACTTGTGCGAGTTTTTTTCTACAATCTCCTTGCTGCAGACAGAAAAAATCGCGTTGTCTCAAGCTAGTGGAAAATTCACGTACTCAACCAGTAGTCAGTTGAGAGACTACGTTCCTGATTGGCCGTTTTTACTTTCTACTTCTTTATTATTATTACTTTGTTGAATATTAAAAGTTTATTTTAGTCTTCAAACTTGCTTTGAAAGTTAATTCCCGACACTTTTATGTGTACAGTGTTGAGGAGGAGGGAACAGGCAGAAGAGGTTACTACGTGAAACAAAATGGCGGAACTTCCGTTTTTACATGTGCTCGTTCTTGTGTGCGACTGAGTGAAAAATGTCCGTTGTGAAAAAAAATCGAGTTGCGAAAAAAATTGCGAAAATACAAGTATTATATTGACATGTGGGTGCGCAAAAAATATGTATAAAGTGTGAATGGACTGTGCAACGATGAAAAATGGAAAAATTGAATATTTAAGTGACAGACTCGTCCGAGTCAAGGTGCCTTGTTTTCAAACGGTGAATCGTGATAGCATTGGTTTTCAGTTTGCCACGACCATCGGTGTATTCCACCAAATAGGAATTGGCGTCGTTTTGTGAAATTATTTTTCCTTGAAATTTGTAGGAGGAGGAAAATGCCTTGGGTACGTGGGGATGAGGGGTAGTGTCCAAAATATACACTAATTGTCCAGGGGAGTAGGTTGTTTGTAGTGTCTTTTTGTCGGCACATTGTTTTTGCTGCTCAAATCGCTTTGCTAAATGTTTGTGTGCTAGTTCTCGAGCGGCCTGGAGTTGTTCTATTCTCTGTTCATTAGAGTGGATAGTGGTGTTGGTATTAGTAGGGAGAACAGCATGTGCAATTAATCTAGGGTGTTGTCCAAATAGCAAAAAATAGGGGGAGTTGTTCATACCAAGATGTGTACTTACATTGTGGGCATGGGTCGCGCTAGCTAAAAGTTCATGCCATTTACCTTGTTTTTATACCACATAAGTTTTCATTATGGATTTCAAGTAGTGAAAAGATGATTCGACTACACCATTTCTGAAGTGTGCAGCAGTATCAATAAATTTTAATGTGACACCAGGAATTTTGGATAATTACTGTATTAATTTGCTACAGTTCGGGGAGCTCCTGTCAAGCACAATCGTCTCTGGAAGACCAAAAATGAGAAAAACATGCGAGACAAGAGCGTTAGCTATTGAGTTGGCATCATGGTTGGGGAGGGTTATAGTTATGGCAAATCTGGTACAATTGTCAACAACGGATAGAAAATATTTGTGTCCGGTGTCAGATGTTGAAGTCAGTGGTCCACACACGTCAATATGTATTTGGCTAAAGGGATGACTAGCGGGTGGGCTCGTTTGCAGTGTATGTTGTACGGCTCCGTGAGCTCTTTTTGCTACTTGACATTCAGTACATTTGCGTACTGCAGCATACACATATTTCTTTAGATTAGGCCAATAGTAGCGTAAAGAAAGATGGGAGTATGTTTTAGCAGCACCTTGATGTGCGGCCATCATTTTGTTACTGTGAATTAATTGAAACACTTCTTTTCTTAGTTTTTGGGGAATACATAACTGTTTTCTATAGCCTGTTGAAAATTTAGTGTTCCTATAAAGGATTCCATTGTCAAGAACAAATGAGTATGCTGTTTTCTCTAATTTGTGATCAGCATCTGGGTGGTTTTCATGAATTTTGATTAATGCTTGTAAGTATGGGTCCTCTCTTTGTGCCGTACCTATGTCAAAGTCATCGGATTGTAACATGAAGACTTGATTTAGTATGTCCTCGTCTGTGTCAAGGGAAGTGTCTTGTGCTGTGTTGTTGGGCAAGGAAGATGCTGGGTCTACAGGATTCCTCGATAATGCATCAGCAATACCATTCTGTGATGATGGGATATGGTGGATTTGGAAGTCGAACTCTTGGAAGAACAGTGATCTTCTAGCAAGGACCCCGGACAACTGTTTTGTTGTTCTATGGTAAAACAATGCATGGTTATCTGTGAAAACTATAAAGGGTGTGTTGATTAAGAAGAATTTGAATGACTTTAGGACATAAAAGGCAGCTGCAATTTCAAGAGAAAAGACATCTGCTTTTTTTCTTAGTGTCTGTAAGGTGTCTGCTGCAGAAGGCTATCGGATGTAGTATTCCATCAGTATCTTTCTGCATAAGACAACCACCCATACCCTGGTAGGACGCGTCGATGTATACGCATGAAGTTTGCTTTGGGTCATAAGGTCTAAGAATGGGTTCGGAAATAATTTTATCTTTTAATGCCTCAAAGCTTTTCTGATGCTCTTCATGCCAATGAAAGTTTACTTTCTTTTTGAGTAATTTGAACAAACACTCTGCGGGTTCCGCAAACCCTTGTACATAGCGTGTGATGAAATTGCATATGCCTAGGAAGGATTTCAAATTCTTCTTAGATTTAGGTGGAGGGAATTCTTTGATTGCACGCAGGATGTGATCAGAAATTTGGAATCCCTTTTGCGACACAAAATGGCCTAAGACTGGAATTTCTTCAAAGCAAAATTTACATTTATTTGGCCCTAGTTTCAAATTGGCTGCACGTAATTTAGCAAAGACTTTATGTAAAACTTGTAGCATTGCGTCAACTGAGTTTGTGTAGCAAATTATGTCATCCGTATATGCTGATATCTCGGAACTATCTATGCCAGATAGAGCCATAGACATTACATTGTTCATGACCTGACTACTTGTCTTCAATCCCATTGGCAATACTTCATACTCGTAATTTCCACAATTACTAATTGCAAATGAGGTCATTTTCTTTGACCTTTCTGTTAATTTTACCTGAAAAAATGCCGACTTAAGGTCAAGGGTTGTGTAATATTTCTTGCCTGCCATGTCTGCTAAAATGTTATCAATGTTAGGTGTTGGAAGAGAAGAGGACTGAATAATTTTATTCAGCGCCCGAAGGTCAGACACCACGCGGAACGAATTGTCTCGCTTGCGCACTAAGAGAACTGGGTGTCGGAATGGACTACCTTCTGACCTGCGAATGATGCCATCTTGTAAGAGCTTGTTAAGCTCAATTTTCATTTGCTCTCTAAGATGGGGTATTGTCTCATATAAGCAGGTTGATTGCCTCCAATGTCAATGTCATACTCATAAATTGGGGTTGTGGTGAGTTTATCGCCTTTCCAAGCTAAAACATCAGCATAATCAAATACTAACTTTATGATTTTTTGTTTGTCTGCCTCTGATAAGTCAGGGTTAATACTGATGCAAGATGGGTCAAAGTTTTTCTGACTTTCCTTCAGTCTTGTGTTTTCTGTATTGTCTTCCGTGCATGCGTATGTGGTGGTAGTCATATCAGTGTTGGATGCGTCTGTCATGTCTACTATTATGTCACAGGGGGGTTGCTTGGCCGAGTGGGGTGTTGGATTCGAGAGTGACTTGTTTTTCTGAGGGGTTATGAATTAGTAACAGAGGGGAAGAAGTGTTAAGGAGCTTGGGGTATGAGGATATTGTATGTAAGGAGTGTTTCCTGAGAGGGTGTGAGTAGGATATTGTGGGGGAGGAGGGGAGTGATGGAAACTGAAACATATGTTCGGGTTCTAGGTTTTAGGGTTACATTTTCTGGGATTGTTACTAAACTGTGTTGGTTGCTAGTAGGGTGTAGTTTAGAAAAAATTACATCAGGGATGGTGTAGGTGTGTGATTTTGTGGGAAGGTTATAGTTCGGAATATGGCCTAAGCGTCTAAGAGTTAACAGGTTAGTACTAAGTGAAATGTCACAATTTTGTGTCTTCAAGATGTCATTGGCAAGGAGAGAAGGTAATTCTTTGGGTTGCACAACTCTAAAAGGGTGGGAGTACCTATATCTTCCTATGTGAAGGGGGAGTATTACAATTTCTGAGATAGAAAGTATGTTACCAGTGACGCCTTTAATAATGCTGTGCATTTGAATTTTCTTTGCATTGGGTGGAATTAAGTGCTCAGGACAAATACTAATCTGGCTTGCGTTGTCAATCATAATTTCTAGGGGGTTATTATTTCCATGAGCTTGAATGAAGAATAGATTGTTTTTTTCAAGGATAGGAACTGTGTTAAATTTTGTCTTGCGTGTGAATCCGTCCCATCGATTCACACGGTTTTTCAGTTTAAATCGCCCTTGTTTTCATTGTTTGGGTTATAAAAACAGTCCCTGGTAGAGTGATTTGAACGGAAACAAATCTGGCATTGCGAAGACTGTGAATTTTGTCGCCCCCCGACTGAATTATTATTTCCACCTCGAGATCTGAAATTACGTCTCGTGCTGCGAGTAGAACCTCTGCGATTGACATTCCCCTGGCCGTAAAAAGTAGGCCGGGTCTGAAATTGATTACTGTTATTTGATTGTATTTGATCCGCCAGGTTCTGGACAGTGTGACACAACGCTTCAATTTTATTTTCTAATGTTAAGGTTTGCAATTGATTTGTGACTGAATCTATTTGGTTCGCTGTTGAACCGCCAGATGGCAAAATTGCGTTGCAAGACTGGGAAACGGCAGCGCTGGGAGAACTAGCGGACTGCGTGTTTGGAGCTTGACTGGAGGGGAGGGAAGGAGAGGCTGTGGGCGCGGTTTGGACCTGCCATGAGTTGATCGGGAGAGCTGGTGTTGCTTGATAAGATTGCTGCGGAAGAAAGTTGTATGGAACTTGAGAGATCTGCGGGAGGGGGGTAGGGGGGGAATACGTCACAAATGACGAAGCAGGCTGAGGTGTGGGGAAAGGATGCGTGTTGCTGACCTGTGGTTGCGTACAGCTGGGAAACTGAGGGGAGGAAGTTGCGTAAATGGAGTGCATGTACTTAGCGGCATCTATCAGTTTCATCGCTTCACTTTGTTCCTCATTGCGTCTAGCTTGAATCAGCATGTCTTGCCTTTCTTGATTCTGCAGATGTGCAATAAGAGAACTTGTGTCGGTGAACTCTTTGTCTCCTATCGCAGCGATGTGTTTAGATCGAAGTCCCGACACAACATAGGAAAGGATTTGAGGGTTCGTCGCTTGCGGGAAGAATTGAAGGACGAGATTTTTCTTACGAATTACATAATCATGGGCTGGTTAATTTCCTGCTTTGTCTCTAATAGAATTTGGATAGGCATGCTGACTAAGTGACTGCCTTTAAATAATGAAATTAATTCTTTCTTGATTTGCGGAAAGGTGAGGATGTTGAAGTTTGGCTGCTTCCTGAGATCGTTCAAAAATGTGAGCGCTATGTCTGCGAGGAACAATGGCAACATTTCGCGTTTTTTATTTTCCTCCCACGCCAAAGCGCCCACAATACTATCGAACTTTTCAAAAAACTGCTCAACTTCTTGAGGGTTTTTTCCTGTGAAGGGGGCGGGGTATAAGCCATGGGGTATATTTACTGACATTCTTGACGGGGATGGATTGATGGTGGTAGAGGTGTTAATTTTAGGTGTACTGGTTTGGGGTTCTGGGTGTTTCTTTTTTCGTTTGGGTGTTTCTAGACCACCTAGAAACTGGGGATAATCGGGATGTTGAGCCTTGGATCTGGTTATTCGGGGGGAAGGAGCGGGGGAATTAATAGCGGAGGCTAAGGAGAGAATCTGGTCAAGAGAACGGTCTAGCTCTTCGTGAAGAATAATTTGGGATTCGTTCATGCGAATTTAGGGTGGGGGGAATTTTTATGCACTTATTCACAAGAAATGAAAGATAGTGAGCGGAAGAGAGAATTTACAAGTGGGGGTTTTATAATACGAAGTGTATTATCGAAAAAAGAAGAATTTCTAGGGCTGCTGCTGTGTGCGGCGGGGATTTTAAATTATGGGGTTTAGAGTGACGTAAAAAAAATATATGCAATTCCACGGAGTGGAGCCGGCTACCTCCACCATGTAGCGTGACGTCGGGTAAGGTACGGGATCGAGTCACGCCGGGACGTAGCTCAGATAAATACGATAGGTCTTAAGTTTGACTTGGCTAACCACCTCTACCCTTAAGGAAGCTGATGAAGGATTGTTGGGAGCCTGTGATGTTGAACGCTACTCACCCCTTGCTGTAGGTCTGGCCCTCGGCTTCTGGCGTCGGCGACGGTGACAGGTGTCCGCTGGAGAGATCGAAGATGACGATAAGAGACGGCAGGCAATTCGGCGACTTGTTTTATTCTTGCAGATTCTTCGGCTGGCTTAATTCGGACTGCTTATGGACTTCTCGCTTGTTGCCGCCTCGTAGTGTTGCGATCTCTCAGCAGGCCGTCGTCCTCTTCTCGTCGATCAGTTTGGTGGTGATATTGGAGCGAAGTGAGAGCTCGATTTACCGTCTCCAGGGGGTTTATACATTGGATTTGAGTCATAATTTGGTGGACTTTGCACCTCCACTGTGCACCTGGGGTATCCCTGGATGCAGATGGAAATTTACAGTGGAGGTGCACTCGCCGCTGGCGAGGGCCGTTGCCTTGCTGACTGTGCAGAGCCAAGTGGAAAATTCTTGTTGCTCGGCTCTGCATCCGGTGGAATGTGGGGTGAATGAGCGTTCAACTTGCGCGCTACAGAGCGATGTTTGAGGCAAATTAATGTTTCTACTTTTATGCTCCCAATTCCTTCATCAATAGATATATATAGAGAGAGATAGAGTCACGGATAACAACATGTACGGTACATGCATTAAGATGGGGAATAGAATGCTTACAAGATGGCGGAGGAGGTGTTCCTAGAGAAGATAGAGAGGAAGCAGACAGATGGACAGCGAAGATGAGAAGAGAGAAAGGAAGAAAGTCCGGAGAATAGAAAATACCGTATAAGAGAAAATGGAAGGGGAGAGAGAGAGAGAGAGAGAGAAAGAGAGAGAGAGAGAGAGAGAGAGAGTAGATAAATTTGATGCATTTGATTTTCAATGTGTAGTTTACTCATCAAAGCTTATTTTTCCAAGACTACCTGTTTTAGTCTGAAAGTATGTTTTCGAAATCAAAATTTCTGAAATTATTTGAAATCGAAATTTGTCTCAATGAGGTTTGTAACCACTACCATGTGATCTAGATAGAGATTACGCTAGCGAAGTTAATAATGGTATGAAACAAGATCAAAACAACTTTGGGCACTAAACCGAGATTAGAACGATGCATTCATTGTTGAGATTTGCAACGTATATCAGGTGGTTTGGAGTGACGCTAATTTGACGAAGCCACTGACAATATGAAGTGACGTTAGTTGGCAAACCAAGATTAAACTAAGCTCGAGAGAGAGAGAGAGAGAGAGATGTTAGATCATACTAATGACCTTTGGGAGTTTTGGTACAAATACCGCTCAGTCTAAAGTAGTTTAAACTAGCAATGCTAGTGAGTAAGTTATGTGAACTCTTACGAGTATGCTAGCTAGCCTGAGGTTAAGATAAATCAGTCCTTTACGCCTTGAAGAGATTTGCTAATAAACCATAAGATGTACAGTCAGGTTAAGTTAGTAATGTTTTATGCCACAACATGACGTGGAATTAGTACGTGTGTTAATAGAGAGCTCTAAATGACAGGTGAAGACTGGCTGCTACACTTTTTAAGAGACACCCACAGCTAAGTGCAATAAAATCTAAAGCAACTTATTGTGCTTGAGCTATGGTGTTTATTAAAACACTCGATGTTATTATTAAAAAAAGAAGACAAAAAACTTTTTAACTGAAAATGTAGACAAGCATCAGTGAACATCTGATGAAATCTAAAATTATGACGAAACCTCAAGTTCTATTAACACTAAAGGATACACACACACACACACACACACACATACGTGTAAACGTGGTCTTATAAGGGCCGAGTGAGTGTACATATGTTGTTGGAACCACTATAATTTGATAAATTATCATAATCAAATTCATTTTAAAATGTCGAGACAATGCATGTGATTACAAATACCACCGTGGTTTTTGAAAATTATCATTTATGCAGTTTTCCTGACGAGAAAATGGTTACTATTCTTGTTGGAACCTGGTACCAATATCACCTGTCTAATTTACGTGTTGTAATTTTAATACAATTGCATCCGTTGTGGGTATCAATCAATATTGCAAAACCCGTCCAACCAATCACAATTCTTGTAGGTCAAATGATTTCTTCCTGTGTGTAAGCAGCTACGTGCCATACCGAATTGGGCAATAGTTGTGAAATGCGCTATACGGCGTCAATTGAGAGCGCGTAGCTTGCACGTATCTGTCTCGGCGCAGAGCATTCGGAAGGGGGAGGGGGAAAAGAAGAGTTAGTTCCTTTCGCGGCGGAGTTAGGAAGGGATTAACTGTTGTGCAGTCAGTGCCGTACTTAAGAAGTTTTTGCCCCACTGTGGAATTGAGAAAATAATCACATTTACCCTAATCGCTGAATCTTAATTTTTACTTTGCATACTTTTATGTGTTGTTTGAAGATTTCAGAAAAATAATGCAAGCTTGTGCGACCTATCAAGACGCAACTGTGTGAAACGAAGCTCTTTATTAGCACGCTACCAAGCGAAATGCAATAGGTAACAGGCAACAAGAAATACGTATCGCTTGGAATTGAACCCTCAGTAATCAATTGGACCTTTCGCATTGATACGACAGGACAAGCTGCACATGTCACTTGCGGGTCGATGCATTAGGTTTTTCGAGCATGAGCGGTGAATTTCTTGCTTTAGATTGAAGTCGCCAGTGTTCGGAAGGAGGGGCAAGAGGGAACGTGCCCCCCCCACCTGGAAAATGAAAGTCAACCACAAATTACATATTTCACACATATAATTTCATTTCAGCCACAATAATAAGTGTTTATTAATGCACGAACATGATAAATTCAAATGTAAGCAATGTTTTTTGAGGGAACATTGGGGAAAATGTGACTTATTTGCCCCCCCTGGAAAAAATACCTTCCTTGCCCCTCCCTGGAAAAAAACCTGCTGACGTCCATGCCAGTGTTGCCTGTTGATTGTCGCCTGCCACGTGTCGCTTCGATCTGAAGTCTCCTTGAAGGAGTCAGGGGAAGAAGAATTCTGACGGAGGCGACAAGCGACAGTGTGCTTCCACATAGACAAGAGACACGGGTTCCTTTTGTCTTGTAGACTAAAACATTCACCGCCCGTGCACGACAACAAGTGGAGGCGTCACGATGTACAACATTGATAAAATAGCCAGTTTGAGTGCCACAACCAAGCAACATGCAATATTTGCAGCTTACCGTACTGTATTAGTTCGAAACGTTGCATTGATTACCGAGGCTTGCCGCTTGTCGCCTTACGCTTCGGTCTGGAATCTGCTTAAACGGCATAAACGGCAGGCGACTAGCGACATGGAGATTTTATACCAAAGCGACAAGCGACATTGGACCATTCAATATAAGGCAAAACATTCACCGCGCATGCGCGAACAAAAGTACGAAGCGACATGATGCACGGTATTAACAAAACTGGCCAATCATAGCAACAAGGAAGGTACAAGCGACACCTGCATCCTGTCGTGTCGCTTCTGTCCGAAAGGTTCAATTCATTACTGCTGGTTCGATTCCAAGGGACACGTGTTGGTTGTCGCTTTCGTGTGTAATCTCCCTTAGAAAGCATAAAAGCTGCAAACGACAGACGACAAGTGAGGCGACAAGCGACACAGAGAATTCACACAGAAGCGGCAAGCTACACTAGCACAGTTAGTTTAAATTCAAACATTCACCGCGCATGAGCTAACAAGAGCACGAGGTGACAGGATGCACGGTATTGAGAACACTGCCTAATCAGAGCGACGCATGCAGCTTGTCCTGTCGCTTTCTGAATGCTGGTTTAAAAGTGAAGCGTGTCACGTGCAGCTCCTCTCTGAAAGCTACACCAAGCCACTGTGTTATTGAATTCTCCTCAGGAAAGGAAGAGAATGCTTATACAAATACAGTCTCCGTAGATCATTTGCGAAGCCACTCATTGTATTTGAAACTCTATTTTCTGTGCACACTCAGCGTGCACTATAATCTACTGAAGCGGCCCTAACGAATTATTCGCTGGAACTAGGATCTCACCTTCCTCATCGTTATGAAGGGTCACTCGCAATAGAATTGTTACGATTTTATGTCTCCCGTTGAGAACAGAATTTGGAGACTATACTCGACAAAACATTTACTTCTGTTGGATTTATTAGATTGGGGGAGGAGGGTGGTGCTTCAGATGGCTGTAGCTACATTTGAAAAAAAGGAACAATGGAAAAGTAACTTATTTAATTTCTTTGTAAAATGAATCAACTGTTAATTTACAAGAAGTCCAGTACTGTAAAACTATCCAAGCATATAATGGTGTGAGTCTTAATAGACGTTTTAATTAAACCTTTTTACACAAACTGATTCAATATTGAATAGGGCAGTGGTTCCCAAAGTGTGCTCCTTGGCGCCCCGGGGTGCGATATTTTCACTGAAATGCCACTTACTTGTTAGTCTACAGATGGTTTTAGATATGATTGTTCCAAACATTTGCTTATTTAGTCCTTTTTACATAAACAATGTTTCTGAATTTGAAATATGTGCTTATTTTTTAATATAAGGCAAGCAACCTAACAACACTAACTTAGCGTTGCAAGTTTTAGATAGGCCTATGCCAACATTCTGACTTGGTCGCCGCGGAAAAATTTTAAAACTACAAAGTTTGGGATCCCCTGAGATAGGGCATAATTGTAATAATGAATGATTGACGTATAAACTTGATGTGAAGCGTACAGAAATGTTTGTTTCGCGAATGGAGCGAACAATAAAACGTTTTATAAATCTCATTCCTTGCAACCACCCAATCACAGTAACTGTTGATCACCTGACCTCTACTTCCACGTCACCCATGAAGTCTGCTGGTGTTTCTTTGCGTCCTAGCACAAGCATTTCGTTTTCGCACCTTTTTTACCGGACGCCCGGTCCTTTCTTACTTCCGTAGTTCTTCTCGCAGTGAAGTAGGACGGGTACGAGTTCCACCTAAGGGCTCCCAGATGGCCATGTCGACCTTCATGGCGGACTGGTTAGCACGGCGCGCTACGACGCCAGGGGTTCCGGGTTCGAGTCCCGTAAAGGCACGGGTATTTGTGTTTGTCCAAATGAGAAAAACTGAAAATTGAGAATAACCGAGAAATGAAAATCTTGAGAATATAGGGGAAAACGGGGGATACTTCCGGTTAGGGGGTATTCCTTTAAAAAAAATGGCGTAGTGGTTGCTTCTTCTCCTTGTAATGAAGGGGTCCCGGGTTCGATACTCGGTGGAGGCATTTCGTGGTTTGGATTCCACTTTAAATTGTAGGTCCAGTCCCGATTAGCCTTACTGTGCATAAAGTGGACTTAAAACACCAACTCAAACAAACGAGTTCCACTTGCACCAAAAGTAAGCATACAGTCAAGAAGTTTAAATATCGTTTGTCTTCATTTCGTTACCCAGTCTCAAACGCAGGATAAAAAACCACGATTGAGAAAAAGAAATGAACCAATGTTCTCGAGGCCGAGTTGGGAGAAGTATATTATTGGTAAATAATCATATCGTAGTCACGGACACTTCTGTGTTGTAGCAACACTATTGACTTTCAATGGAATCATTACTACCCAGAAGTGTCCGTGACTGTACAACCCTAAACTAATGTTGCGTCACATTTTTTTGGAATGTCGACTAAAAAACTCTCATAACATGTCGCAATAAAACAAGTCGCTTCACCAAACTGAGGTAGAGGCGAACACACCATTATTCTGCACTGTTATCTCAAGAGTCCGATATTAGCAACAGAGGGAGACATTTCTTAGTCACAAGAAATGTTTTCAATTCACTACTTATAAAAAGTAGATGGTGTCGTCTTGGCAGAACGAACTGACTCGACTACAAAAGCACAAGAAGCTAACTGTCTCGATTATTGCGATCATACGGTCTAATTTCATTATTGTGTGTAGTTTTACCAACTAACCTTGAAAGAAACAGTTTGGATCGACGTACACACGGAACATTTCCAACCAATGGCAGCACAAAACATGTCGCTACTAATACACAGCGACTTAGTGCAACAAGCCTACGAGCATACAATGAACAATCTCTATTTTATGGTGGTATTTTAAGACTTTAGATTTCAATGTCGTTGGAAAGATGTAGAGTTCTTAATACAAAAAATAATAATAAATAATATGAATGTGAAACATGCAAGGGTAAAGTAAAGTGCATTACAGCGTTGCATGGATGAAGTTGTAATGGGCTACATATTATATCTCACTTAATGTCCCACTATTTTGGAACATTTCTTGATTTAGAGCAGTTATTTGGAAAATATTGACCGTCGACGAAGCTGCTATGCCTGCAGTCATCTGTAGAAGACACAGAAAATCTCAGTCCGGACTCAAGTGCATCAGCTCAATCTAAACTCGTTCTGACTTTTGTAATTGTTAATCGGCCCAGATTTGAAAGCACCACTGATGCAAGGCCTCTTGTTGAGTGAGCGTGTCATCCGTTTCTTTTCCTACCTCCTAATTTATGATGGCGGGCCTCACGCAAAAAGTGCATAATTTTAAAGAGTGGGAAGTTGCATGAACGTTTACTATATAGTAGCTGAGAAATGCTGATTACAATGACAGAAATATATTAAAGTTGCAACAAAGTTATCATTGTGAAGTTACAACATCTTGTAACTTGGATATCTAGAAAAGTATTACAAGAAAGTTTGAACATTGTATTTTTGACTTCATTAAAACGTGATGAAAAATGTAGGAACATTTTTATTAGATTCTCGTGTTTACAGTCAAAAATACAATTAACACCTTCTATTTAAAATATACTGATGTACTGGGCCTCCCCGATGGCGCAGTGGTAGCGTCGTCGCCTTGTAATCAAGGGGTCCAGGGTTCGATACCCGGTGGAGGCACAAGTGGCTCGGATCCACTTTAAACTGTAGGTCCAGTCCCGATTAGCCTTACTGTGCATAAAGTGGACTTAACCAACCACAATATGTACCATTTTGCGAATATGGGAGTTGTTGAAAGGTGAAATATTCATTCGAGAATTAGACTGCAACAATCACTAGCAGAGTTGTCTGTTTCCATCCGAATCGTGATCGCACCAAAAGCAAGTTATGAGCGACCCAGCTGGCCGCTGGCGCCAAAGTGTCTGGAATCGTCTCAAGAAGACCTTCAGTGAGCACACAGTCAACGAATTCGGTTTCTAATGAACTGACACTTTATATATATATATGTATATATATATATATATGTATGTATATATATATATATATATATATATATATATATATATATATATATATACACACACACACAAGACCAGGAACGTGACAGGGGATAGAGGGTTGGGACAAGATATACTTTGTTAAATTTGGACCAAATTGTCTGTTTTTATCATGTATTCAGTGACAATTGATTTGCTCGCTCCGGATTCTAAACATTTGTTTCTATGGCCCGCAACTCAAGGTTATGCTTATTACTTTAAAGTTAGCACTCAGTTTTCCAATAAATATATTTACTAAACGTTTCTTCCTCACTCCGACACGCACTGCGAACCGTTCTTAATAGTCACATCCATCTCATTCTTATTTAGAAAGAACAGGCGACTTAAATGGATTTTGTCAGTTTCAAGAAAATTCCGCTCACTTGCTCACTCCTCTCCCAATGTCCCATTTAGAGTTTCGTTTTGCTTTGCTCGAAATACATATTGCTTTATGACGCTCATGCACACTTCTCCTTCTTTAAAACATATTTGTTACGTATTAATAAAAATTTCTTAAGATATGATACAAATGACGTCAAATTCTGTTCTCGACCCGACCATATGAAACTATCCAATTATGATTCATGTTTCATTACTATGTAAATATTAAAACAAAAAGTAAAGCACTTTTAACGTCAAAAAACGAAATTGTTACGTAATACTAATACTACTAATAATGATGCACTTAACTGAGAAATGTTTATTTTCTATAGTATATGCCTTCCCTGTGCAATGCACCACGCCATGAAGGCGTATAGGGAGTGTGGGGTTAGGGCCTCACACTATCTTGATCACGACCGAAGGGGGGGTGATGTGATCAGCACCACGCCCCTTACCGCCTTTAACCCTCACAGTTTCCTCCAGGTACCCACTTTATACGACGCTGGGTGGACGCCAGAGCTGCTTGAACAGGTGGAAAATTTTCCGGTTCTCCTCCGCCTGGAGAACCTTATTAAGTCTTTGAATTATATTAATTGTGTTGCGTCATCACCCAAATTTTGGAGCTCTCATCTAAGTTCGAACCCGGGACCGCAGATAATACGCGGGAGACCTTTTCATGGTAAGAGTATGATAATTACAATGGAATGAGAACCCAGGAGCAAGATATTCTGGCGCCCTAGTAGGAGGGTAACCATAATACTTTGACCCCAAAACAGGACATCCCAAGGAGATCAGTTGACCTCTTCCCCTCCTGAAAAATCAGTTAGGCCAAATTATAAAATTATTGTTATAATTAAAGTGTCATTATTATTATTTTATTCTTTGAAATATGATCTCTCGTTGTCAAAAGCTATTATTTATTATAATCTCGGTGTGACTTACACAGTATTTCTGGTTCCTTCTGACCAACCTTTGATGTTATCCCTACGCTGAAGCTGAGGAGTGCCAGAAGTATGTATCAGAACAATCAATCTTCTCGAGAGTGGCTTTATTTTTTACCAACCGTTTGTAAATCTCCTCGAAAACCTTACACCCCATACATCTGTTGCGAGATTTGCCATTTGAGTTTGTGGTTTGTGTCTTGTCCCATGTCCATATTGAAACTACATGTACGCTTCTTGGGCATGCTTATGCACTGCTCTACAAATAACGGAACACACGCAAAACAATAGGTACAGCTTTATTTTAGCATGAAATGTCTCAACTTTATACTTGATTTTCAAGCTAACACCTAGACTTTTATAAAACGGGACAAATAGTGTTTTTAAATAATATCGAAGGGACGACTGGGACACGCCTCTCAAACGGGACTGTCGTCTCAAAACGGGACGTACGGTCACCCTATATAAATAACAACATAACTAAGGACCTAATGAGTGAACTGTTATAAGGCACTCCAATATCAACATTTCCACTTCCATGTAATACACCTGAGAAACTACGTTCTTGAAGGACATTGATGCTAAGTCCATAGTCAGTACATATTTATTTTATTTATTTATTTATTTGCCTTCTACAGAGAAATGATATCTCCAATTACAGAGGCATTAATATAACATAAATAATGTGAATATGAATATAAATGGGATTAAATAACATGCTTACATATTACATAGTTATTAACTATAACATAAATACACTTATATAACGTAGAGTAATGACGTGCTCGCACACACACACACACACACACACACACACACACACACACACACACACAAACATATACACAACACACATAAATTATTCATATATCCTCAACCAATATTATCACCTTTCACATGAGGTGTACAGAATAAATATGATCATAATAAGATGGAAACAACAATGAAATAAATACATACACATATTAATGGGCACATATCCTTAAGCTTATCTATATATATATACACACACACATTTATGTGGATATAGGGATACATATAGAACATATTCTGCAATAATTAATAAATACAATAAATAATCAGCCATTTGAGAAAGTATCACTGTTAAGTGTGGCTTTTATAGCATTTTTATATTCCAAAATGTTAAGATTAAAGTCAATATTTGGATTTGTGGATGTTATTCTATTATACATACTACTCATTCTAATTAATGGTGATTGTTTGTACTTTTCAGTTTTAGGGATATTATATAGCAATAAATTTCTTTTTCTTAAATTACATGTGCTAGTATTGAAACATATTTGGTGAAGAAACTCTCTATTATCCAACAATCCAGTTATAATTTTATAAAGAAATATCTGTTGTCCTAATTCTCTTCTACTGCTGAGTGTCATAAATGAAAATTCCTTCAGTAAAAGGACATATGAAACTCTGTTTGCGTATGCAGACATGTTGTACCTCTTGTAATATAGGTATCTCAAAAACTTTTTTTGCACTTGTTCTATTTGTTTTATGTGGGTTTTGTAAAGTGGCGACCAAACAATAGATGTGTATTCTAGTTTGCTTCTAACTAAGGCACTATACAGAAGCTTAATAGAAGTAGTACTGCTAAAATTGAGACAATTTCTTATTAGTAAACGCAAAGATTTATACGCATTATTTATTATATGAGATATATGTTCATGAAACTCTAGTTTACAATCAATTATTACTCCCAGATCTTTAATACTTTTCACTTGTTTCAGTTTTTCCTGATTAATGAAGTACTCATAATGTGTGGTATGTTCTATATTTGATATTATCATAAAACAGCATTTCTTGATATTGAGTCCAAGATTACTTTTAACACTCCACTCAAATAAGCTGTTTAAATCTGTTTGTAGTTTCATAACATCCTGGGGCCCATTAATTTGTTTATATAACTTTACATCATCAGCATACATTAAGCAATATGAATGTTTAACATGTAACGGTAAATCATTTATGAAAAGAATGAAAAACAATGGTCCTAAGTTGGATCCTTGAGGTACCCCTGACTGTGCAGTATACATATATGACTTAGCATTTTTATATGTTACATACTGTTTCCTATGATTCAAATACGACTCAATAAGAGATAAAAAATTATGTGTCAACCCAAAGCTTGAAAGTTTTTTTAACAAGACATCATGATTAATTTTATCAAATGCTTTGGAGAAATCAGTGTAAATTACATGCATACTTGAACGATCATGCAGTATGTTGTGTGCATATTGGACAAAATTAATTAGATTCGTTGTTGTCGATCTACCAGTAAAAAATCCATGTTGACTTTCACTTATAAAACTCTTTACATGATTAAATATTCGCATATATATAATATGTTCAAATACTTTTGCTGGTGCACATAAAATTGCAATGGGTCTACAATTTTCTATATTTCTAGAATCTCCTGTTTTTAAAATGGGGCAGACTTGCGTTAATTTCCATAGATTAGGGAAGTATTGATTTTTTATTATTAAATTGAATATTGAACACAAAGGTTTTTCTAATATTTCTGCACAGGCTTTTAATACGTAAGGAGGGATTCCATCCGGCCCAGTTGATTTTTTTGGTTTCAATTTTTTTATGGCTTCAAAATATTATTTAGATGTTATTGTCCTAATTGATAGTTCATAAGGGACTTCCGTTTTAGAATATTCTGATGGATTATAAACACCAGTACTATCTACATACACTGATTTAAAATAGGACGCAAAGCCATTAACAATATGTTGACTCGTTTCAAGTAATTTATTTCCAAAGACCATTGTAGGATTATAATTGGTTCTCTTGCCCCTTTTACTTTGCACAAATTCCCATAATCCTTTGGTATCTTTTTGTATATTTTGTTCTATTTCTTTGATGTAGATTTTGTATGCTTTATCTATCAATGTTTTAGTTATTTTTCTAAGCTTTTTATATTCTACCTCGCTATTTACACTATCTTTCTTTCGCTTTCTATGATATTCTTTTAGTTTCAATTTATTAATAATTTCTACAGTAAACCATCGTGGATATTTGCTGTGCATATTAGTTTTCTTATATGGAACAGTTTCATCAAATACCTTATTAATTACATTATAAAAATAAGTTATGGCCTCTTCTACATTATTCATTTTGTATAAATATGCCCAGTCTATACCTCGTAATAATTCGTACATGCGCATAAAGTTTGCTTTACAAAAGTTCCTTTTGAGAGTGATATTATTTTTAATACTCTTGAACTTTATTTCCATAGACACATTTATAATTAATGCAGGATGATGTATATCCTCCTTAACAAGAGGATATTCATCTCTAGATACTGTAATGTAACTATTCACATTAGTAAGTATAAGATCTAAGGTTCTGTTATTGCCATTCTTAACATTGTTTATTGAATGTAAATCATAAAAACTTAAAAAGTTTTGCAACAATTTATAACAGGGCCCACCTTCTTGTAGATTGTATGAACAGTCAGATATCAACGGTAAATTAAAGTCTCCAATTATAAATAGATTATTTTGTAACTCTTCTTTGCATTCAAACAAATTGTAAAGTGATTTATAGATATCAATTTTGGAAGCAGGAGAGATATAGATCCCGATTATATAATACAATTTGTTACATATAGAGACTTTAATACATAACATATCAAGATTACTTTTTAGTTCAACAACATCTGAAGGTATTTTATTTTTAACTGCAATAAGAACACCACCTCCTTTATGATTACCAGTTTTATCATGACGAAAGACCCTATAATTATCATGAAATAATTCACTGCTTAGGACCCCATCATGTAACCATGTTTCTGTTAAGACAATAATATCATATCTACTTGCTATATTATTTACATAAAACTCATAAGTTTTTGTATTGAGACCCCTCACATTTTGATAGTAAACCATAATATCTGACGAAGCCATTTATTGCTTCAAGTTATCTATGTCATCAGTTATTACATATACATCCTTTTGTGAAGCCATTTCAAATTATACTAACTTATCAACATCTTCAATTGTTTTCAGAACAAAAATATCTCTATCACCTTCTCTTTTTCTTAATTTTATAGACCCTGAACCATCAACCCATAAGTATGCGTAGTTTTTCTCTCTTTTAACTTTCCTGGCATAGCCATAAACTTTCTACCAGAGGGGAGTGAGACTTTGATTAATATATACAAATTCGTTATTTGTGTAGCCCAGATGTGTACAGTTTAGATTTCTCTTAACTTTACGTCTTTCAATTATCTTATCTCTAACTACACGTCTAACAAACTTTACAATAATGCCTGCCGATTTCTGTTGCGGAAGTTTTTTCATTCTGTGACATATGTCAATCATTTCATTTTCTACCTTTACATCTAGTACTTGTCCTACTTTTTTTACAATTTCGTAGGGATCTTCATTCAAGTTTTCTGGTACACCATATATTTCAAGTGTATTTCTCCTACCATACTGTTCCAGATCGTCTACTTGAAGCTGTGTCTCCTTCAATTGCTTCTTTAATAACAGATTTTCACTTTCCAACACATCTATCCGCCCTAAGCATGCACCTATACTCTCGGACTGTTTTTTTATTAGTTCAGCGTTTTCATCTAATTTCTCGTGAGCAAGGTTTAGTGATTTTCCTAGTTCACGTTCCGTTTCTTCTTGCTGCTGCTTCAAGTTTTTAACTTCATTTGTAAGAGCTTGTAACAGTTCATATACGTCCGTTAGGGATGGATTCACTACCTTAGCTGGTTCCTCCGCACTTTCAAGAAGTAGACTACTGCGCCGTTCTTTCATGCATTTTGTACATCGCCATTCCCTGTTTTCAGATTTTAAATATTCCACATCACTTTCCTTTAACTGGACACATTTCATATGATACCAATTGCAGCAACCACTGCACTGTATTTTGGATGAGATATCCTGTCTTGATACAGGTTTAAAACATTCTGAGCAAGTACTCATATTTGGAGAAATCCGACACAAAGCTCCAACCGTGCTGTATAAAAAATAGGTGCACTAATCGACTTGTATGCTGTTTGTTTACATTTGCAAGGACCACAAATTAGTTAATAAAGTACATAAAGAACGTATTTCCTTCCCATATTTTTATCTAGTTACAAAGTTAAGTACTTACTGCATTGTTTCTCACTACTATTTCATTTCAATAACGTGCACACACTGTAATATTTCACTAAATTTACGGAGCGATAACAGCCGTGATCCTACTCCATTTCTTCTTCTTCTTCTTGTATTCTGCGAGGTTGTCAGTTATTCTGCGATTTGTCCATTACCTACCGATTCTCCTCCACAGCCAGTTCTTACTGTTGCTTTTAGACGCGCCTGAGGTGACGTCTTCCGCGAAAAATCAAATAAAACTATAGTACGTAGCTTTAATTTTCCTCTTCTGTAACTGAATCATCACGTTATCGTATTTACGGCTAGAACAGAAGGAGGAGGGGGTGTTCCTTGGTTCGCTAAATCACTCGCTCGCCCCTTGTAACTTGATATGATCGAACAGTGACGTGATGAAGAACGGTGGCCAATATTCTACCCTATAACACACCGACTGTGCTGTACGGAAAGATAACTCGGCCTTTCATGTACAATTTTCTAAAACTTCAAGTGAAGTTACGAGCTAGGCACATTGTAGCTCTGTTTGTATACTCTGTCCCTAGAGTGACTCGAGATTGCTCGACCAATTAACGCGTGAGAGGGAACAGGGGAAATGGGAGAAAAAGGGATTTTAAATTCGTCTTTGAAATCTTCAGTGTTACTTATTCAAAAGGTAAAGGTAAATATAACATATGTGCAATGAATCATGGCATGAAGGTATAGGGGTTAGAGCTGGCGCTCTCCCATGGTGGAAAGACCGCAAGGTGAATGCAACGCGGTCCTGAAAACTCGCCCTTCCGGCGTATGACGTCATCTGAGATACACAGGTGGGTCTGTTCCCGTGTATGAAGGAAAGAAGTAAAGTTTGTTTAACAAAACAACATTATTTCATGAACTTTATAATATTTTGAGGGAATATTTAAGAAAGTATACATCTTCTGAAGTCAAAAATAAACCACTAAAATATTTTTTGTATAGCATGATTTCTATCAGTTAGTCGTTAAACTTCCACCTCGCAGTGAAAAGTATTCTTTAATAATTAGGCTATCTGATTTCCATCAACCTAGCGTGCAGCATTCTTCTCTGCTTTTTAATGGGTCATATGTAGATATCTCGGTGGTCGAGCGTGTTAAGTGGTATACTGGTAACCTACATAGCGAGGGATCCGGGTTCGATTCCCTGTGCGTGGTGTAAGGTGTGACTTTCGTGAAGGGTAGAAATTCCACGTGCCAATCGCCTGGGCCGCATCCTGCAGAATTACGAGGCTCTGGAGCCCAGACACACAGGCAGCATAATCCTCTGCTTTGTGTTGACATGTTTGCCCTGCGGACCACAGCAGTTCTAGTATTTGTCTCGATTGTAATCACTGGTAGGCAGAAGAGGGGGAGGCTTGAAGGGACTAGAACCACTCCGAAATTTTGAGAAAAATCAACATTTTCAAATAAAGCAGTGAGAACTCGGTTGGAAACCCAAGTGAGTGCTAAATGCAATGGCCAATGTGCTGACGTGTCCATAATTTAAATAAATAAATCAAGTATGTTTAAGTTCTGGCCTGGGCATGAGTGTACCTTTGTAACTGTAACTCATAATTCACCTTTGTCGTCGCCAATAGTGGCTGAAAACATATGTCAATTAAAGAATGTAAACACAAACACGCTGTTGCAATTCTGACCACCTCTCTTACATTGAAGCAATTTTTTATTCTTTTTCTCCAGGCCAGTGCTTCTCAACACCGCTGTTATGTACTACCTGGTTAGTAGAGGTAGAATAAGAAAAAAATACCGTCAGTTTCATTTTTAGTGTTTAGAAGAAAGTTACAAAATTCAGAACTAAATTATAATATTTAGAACTAATTTGTAACATTTAAAACTAAATCAACTCTTTTGGTTTATCAATAATTTGTGTCTTATAAATATATGAATATTAATTTATGAATAATGAATAAAATAGGCAAATAAAAAGGTTGATTTAGTTCTAAATATTATAATTTAGTTCTAAATATTGTAACTTAGTTCTAAACACTAAGAAAAAATCTGTCGGTACCTCACTCTACGTCTACTCTGGTTTTCTGTGGTAACACATACAATCACATACATAAGGAGGGAGGAAAACACGTTTGTGCCTTATTTACTAAAGTTGCCTCTACGTTCAATAGGCTCTAGGTTTAACCCTCCAAATCAAATGAAACCACAGGCATTCTGCTGTACCACTTTTTTTCAAATTCGTAAGGCAAAAATATTAGGAATTATCACTGCTTTCTGTAGCTTCAAATTATTTGGGGGGTGGAATAAAATTATTAAATTGGAATGCACTAGAGAGGTTGAAAGTGAAAAATAATGTTGCATGTGAAACAGTGTGAGTTGCGTAAGAAATTGCAAGATATATAGTCTAGTCATTAATAATGTAAAACATTTTAAACGTTGATCTATTAAATTAGCAAGTAGATCTGCACATAAACATTTTTAATATATCAAATAAGCAATATTTGATCAAAATAAGAGTTATGAGACTGGAAACGGAATGAAGAGACAATAATTGAATTCAATATTTTGGAAAATTTTACCTTCTGTCTTTTAAACGTTCTATGAAATTTTCCTTCGTAGTAGCAATTTTCTTCTGAGTACAGGCTATCATGAGCAAGATTCTTTGAATGAACTAACAATAACGGCCAAAAAGTTTAAAATACATTCTCCTCAGTAGTGTTGCCCACGAGACGAGACTTTGACCTGTCTCGTCTCGTGGAAGTCTCGTGGAAATGCTGTCTCGTCTCGAAAATATTCGTTTGTCTCATGACACATGGTCAATCTCGTCTCGTCTCGAATTTTTAAAAGCCTGTCCCGTCTCGTCCCGTGGACAACACTACTCCTCAGTCGATTTGATTATTGAGACAACTGTTATTTTCCGAGGTAAAATTAGTTTTTTAAGTTTTCCATGAACTTTGAATTTTCAATCGAATTTTTCCAGTTTCTGAAATCTCTAAAACCATATTTGAGGCTGGTTTAGGACTCCTATTTACATACTCCCACACAGAGTGTGAGAGAGGGAGCTGCATGGCGCTTTCAGGTCGGCAGTTACGGCGAGATTTTCAACATATCAAGCAACAACTGTCACCAATGAATCTAGACTTGCAACTAATTATTTTGCTCACACTTTTTCATTTGTTTTCTTGTTTAATGAAATCAATAAATACTGTTCAATATTTACTTATGCATAGCAAGCGAAAGTTCATGTCATCTTACACAATGTTATGATCTTAATTTAGAGCCAGTATATTTTCCTAAGTTTTTATATTCTTTCCGTAAAGTGAAACGGAAGTTTTCAGTACAGAAAGAAATGTACTGTGCGTCGTTGCCTTGTAAATTAGGGGTCCCGGGTTCGACGGGTTCGATACCCGGTGGAGGCACATAGTTGTTGGGATACCAAACACCAAATCAATCTATATACTGTAAAATCAATAAATGTAAATCATATTCTTAGTTCTTAAATTATTATTTACATTTTATTGCTCGAACAAATTAACATTGCTCAAACAATTACGTTACATTTACATGTAAATGTAACGTAATCGTCTATTTCGAGTGTTACTGTCGATTTGTAGTACCTGAAAAGTTTCAAAAGATGAACAGAATAGTGTGTTAACTAACTGCTACGATCCTAGCTGTAGTTCAATACCAATTCAGGATAACAAAACTGTTGGAAAACAAACTTTGTATCGAAACTTTCCAGGATTTATGCATGCTGTTAAGCATGTTAAGCCGCGTTTACACCGGGGTTGCTCACACATGTTACCAGCAAATGTTGTTAATATTTCGAAAAACGCTTGTGAATTTCTTATCAACATCTCATGTTAGCAACAGATTTCCCGTGTTGGAAACAGAAATGTTGTTATCCACTAGAAGTCGGTACAGATCAAGGGGCACTTCCCCTACAATTAGCTCCTGTCTGCAGTGAAGGTCTCACCCAGAATCTTCGGTCTTCTTTGTTTCGACAAAATGACACATGCTGCCACAGAGAGTACAACTTCCTCCACAGTCGGCATCTTGCAGCCAAAATGTTAACAAAAGTTATTAAGAAAAGTAAAGTGAAAAAATATAAATATGCTGACCAAGGCAGTAATTTATTTTATTAAAAACATAAACTAAACGTTTAAAGTAAAGTGAAAGTAGTGTTATGGCTACCAACATTTTGACAACATCTGTTGTTAACCGTGTTGGTAACGAAAAGTTGATAACGTTTGCAGGTAACATTCGGTGTAAACGCGGCTTTATCCATCCCGTCCCCCTTTCTCCGTAACGGTTGCCATTTGGCAGACACTCTTCATTCCTCGAACCCCTACACATGTAGGATCTTCTGTGGCTAAAATTTATACACGTACGTTGCATAATTGCACTGTCGTGGTTTTTGAGAAAAGAATTGTTGTAGAAAGGACCAGTGGCGGCTGGCCAAGTGCAACAAGTGCAGATGTTTTCACCTAATTTTCAAATTAATATTGACATTTTTAATTTGCTTGTTAAATTAAACTATTTCCCAGCAGAACGCACACGATAATAATCAAATAATACGCCGCTCGGCGCTACGCACGTGAAGAGTTCGTCGTAGCATAAAAAAACCAAGAGCAGACGCCGCCAGGTTCCGGAAGACTTTAACCGGTTGTCATGGCAACGGTGACGTCAACTAGCGTTGGAATTGAACGGGTGTCGCCATCTAGGTGCAGCAGTTCTCTCGTCGACAGAAAACATTGCATCCAGTGGTTGTGGCAAAATCGTTGCGTTCTCGCGAGATCTTGTTCCGCGTGTGTGTTTCGCGTTTCCTATCGTGAGTTGTGTTCATGTGTTGAGCTGTGGTTTCTACAATGAACCCAGTAAATGACTTGGTCTGTAATTTGTTGCAGACTCCATTTTCCAGATGGACGGATGAAGACAAAAAAGACGTTTTAAATTGTGGGGGCCCATTGACACTTACTATTTGTTTTTCATTGCCTATAAATGTACTTCTTCACCTGTTTTTTTAGGCACGAGCCGCTACTGGAAAGGACGTTAAAATTCCCGTGATGAGAGTATTGATCGAGGCAAAAACTGTAGTTGAACCTGAGGCGCTTTGTTATAGTTAGGCCTAGTGGCCGTAGCGGTTAAAAAGTTGGGTGATTTGTTAATTACAAAGAAAAAATGTTATTCGTACTTTTGTAAAGCGCCGAGATCACGCTTTTTTTACTAGCAAATGTCTGTGTTCCTTGTAACTATCATTTTCTATTCAAACTTACGTTAGTTGTGGAGGAAAAAACTGTGCATGCGACTTAAATATAGGGAGAAATCCAGAGCTCATCCTCATCTTCGCGATTAGTCAAAAGTGACATAAAAGAAAAGTGAACTTCACCAAAACAATCAATAATGTACAATTACCATCCTTTTCTCGGTTATTTAGTTAACAATACGATACGCAGTCTCAAGGTCATGTTTCATGATGCCGGGGAAAAGATATTCAGCTTCTGAAATGTCACTTAAACACGTGGGTAATAGAATTCAAAACTATACGCTCTCCTCTCCCTTCCCCTCACACACATATGCAAGCGCAGACAAATTTATTTGGGAGTGTTAAGGGGTGTTTCAGTAGCCTATCTGGACAATGTTACCTTAATTGTCATACGTTCGTTTCCCCCTTTCACAGAAACCATTTTACCTTATGGTTTATGGGTATGCATTATCACCTTAGCACAGGCTTTGCTATTATTGTGACGGTATTTATACTATTTATATGTGCCGCCACTGAAAATCGAGTCCGAGACATCTTGATTACGGTGACTGCTATATCAGTTTTGCACCCCCCCCCCCTCCTGAAGAACTGATTAATGAGGCCATATATAAAACCAGTAGCGTAATTTCTCGTGCAGTTTGTAGTACGCTAAATATTTACACATAAAGAAATCTAATTAGAATTCAGTAACACAATTGATATGCAAGAAAAACTGCATGCTATGTCGAACAAATTGAATAATAATAATAAGAAGATTATAGTTGAAATTCTTTTGTACTTCGCCAAAATGTGTGTCTTGGAGTCTGACCCTGAACTGCATTTATCAGACTAACGAGTGTCTGGTGCCTGGGTTGTGTCATCCATATAGGTTTGTGATTGTCACTTCATCAATCTGATCGTATTACCATTCACCCTCATCTTCGCAATTACCGGCAATGAATATTTGAAAGAAGGGCTGATCCAGAAACTGTCTGTTTTCATTTCTTCAGTTTTGGTTTCAAGTTTGGTCCTGAAAATTGGTTAACTCGGATTTGCGACCAGCCAAAGGGATGGTCTTTTTCCTCTGACCCATTTCTTTGAAGAACTTTAATAAATAGTCGGGCTGTTTGCTTTGCTTTATATCCAGTGTAAACTCACTTTTCTCTGGGGCCACATATCTTCGCTTACCTACGAACCTTTGGATCCTTTATTAAATCTGTTTACAATTTTAAATCTCCTCTCCTTGCCTTCTTTCGTTTATATTTGAATTAAACTTTTAATTTTACTTCCAGGTTCCCATACAGCACACCAAGTTTCAGACATATTTCAGAAATATTACAATCTTTCATTTATGTTTCTAACATTCTGATTTCGCGTTGACGTTACAGAAAGCATCACATAAAGTCCCAGTTTTGTTTCTGAAACATTGCAATATTATAGTTTCATTGTCTAGTTTCTGCAACGTCTCATTTTTCTTACATCTCTGAGAAATGTTTCAGAGACATTTCCGCAACGTTGGATTCAGTCATCATGGCGGCTATCCGGGACCTTTTCTGCGGCAGCCATGTTGTTACCTTCAACGCTGACCGGGAGACGTGCACATCTTATGAAGAATAATGTTGTTTATTGAGCGGTAAGTTGAATATTATTAATGCAAAAGTGTGTTTAATTGTGTTATACTTATGCACGCTATATATTTAAGCTGTGTTGTGTAACGTGTGTGAAAAAGTGAGTGGAAACAAGGCAGTTCAAGCCAGTGTTTAAAGAAGTATTTTGTTTTGTTTGCTTAATTAAAATATGTGGACGTAAAGAAGCACTAATCTTCTCCACCTCATGAAACGATAATCGCGAGAAATAAGTTGCCTGCGTTGTGTGTAGTGAAAAAGTGAATGGTCGAGACGCAAAGTATTTCCCTGCATGTTTTTACTGTTAAAAATAGCTATATAGTAAAAGCTAGCATTTCCAATATTTCCAGCCATCAATCACCACATGGGTAATTTTTTGTGTTACAAAACTTAATTCCAAATTATATTTCTCTCTAATCACTTCTTAGGTTACTCACTTATGTTAATCATCTCTCTCTTTCTCTCTCATGTAGTCTTGTATAGATTTGTTTCTCATGAGGCTTGTGATGCCCTCCATATACTATATTCATAACTTTTTCGTAATTAGGTAGGTAGAATTATTGATTATTGACAAAAATAAAATAAAAGGTTAAAATGTAATTATGATGCTGAACAATTGCACAAGTTGCAGATGTTGTATTTAACGTGACATGCTAAAAGAAAGATGAAACATGAATTTTTTTTCTGCGGAATGCCGAGGAATTTTCTAAAAAAAAGTAGATAGAAACACTGATTTTTACTAATATTAACGATTTAGATGTTACATAACATATTGAGCATTCAATAAAAATCTTTATGCTAGTTCTGAGCAACTAATATGAAGTAAAAGCAATTTTTCTTGCCAAAATTGCATCTGTTTTACAGAATTCTCCGAGCTTACCTTTATAAAAAAACTGAATGGTGCTGACATGAAGAATGTAAATTCTTGATGTTGCTTTGCAATTCTCTTCAAGGCTAAGATGTTTATGACTCCAAGAGTTAGTTTTTATGCAGATTTAGCAGTAATTAAGTATTTTATGGCTGATTTAAGATTAGTTTCTTTCGCAAGATTGATCATTTTTGGACAAAATTTGGATTTCAAGTTACAATAATTCAAAACTATGAAACAATACAAGTTTAATATAGTAGATTTAGGTCATTTGTGGTTCAATTGTTATTATTAAGTTTCAAGAGGTAAAAAATTGGTAATATTTAGTTGTTTTTATGCTAAAAATCCATACAATCATCATTTCTTCGTATATAATATTAACGATTTGGATGTTACATAACATATTGAGCATTCAATAAAAATCTTTATGCTAGTTCTGAGCAACTAATATGAAGTAAAAGCAATTTTTCTTGCCAAAATTGCATCTGTTTTACGGAATTCTCCGAGCTTACCTTTATAAAAAAACTGAATGGTGCTGACATGAAGAATGTAAATTCTTGATGTTGCTTTGCAATTCTCTTCAAGGCTAAGATGTTTATGACTCCAAGAGTTAGTTTTTATGCAGATTTAGCAGTAATTAAGTATTTTATGGCTGATTTAAGATTAGTTTCTTTCGCAAGATTGATCATTTTTGGACAAAATTTGGATTTCAAGTTACAATAATTCAAAACTATGAAACAATTCAAGTTTAATATAGTAGATTTAGGTCATTTGTGGTTCAATTGTTATTATTAAGTTTCAAGAGGTAAAAAATTGGTAATATTTAGTTGTTTTTATGCTAAAAATCCATACAATCATCATTTCTTCGTAATTAGGTAGATAGTATTATGGATTATTGACAAAAATAAAATAAAAGGTTAAAATCTAATTATGATACTGCACGATTGCACAAGTTGCAGATGTTATATATTATACTTGGCATGTTAAAAGAAAGATGAAACATGTAATTTTTTCTGCGGAATACCGAGGAATTTTCTAAAAAATTAGATGGAAACACTGATTTTCACTAATATTAACGACTTAGATGTTACATAACATATGAGCATTCAATTAAAATCTTTATGCTAGTTCTGAGCAAATAATATGAAGTAAAAGCAATTTTTCTTGCCAAATTGCATCTGTTTTACGGAATTCTCCGAGCTTACCTTTATAAAAAACTGAATGGTGCTGACATGAAGAATGTAAATTCTTGATGTTGCTTTGCAATTTTCTTCAAGGCTAAGATGTTTATGGACTCCAACAGTTAGTTTTTATGCAGATTTAGCAGTAATTAAGTATTTTATGGCTGATATAAGATTAGTTTCTTTCGCAAGATTGATCATTTTTGAAGAAAATTTGGATTTCAAGTTACAATAATTCAAAACTATGAAACAATACAAGTTAATTATAGTAGATTTAGGTCATTTGTGGTTCAATCTTTGTTATTAAGTTTCAAGAGGTAAAAAATTGGTAATATTTAGTTGTTTTCATGCTAAAAATCCATACAAGCATCATTTCTTTGTAATTAGGTAGGTAGAATTATGGATTATTGACAAAAATAAAATAAAAGATTAAAATCTAATTATGATACTGCAGATTTTATATTTAATTTGGCATGTTAAACGAAAGATGAAATATGACATTTTTTCTGCGGAATGCTGAGGAATTTTCTAAAAAAGTAGATGGAAACACTGATTTTCACTAATATTAAAGATTTGGATGTTACATAACATATTGAGCATTCACTAAAAATATTTTTGCTAGTTCTGAGCAAATAATATGAAGTAAAAGCAATTTTTTTTTGCCAAAATTGCATCTGTTTTACGGCATTCTCCAAGGTTACTTTTATAAAAAAAAACTGAATGGTCCTGACATGAAGAATGTAAATTCTTGATGTTGCTTTGCAATTTTCTTCAAGGCTAAGATGTTTATTTTACTTGTGCAAAATATTGTTGTTGTTTTTTAAATGAAAACTCTGACCAGAATTTATATTATGACATTATTTCCTTTCAGGAAAAAATGAATGTTACTGCACTCCAACAAGAGGTTATAGCGGAGAACCTGCAATGAAATACTTCTTAACAGAACAGAAGAAATTGTATTTTGACAAATTTAGACAAATAAAGAATATATTTTATGAAAAAATATTATTTTTATAATAATTTTTCTTTGAAGTGATGCATGTCCAATTTTTAGAGTTCAATGGTGACATGGATAGTGTCTGATCACTCGCTGGTGTAAAAAAAGAATTATTAAAGTATGCTTATTTATATTTATTTGGTTCTTTGAATTGATGTTGTAAGTTCACTTAATGCACAAATAGGCTAATCGGGACTGGACCTACAATTCAAAATGGGACCCGTATCACTGCAATGTGCCTCTACCAGAGTTTCGAACCAGAAATCCCTTCATTACAAGGAGCTTAATTCAATTTCTCAGTGTATTTTGAAACTGACCGACCCATCCTAATCACCATAATAACGTTGAAAGTCAAACATGGGTGAAATATAAATGATTAAAAAATAATAGAAATGAGAACATATAATTATAATATATCTTTGAAGTAATAATTCAATGGAAATTGGTCACAAGTAACATTAAGAGAATTAATTTTTCTAACTAGTAACCACAACCTCTGATACACACTGCACATTTAATATTATAGAGAATGTCAAAACGTTTCATTGATTTATAAATTTTTAGTTATTATTCAATTATATTATTCGTATTGTTACTGCCTAAAAATTGCTAAAGTTTAGCTTGTCTCCACTTAGCACTTGTAACTTGATATTTATTACCCAGTTCTGGTTACTGGTTCATTTACTGAATTTATTTTGTGGTCAAAGTGTATCTACCGTAACGCAACTCCCGTACGATACGCTACATTTCTCCAATTATGTAAGTATATAGGATATTATTACATTCATTTTGAATTTTTATTTGAGATACGTAAAAGGTCCCGGGTTCGATCCCCGGCCGGTTCAAATCCGGGAACTTTTCTAACGTTGGAAGCGGCCCCGGCGCCCACCCAACGTCGAATGGCGGGGGCGTGATTTTGATCACATCCCCCCCACTCACGACCGGATCAAGAAAGTGTGGGGCGTTACCCCCACACCCCCTATACGCCTTCATGGCGTGGTGCTAAGCACAGGGGAGCACTTTACCTTTTGATAGTGTTAATTTCTCAGAGATCCCGTACAGTAAACTTACAAGAATAAAATCGTGTGTCTTAATGGAAATGTCAATAGAATCTTTCATCTCAAACAAATTCAATATTAATTGAATAGGACATATGAATAAATATTTAATTGAAAGTAGAGAGTATGAACTTGATGTGAAGTTTACAGAAATGTTTGTTTCGCGAGTGGAGCGAAGAAGAAAACGTTTTCTAAATCTCATCCTTTGTAACCACCCAATCACGATAACTGTTGGTCACCTAACCTCTACTTCCACGTTATCCAAGAAATCTGCTGGTGCTTCTTTGCGTCCAAGTTCATAGACAATTAGCCTTTCGTTTTTGCGCCTTTCTTTTACCGGACTACGCTCCTTTCTTATTTCGGGATTTCTCCCTGCAGTGAAGCACGAGAAATACGAGTTCCACCTGCGTCAAAAGCAAGCATACAGTCAAGTTTAAATATCGTGTGTGGATGTCGATACCCTGTCTCAAGCGCGGGATACAATAAAGAACCCTTTTTACCACCTTGTTGCCTCGAAACACTTCATCCTTGCGATAGGCAACCGCAGGGTGCAGGCAAGGTTGAAACCAACCTCTTCTCAGCCTTTCGTATGCAAGATTATGAAACTTCGAGTGACGTTATGAGGTAGTAGCATTGCAGCAATGTGTCCTCTGCGTTTCTGTGTTGATTCAGTGACATTTTGCTTTGGAATCTCTGCCCGTCAGCATGTCATTGTAAAATACGAGTGTATTTGTTCTGACAGACAGTTATAACTCGTGTACAGTAAAATATATCACATATTCCTTTATTCTTCCTAGCTTACTAGAAACATACTTTGTACATTTTTCAAACTTTACAAAATATTTCGTCTTTAATATGCTGTTGCAACTTACATTTGAAACTTCTTTCGTGTAATTTTCATTTTGTTGCAGCCCCACCTCCCCCGTGGCGGAGTGGTTAGAACATCGCGCTACGACGGCAGGGGACCCGGGCTAGAATCCCGGCCTGGGTATGGATATTTGTGAATGTCACTTCAATCCTCCGTACTTTCACGTATCGCCAAAATAGAAAAACGCAAATACAATCTATACTTGGACTCCCTTTTCAGTTGCCATGTTCTTGTGGATCACCCGCTATTCTTTTGTTTTCAATCCAGCGCGTCGTTAGGTAGTAATATACAGGTGGGTCCATTATACTTGTTTCGGCGATTTGAAGTGTGACGTCAGCAGGAGTAGGTTATGACGTACTTTTGAATACCAAATTCAATTAACGGTTTCACCTTATTAATGTTGTGTTATATATTTAATATTATTTTCTAATTATTTTTTTATTTTCTACCTATTAAAAAGAAATTGGATCGATAATGATGCATGATTTTTATATGAAGTTCATTCACAAATGAACCAACATGTTCTGATCAAGACTCGAACCTTTATAATTCAATTTCGAAATCGCGAGTCGACCACTCAACCAACCGAAGCGACTGTCAGAAGCAGTGGCGGCGATTGGGTTCCAAAATTAGGGGACAAGGTGCAAAAAGTGGGGGTGGGGGCAAGGACAATTTACTTTCCCTTGGTACATAAGATTTAGCATAGTGCGGGGACAAAAGTTGGAAAAGGTGGGTGGGGGCAACTACACCCCTCGACCCCCTAATCGACGCCACTGGTCAGAGGCTTTTTCGAGTCCCTTACCTCTACCTCATAGTGCTGATGGAACACATGGGGGAAAAATATGAGGACAGATAGAAGAGGGAGAAAGAAGGGTGGAACAGAGAACACTGTAAGCTACGCATCGTGATTCCGTGGCGCCGTTTTGTCCGAATCGAATCACCGTTGCAAGAGGCTTAAGTAAATTGGCAGAAGCAGGATTAACTGTCAAATTGGAAAAATGCTCTTTTGCAAGGAAGGAAATACGTTTCCTAGGTCATGTAGTATCTGGAGGTGAAATAAAGATGTGCCCAGACAAAAATGACGCTATAAGCAAGTTCCCAAGACCAAACACAAGGAAACAACTTCAAAGATTCCTGGGAATATGTAATTGGCGATCAAAGTTTATACACAATTTCGCAAGCAAGGCCAAGCCATTGTACGAACTTCTAAGAAAACATATAAAATGGAAATGGGAAGAAAACGAAGAAGAGGCTTTTTAAAGACTTAAGCAAGACCTTATACAAGCACCAGCCATAAGCCAACATGATTTCGGGAAAATGTTCTTTTTAGGCACAGATGCATCAAATATTGGGTTGGGAGCATACCTATTTCAGAAAAACGAATCCAATGAAGATAATGTAATACAATATGCTAGCAGAAGCTTGAAGAACTTTGAAAGAGCGTATACTATAAGTGAGCTAGAGTGTTTGGCGATAATATTTGGAATAGAAAAGTTCTTTGCATATCTGAAAGGCAGAAGATTCAAGGTGGTATGTGATCACAAGAGTCTAGTTTGGTTAAATTCTGCAAGACAGTGGAATGCAAGGCTTACGAGATGGGCAATATTACTGCAACAGTACAGTTTTGATGTTATAGATATAAAAGGAAAGGAAAACCATGTTGCAGATACTCTAAGTAGAGCACCTTTAAAGAGAAATCAGGAACCAGAGGAAGTGATTAGGCTAGAAATCAAGGCTATCGCTGAGGAAGAAGTAAATGGTATTAATGAAGTGGAATGGCGAGTTGGAACAGAGGAAGATGAGGAATTAAGGGAGATTATCAAGGTGTTGGAAGGAGAGGAAGAAAACAAGAAAACAAGGATGTCTAAGATAAAGAACAGATACAAAGTTATAAATGGCATAGTTTTCCAAGTGAGTTATGAGAATCCGAACCAAGTAAGCATTAGTGTACCACGAACCTTGATAAGGAGAGTACTCGAGATAGTGCATGAAGGACCTGGCCACTTCGGAGTTGACAAAACGTTATTAGCTAGAAGATTTTACGTATGGAAGACTATGAAGAGTGACGTTGTTAACCATGTTAGAAATTGTACAGTTTGCATACAAACTAAACCTTCAAAGATAAAATTTAAGAAAGAAGAATTACATATTATCGCTAAATGGCCATTAGACATGGTTTCGATAGATCTAATAGGACCATTACCTAGGTCTAAGGGATTTTTGTACATATTGACGTGTGTGGACATATGTAGCAAGTTTATCATGTGCTATCCTTTAAAGAAAGCCACAACCAAAGAGATAGTCAAGAAGTTGGATGAAGGATTTATCAAACATTATGGTAGTCCAAAGAAAATGTTGACAGACAACGGGACTCAATTTACTTCAGAGTATTTCAAGGAGTATACATATTTCAAAGGAATAAAATTGATTAATGTAACAAGATATCATCCAAGTTCAAATCCAATTGAGCGTTACAATGGAGAGATTGTGAGGTTACTCAGAATGTACTGTCATGATCATCATACAAGGTGGTGTGCTGTAATTAATAGGGTAGTTATGTTATTAAATAACTCTATATCAGCTGAGGCTAATATGAGCCCGACAGAGATTTTCTTGGGATAAGAAGCAGAGCCGATGATTTTCGATGATTTAGAATGGCCAAAGAAGGTTATGGAAAGAGGAACAAGGAAAGAATTTGTCAATGACTTGTATAACAAGAGAAAGAAGAGGACGTCAAAGGAGGAAGTGAAAGGAAAGAAGATAGAAGTAAAAAAGGGTGATATAGTTTATTGTAAAACACATCCAATAAGTAAGACCCTTGACCGCACAATTAAAAAACTGTTTTTCAAGTACGAAGGTCCGTATATGGTATTAGAAACGTTTAGGAACACTATAGTTATACAAGATATGATTACCAAGGAAGTAAGAAGAGAAAATATAGATAATGGAAAAAGATATAATTGTACGGTAGACGTTAAACAAATGTTGAAAAGTACACATGAGAAGTGAATAGTAAGAATGGATGTTGAAGAAAATTTTTCCTTGCATACGAAACTTCTCAGGAGGAAAAATTTTACCCAGAGGAGGGGAATTTCGTGTCACGTACACAAACTGCGTTGCTATTCTACGAAATAAAGGACCATAGATGGCAGCAGGCAAGAGGAACAATGGTTATAAAAGATGCTGCATAAATCAGTTTGTAAAGTGGGTAAGAGATGGCACCACCCAGGAGAACTTATACGATTGTAAATAGAGACAACGGAAAGAGCAGAGGTGATGAAATAACGATTGTATATATTAATACTAATTATAAGGAAATAAATAAATAAGTTTAAAATAATAACAGGATATAAATAAGGAGAAAAGGGGAATTATCATTCAGTAATGGCATAAGCGATTAATATACAAAAGTAACGAAGTTGCAATTTCGATTTTGGGTCTATTACAGTTCCCACGAACTGAGAGTTTCGTGCGGCTTTTGGGTTGTTTTCCCCAGGTGTAGCGCCATTTCAGGGCAGCACCCAAGCACATTTGGAGGCGCATACATTGTAGCTCCAAGTTAAGGTTAGCACCGGCTAGGCGGCGATCTTTAACTAAGCCCTTTCTCTTTGTTTAGTTGGAAGTTTGATATTTACGTCAATTGATATAAAGGGAAGCTCATCTAAAGAATCCACGGAATAATCAAGACAGCCAGGATATAAAAATGTTCCTTAGGAAAAATCAATGAACGAAACAAAAGATATAAATAAAGAATAAAGAAAGGACGAGGAATAAAGATGTAAATATATAGAAGAAGAAATATTAGCGAGTATAAGAAGAAGAAGCATTATTAATTGCAAGAAGAAGGCACTTTAATTATTAAATACTAGAAGAAGAAGATTCATCAATTATAAGAAGAAGAAGCCATAAGAAGAAGATGCCATATTAATTATAAGAAGAAGATGCCTTATTGATTATAGGAAGAAGAGGCCATAAGAAGAAGATGACATACTGATTATAAGAAGAAGAAGCCATAAGAAGAAGATGCCATATTAATTATAAGAAGAAGAAGCCCAAAGAAGATTGGGTACAATTAATAAAAACAAAAAGAGAAGAAAATTACTGTATGAAAAGACTTCAAAATTTATTTAATATGTGTACATAATTAATCAAGAATATTGTACGAATTGTATCCTCAGTAGTTGGCTAAATCTGTTGTTTTCTTTCAATATATTTGTATCGTTAGTAACCCTGATCTGTGCCCAGAGGTATCTCATTGTCTCTCCCCTGTGCTAAGCTGGCAGATGCTCACGTGAGAGGACGTGGCAGATATTAAACGAGAAGACAAAAGTTTATGAAGAGAGAAGTAACATGCATTTCCTGAATTAAGCTTACTTTTTATTTCCTCTTTAGTTAATATTACTCCTAAGTATTTGAATTTGGAAACTGGTAATTATTGACGAGTTGTTGTCAATAATTAGATTTTGATTATAACCTAACACTTGGTTTCGGCTTGTAAGCATATATTTAGTTTTCTCTTTGTTAACTTCCAAACCTATCTCTTTAACAGTTTTGAAAAATATTTTAGCATTATTCTTAATTGTATTCACATCATCCCCCAGTAAGTCTACATCATCTGCATATACTAACAACTGAGTCACACCATTTAATTTTAGTCCTTCTTTAGTTTCTTTTACCT
This sequence comes from Lepisma saccharinum, assembly GCF_977018435.1. Taxonomy (NCBI): domain Eukaryota; kingdom Metazoa; phylum Arthropoda; class Insecta; order Zygentoma; family Lepismatidae; genus Lepisma; species Lepisma saccharinum. The sequence goes on along the minus strand of NC_139229.1, from coordinate 197,040,956 downwards.
TCCTAACAGCATATTCTAAGGCAAAATTAAAGAGCAATGGAGATAATGCATCTCCTTGTTTTAAGCCATCATGAATTGTAAATTTGTCAGACATATTAATACCCAGACGAATTTTACTTTCTGTTTCACTGGTGCATTTTTTTATCTTACTAACAAGCTTCTTAGGTATTCCAAACTCTACTAATATATTATATAATTTATCTCTTTTGACCGAATCATATGCTTTTTTGAAATCAATGAATAGCTGATGGACATTTTGATTATATTCCCACTTTTTTTTCAAGTGTCTGTCTGATGTGAAAAATTTGATCTGTCGTTGATCTGTTACGTTTAAATCCACATTGATAATCACCTATAATTTCATTAGCATATGGTGTTAGTCTTGTTATTTGGGTTGAATTGATAATCCTGACTTGTTCTTTTATTATACTAGGAACTATCTAAAATTAATTCTGAAATTATGACACATATTATCATCATTCGGATGGAGATTAACAAGATGTGTAATTACTAGTACTACTTTTACAAGACAAACTTAAAATAGTGTTAAACAACTAACTACTAACCGTAAAACAAACCGTCACCACTACGTGCAGTCAAATCCTCTGCCCTGTTGGACTCGTCCATCACGTCGGGTAGGTGTAGGGCAGCTGTGAAGTGAAGTGAGTGATCCTCAATACCTTACACTCTGACCTGTGTGGGTGGGTGACGTAGTAACGCAATTACGCCATCTATTGGCATGTACAGAAATTTAACCTTTTGCTAACACGAGCGGCTAGGGACAGCATTAACACCTTGGGAAAAAACATGCTAAGAGCACCAAACCTGACCTGTCTAACTATCCACGTAAGCATATAGTAGCATAAATAATCATGTAAATAGGTTTTCCAAGTTATATTTTGTTTATTTAAGCTATTATATGCTCTCCCTAGTCGTTCGTTTTGTTAACAGCCAGAGAGGTCAAAATTCTTCAAGGTCTACAGAAGAAAGGCCGATCACTTGTCGTTAAAAGCTCAGAAACTTTATGGAGCTGGATTGGTATCAAATTTCATCTCAAAGTTTAATTTGCCAGTAGATATACAAAGGAAGAGAATTTCTTAAGAAAGGGAGGAATCTAGTCCTAGTCCTAGGACTTCTTATGTGCATTTAGTGGCTCGATTCCTTGCGTGGAGATTCTAGGAGTTTTAAGCTTGGCTATATTGTGATGTCGTATGTATTATAACCACCCATAGTCTTCATACGGTTAAATGTGTAAAACCTGAGCTACTTTGCTTCATATTTCAAACGTAGCGGTTTTACGGAGCATCACGTAGTATACGTTGTTGGAACTTATTCTAAATAGGTACCATACACTGCAAGGGCGATATCCTGACGGTCATGTCGTGTATATAAGTTACCTGTATAACGGCTGTATAATAACAGGGTGGCTACTTTACTACCATGATAAAATTCAAGTATAATTCCCGGTGTTCAAGGCAAATTTTCAAAAAAATTAAGACCACAAGCAGATATTTTCTCTATTTCAACCTTGAGTATTACCGCCTTTCAACACCCACACACATGCACCACAGGCGCAACCACGAACTTTTGTCTGGGGGGTGGCAAGTACCAGGATAAACGTACCAATAATAATATTAATAATAATAACATTATTTTGACTATTATTATTCTTAGTAATAGTAGTGGTAGTGTTAGAGAGACGTTATCATCCTCGTAAATTATACAAAAAGGGGGTAGAAGTCGGTGTTAAAGCATTTGTGTTGGAACAAACGATTTTAAACTTCTTTTTAAAAAAACGTTCAATTTCACATACATTAATAATGGAAACAAGTACACAAACTGTATTTTTGAATAGTAGAAAATGCATGATAAATGCATTCCGATTATTTTACTTTTTGTACATATTGCCTAACATTTATAACTTTCATGTACAACATACAGTATGTTTTACACATATTCAAAATGGAGTGATGTAAAATAAGAAAATACATGCCAACACTAAATTGTGTACTTATTCAAAGTTTCTTTAATACACACAAACATGTTTTCGCACCGTGAAAACGAGGAACCTGTCATAGCAACGACAAAGTTGGGAACCACTTGTTGATAACATTAATTGCATTGTGATGGAAGAGAGATGAAGGAAAAATAGCAAACAAGAACCTAGAATGAACCGTACGTGACGTTGGTTAGAGTTATGTTGAAAAATTAGCCTGCACCCGCAGAGAAAAAGCCTAAGAAAATAACACGACCATGTGGGATGATTGATGAATTTAAACCCTCATCTTCCCCCAAAAAAGGAAAGTTACATTTCGTACGTCAATTTGTAGTTTGACTGTAGCCTGTATGTTCTAATGCAGAGTATTCTAAGAAAAATGAATCAAATGCAAATCAACAAATAATAATATTAAGTTATCAAATGGTATTATTGAGAAATATGCCGACAACAGAAACTGATATATGCAGTGCGTGTAGAGTGTGAGGGAGTAACCTTCGCTGAAGACACGATTTTCCTCTTTTCCACGTGACACACCCTAGCCTGTATTTTTACAGGCTAACGAGGCTCTACCGCCTGGACCCATAGACAGTATAACAAAGGAAAATGTACATAAGACAGCCCCATGGCCATGCGGATTGCGGAAATCATTATGCGGATACGGAAGTTGCTATACTACGTTTCCCTTGGAAACGGAAGTTGCTATACTACATTTCCGGTATTAGCTAGCGCCCTCAAACCGAGTGGATGAAAACTAAAAGCTCCAAAATTATGAACAATTAATAGGATCTGCCCTGACAAGGTGTGCCATAAGTTCATAACCAGAGACTAATTCATAAAATTATCGTGTAAATTCAAGCGATTTGTATCATAAACTATTCTCCGACCGTCGTACCAACCTGTATCCATTCACAGCGCAGAAAGGTTATTTTGACAAATGCTGGCTGCTTCGGGGAGGAGGGATTTTATAGTTGGCGCTTCTTGAACAAGCAATAGGCCTAATTTGTTGTTTGACCGCGAGTTCGTTCGTAGGTAAACGCGGCAACAGAGGGTAACTGCCATAAAGTCTGTCTCCGCGTCGGATCCTAGGCAGTTCCTGCTATATATTTGTATTACATTTACGAAGCACTGCGTTACATACACGCACTTAAAGTTCAAAAACAATATGTATTACGTATACTTTCCTGCATTGCGACGTCATGGGAGATTGTGATGCATTTCATTTATCCCAATGTTGGTTTTTGAGTAACTTGTGGTAACCGACGGAGGACAAAAATATTCGATGATATTAGCGTACAGAGATGTCATGGTTGCTTAGTTTTGTGATTTAATCTTTGATAAATTATGTTTGACACTTCATGACAGCATAATACTGAACAAACTAGGACTTGATATTCGTGCTCTACGTAGACAGTTCTCATTTACAAACGTTTTATACGAGTTGTTGCTTTGGACTATTGTGTGCGATTTACCTAGTTTGATACTTCAGTGTATAGTGAGAAAATAAATGTTTTCTGTAGCCTACAAATGAGTTTATCCTCGCCTATAGTTTTACTTGTCTGTCCTCAGACAGGACAGTAAATGGCTATTTCGTTTTGTTTAATGAAAACCTAGACATGTTTACAGAATTTTGGAGTCAAGAACGGATTTTTACTGTGAGATGTTGAAGTTGAAGGAAATGTTATGGCAAATCAAATCCAAAACATGTGCATTGTCAAACTTATAAATTCTTGAAATTTGACATTATGTGGTTATCTTCTTCCTCTATTTGCATGTGATTAATTTTCATTGCAAATCCACAGGACAATATTTCTTCAATGGTAAAAATATACTGTTTGTATTCTGGGTAGATCGTTACATACAGTCCAAGGGGAAAATAATCTGATTCAATTTTTGTTTATTTCATTCAACATCGTGTGGAATGGAATCATTCAACTCCAATTTAAAAACAAATGCAGAAAATAAATTACAATTCTAACGCATTAAGTAAGATTTTAAAAGGAAGAATTAAAATTTTTCTTTCTTTCATCTTACGAATATCAGAAAGTGACCCAATATTATACATTTTTTGTAACTGTGTACGAAATTAGGACATTTTCCTTGCATCTCCTTTACACAATCCAAGACAAGACGCAACATTTTTAATAATTGAGTTGAGCTATTTTGCAATTGGTAAGAATTATTTCTCCTTGTATTTTGACTGATCAAGAGCACCTCATCTCTCCCTAGCATTTTTTCCATATGGCACAAGCCTACCCTACCACTGAAGAGGCAATTACGTTCGGCTTGTTTCAAAGGTGGAAGGAATGTTTTTTTTAAGTAGTCGTGAATTCTTAGACCATTGCTACCATTTATAACAACATGCAGAAAAATAATGAAATCTGAAGACATTCAGTGGTTCGATTTTGACTTTCAATTGTACACTAACCTATATCTGCATGAAGTAACATCTTTTTTATTATAATATGCAAATATAACATTCTCCTTAGCCACTGCAACTTACTCTGATTTCTACTAGCCTTTCCATAGTTACATGGAGTTCGACTATTGGTACTTCCGCAAGTGAGACTTTACATAACTCAGATGCTTAACTACTTCCTTTACTTCTGAATGTAATTTTCATTTCACATGCATGCGGAAGTAGGATAGATCAGTAAATAGAAAGAAAACCAACATCAGGAGAATCGGTAGTGGATTGGAAACTTGCCTAATGCACCGTCTAGAAGCACGGACCTTTCTTGGCTGGTGACAATTACGTTAAATATGAAGCTCATGGAATGATTAAAGAAAACTTGTAGGAGAACCTAGAAGCGAGGTCGACAGTCCGGGGGCACATGGTAGTTGCCAGTGATGCTAGTGTTCCTGAAAGATTGTTTTCCATCTCATTACATTGCTAATGGTAGTTTAGTGATATTAATAAGTTGTTTGAAGAACAGCATGTTATAACAAACTTTCTACCAATGATATGTTTACAATTGATAAGTCAAATAAGTTGCTACTTAGAAATATTCTTGTCATTTACATAGTTTTGAACGTCGAATCGAATGACACATGTTCTATTCAGAATTTTGAGTTTATCACAGTGATAAATCATGTGAGAGCTACAACGTCAGTCGATGCAAAAACACACAAGCTATCGCGAGACTTGATTGATTGATTTAGTTTATTTTACTTTGCGTTTTGTGCCTCATGGCTAATTTGCGAAGATGGGGATGAGTGATGAAATGATGAAATTGATGAATGGACATTCACAAACAACAAAGTCTGACCGGGATTCGAACCCGGGACCCTTGGCGTCGCAGCGCGATGTGCTAACCACTTTTTTTTATTACATTACATTTGCAATTTACATTTCAACACATAGGGCAAGTAAACATTACAGTAAGAAAATTAGCATACGATCCATTTCTTTTACAGTGAGGTATCCTGTGGTATTCTTGATGGAGGTAATTTACAAATTGTATATTAAAAACTGGTTGTCGATACGTCGATAGGAAATAGGCATAGTGTCCTAAGAGCCATTGTACACTTTTACGTTTTGTTTTTGGGTAATAGGCAAAAGCTGGATATAAAAGAATATCTACAGAGATGTTATACACTGATGTTCGACAAATAGTACTCACAAGTTTCCTTATATAAAGCCATGATGTTTCTATTATTTGGCATTCACTCAGTCTATGGACTAAACTATCAGATACATTGCATTTAGCACACATTGGCGTATTTATTAATTTAAGATCATAGAGTCTCTCTTCAGTGATTAATTTTTGGTGGACAATTATATACCATGCTGATCGGATTCGTGATGTAAGATGGTGAGCCTGAATATTATTCCATATTTCTCTCCACTTCATTTTGGGGTTTTGCTCAATAATTTTACATGTTGGTTGTTCTAATTTACATAGTCTGCGATATATTTCCGATGTCACTGGTATTGTTAATATCGGAGATTGTAATAGGGCATAACTAATATTCACTATTGTTGCCTTAAAATACCATAAAGTGTCTACCAGTCTAGTAATATCAATAGGAGCCTCTAGTGAAATATAGTCCAAAGCTCTTCTCAAAACTTTACTTGTGAGGCTGAGTGGATGCTGAATCAGTGTCTGCGTGTCAGCTTGAATACGTAAGGCCTGGCATTTGAGTTCTATATTCACAAGATTCATTCCTCCCTCGGCAAAGGGCAAACAAATTAACACATGCTTTACCCTCAATATCTGACCGTTCCAAATAAACCAATTTACTGCACTCTTAAGTTTATTTATATCTAACTTCCGTAGTGGGAGGATTTTTGCCATGTACCATACCTTTGACAGTGCATAGACCTGTACAAAGGTCACCCTTGACTGTAAACTAAGGCTGCGAAATTCTTTTGTTTGTAATATCGCTTTAACCCCAGTTATTACTCTATCATAATTTAATTGGATCATACTTTGAATAGAGTGCGTATATATTATACCTAGTATACGTATCGTTTGTACAACCTTAAAATTACCTCGCTGCGAGTGAGAATGAACCAAATTTAAATTCAAAATTGACGATTTTTCTTGGTTTATTTTTAATCCCGACCATTTTCCAAATTTCTGTAATACCTGACATCTTTCATCAATATCAGACTGTTCATTTATTAATACAGTAATATCGTCAGCATACGCTAACACCTTAATGGTAGTAGAGTGTATGTTAATTCCTTGAACTTTTTGGCCTAATTCAGAAAGAATGGGTCTCAGTGCAATACAAAACGCTAACATCGACAAATGTCTTACACCTTTATAAATATAGAGTTCTTTTGTCAGAAAACCATTTATTTGAATTTTTGCTGTTGCATGACTATAAAGACTTTCAAATACTGAAAGAAAATGTCCACGTATACCGTAGCCCTGCAAAACGTTAAATAGATATTCATGATTTATCGAGTCAAAAGCACGTTCAAAGTCTAATGCTAATATAGCATTTTCAGAATTTTTGTTCTGTAGTCTATAACATGTAATTACTTCACGCATCGTTTGTAAAACATTTGTGATTTTCTTATTTAAACCAAAAACATATTGATCCTCTCCTACTAATTTGTCGACATAAGGCATAAGTCTGCCAAGCATACATCGCGCCAATATTTTGAAATCCGAATAAAGGAGGGTGATGGGTCTATAATGACCAGCTTCGCTTGGTTTTGGACATTTTGGGATTAGAATTATAATACCCGTATTGGAAGATTTACCCATTTGATACTTGCTAAACACTGCATTTATCCAATCCGTTATTGTTTGGCCCATCAATTTCCAAAAGGTTTGATAAAGCTTATTGGGAATCCCATCCCAACCAGGAGCTGAAAATGATTGCCCTACCTTAACCGCTCGAAACACTTCCTCACTTGTATATTCTTTGTTTAAGTTTTCACTTTCTTCATCTGTAAAAACCTCTGATTCGGATGCCAATTCATCCATTAAAGCTCCATTATGTGACGCTGGTTGGGAATATTGTTCCTGAAAATAATTATAAATGCAATTACGTATTTCAGGGGCTGAATTGATCTTTGTTCCCCCATTATCAAATATTTCACTAATACATTGTCTTTTAGCATTTTTTCTTTCATGAATTACATGGCTGATAGAGGCGACCTCATCGTTGTCATAATGAGGAAGTCTACTACGAATTTTGACCCCTCGACGCCTTTCTGCAGTCATTTTTAACAGTACAGCTTGTATACGTTTGACTTCAGTTTGCACTTTTTTCCCGTCTGTTGCTTGCTGAATTTGTTCACGCAACACCCTGTAGTAAAAATGATATTTATTTGTCCAATCTCTCGACCGTTCCTTACAGTAACTGATACAAAATCTTTTTATACCCGGCTTGAGAATCTCCTCCCACCAGCGGATTATATCTATCCTCCTCAGACGGTGTGTTATCCATCTCGACCATTGGTCATTAAATGCTTGTTGGAAATTTTTCTCATTAAGAATTGAAGCATTTAATTTCCAACAACCGTACCCTCTCGGGACTATTGGAATGTCCACATTTATCATCATAATGACAGCACTGTGATCTGAAAAACATGTAGGTGTTATACTGATGGACTTTACGTACTGACGTAATGTAGGTGTTACATAAAATCTATCCAATCGGGATGCACAATTGTCACGTATATACGTGAAACCCCTCTGCCCAAAACATTTGTCACTCCAGACATCTGTGAAGTTATAGCCAGTTACTAATTTTTGCAATGAATTCGACGTGTTAAATCCAGGTCTTTGATCCTGCGGATACAATACACAATTGAAATCTCCCTCACATATTATGTGTTCTCTCCTACCCTGCATTTCAACCGCAACTTCCTGCGCAAAAAACTCATCCCTTTGTATTCTACACTGTGACCCGGATGGAGCATATATGTTATATATCCATACATTTGCAACTTTTGCTGATATGATTCTATTATTAGGATGACATACCACATTTGTGAGGGGAACCGTATTACGTGTTAACAAAGCTGTTCCTGTCGATTGGAAATTTGCATTATTATGAACTCTTATCGTTGGGGAAAAATTTAAATTCATTTGTCCACATTCTTGGAGAAAGACAATATCTAATGATGCTTGTATAATAAAGTCCTCTAACGCCGCCTGTTTTGTAAGGGATTTCATTTTGTTTATATTTATCGTAGCAAAACGAAGGGTCGTCATCATAAATACTATGAACAAAATTTTTGGGATTGGGTATTCCCAATACTTATACTCCCACCTTTGCCCCATCTAAGAGTAATAGTTCTTACACTATTTTTATATACCCCTAATGTTATACACCAAAATTTAACAAACACACTAACAATATTATTTTAGTAGGGGGGAGGAAATACCCCTTCCCTTTGTATAGCTTAATCCATAAATAACTACCACCACGCAATTCAATATCATTAACTTACTGACAGTCCATATAAAAATATTCATTCCAAATAATACTATTTTCTAATCTTAAAGTGATTACCTGTATCCAGTATTCACAAACGTTCATGGCCTATCGGACTTGGATCAATAACCATGTCTTGTACATTTGTTTTTACATGTCGCAATGATCGTCTTTTCGTCCGATTGCTGCCTGACGCTTTCCTTATACTCTTTGGTCGTTTTTGTGAGCCGGAAACCGAACGACCCGTACTACTTTGGACACTTCCACTTTCACTATCCGTTTCCGAATCTTTTTCCTGTTCAGCTTCTTGTCGGAAGTCCTTTTGCTTGGTCTGATTCTGCTTCCTCTCCTTCTTGCTCTGTAGTACTTCATCACTCGAGTCCTCTTGCACTTTAGTTATGTCTTCTTGTCGTCTTAGTGGTCCACCCTTCTTCTGCTCCATAATATGCAGGGACATTTCTTCACTTTGTCGCGTAAGTTGAACATTTAACACAGGTTCTTTTGGTTGCTCTTGCATATTTTCTTCAGTTCCTTCCTTGGTCAAAGTCTGTTGATCATTCTTGTGAATATTTTTCTCTTCCTGTATATGTATTCCCTGTTGAAGCCCTTCTATCACCGTCAGTTGTGCTGATTCTTCACTCTGTGTCATATTATGGTGACCCACATTTATACCTTCGTGTGTAGATGTAGACGGTGCAATTGGTTTGCTATAGGACCAAACTGCACGACCCATGACTTTGAACACTGTTGGTTTCCGTAAGTTACAATTAAACCGCATGTGATCACTACTACCACACCATTCACAAGTCGGGATTTGACCATTATATACTATATGTATATACTATTTTCACAAAGGAGGGAATTGGCTTCTTAATTGCCATCAAAACCTGACGCACCCCATTATACACTTTGTACCTAAATTTGTCACTCCAAGTTTCTGCTTTCAATTCATCGATTGTCCTATATTCACTCAGTTTTTCACGAATTTGTCGTTCTGGCACTTCCAAATGAAGATTAAACACTCGAACCGGCTTCACACTTCGATTCGCATCACTCAGTTTCAGTTGTGCCACTGCTCCACTACTATAATAAAAATTCACTTCACCAGTATTTTCTTCTAATATTTTTCTCATTTTTCCAGGACGCACTAATTTAAAAAATACACATTTAATTGTCGTGGGAATTTGTATGGCTGCAATTTCATCCACACTCAGTTTGAATTTATCATGAATAAATTCATGTACTTCCAAAGGACTAGGTTTCAAAGTTCCCGTTTCAAAACTGATTTGTATCGTATATTCGCGATCCATTCTATACTTTACTTTTGTCCAATTCTTCACTAGCACAGTTCAACAGCACACCCTCTCCCAGGCGTACGTACCGATATCGCGCTGAACTTTCACTTTTCCTCAAAGCACAGAGCTCGTACGGCACGACCTACCTGTTCCGCGCTAGGCGCGAGACACCCACCACTCGGCCACAGGCTCGGGTTATCGCGAGACTTCCTCTACGCTCTGTCCCAAGTATGTCTGGAGCACATGAACGAAAACAAGTAGTGACGCGAGACGGCTCCTCCAATGAACACGTCAGAGGAATGGGATTGCATGAAGGAGTGGGGGTGAAACGACTGCAGTTACCAATCACCAGCCTTCCCAGCAGCGTGTACTTCTTTGCTCTTCCCACTCGATTACCCCACCCCCTTTCTCTGTCGCTATGCTCGGCCGTGCCAAAGAGACAGCTGAGCCAGTTGCAAATCAGCTGTTATTGCCTCAATTAATAACACTGGACATTTTTGCGGAGAGATGCGATCAAGTAAATTTTAAATGTTATTGCTAAAGCAATAATAAATTAATTGTCCTTTCTTTATCTTCGCTATGAAATCGAAACCAGCAAACCCCTATGACAGTGGTTCCCAAAGTGTGCGTGTCTGGCTTACAAGGCCGCCGCGAAATGTTCCAATATTTTCACTGAAATTTCTTATTCCACATATGTGCTTATTTAGTACCTTTTACACATAAAATGTTTCTGAATTTTGAAATATGTGTTTATTTTTTAACTTAAGGCAAGCTAAGTATAGTGGAACTACCAGCAAGAAAACCTGCGCAGACCCGCGACTCCTGTGAACCGTACTCCCGCGAGGAGGGGAAGGAGAGAGTAAGGCAGACTTCCTTTTGGCCGATCTGAACGGATCGAGGGGGAAGTGCGCGAAGGATTTTAGCTTATTTTGTTTGTGGTCGCTCTATAACTACATTAATTAACTGAGCGTCGAAAGTGTTACATAGGATTTTATTCTGACTTGGGCGCAGCAGAAAAATCTTGAAACACTAAGGGCAGAGCGTGAAACGAAAAAATTTGCGAACCACTGCCCTATGACAAGAGAACTTTAGTAGTCACGTTAACATGCAAGAGAAGACCTTTGTGTAAACACAGATAATACGGACAAACAAATGAAACTTTTAGTCGTTACGTTCAGTAGTCCATTTCCATCTGAATGTTTTGTAATCAATACCCGGTGGAGGCACATAGTGGTTCGGATTCCACTTTAAATTGTAGGTCCAGTCCCGATTAGCCTTACTGTGCGTAAAGTGGACTCAAAACACCAAATCAACCAACCATCCATCTGAAGGTTCGTTTTGAAGCTACATGTCCCTCAGAATTCAGCGGCATTTAGCGTCTCGTTTGTCATTTCGGTATGAAATATCCCCTAAATTTAATGAAACACTGTTATTCTAGTTCGAGGGGGGATAGTGTATTGAATAGTGATGGATGCCTTGGAAAAAAATCCAGCAAGCATTGTCCGTTCCATCTGCATTTTCGCGCAGAATATTTCTGGAATATATTTTTTCACCCTCATCCTGAAACGAATAACGTCTCACTGTGCACAGAGAAACGTGATAATTGTCATTATGGCCAATCTGGGAGTAATTGCCATCACTGGATGGAATATGCAGTTACAGATAAGACAATTGCAACGAGGCCAACTGGATGTGAGTTCAGATAAACTGAAAATTCCACCACCGTCATTCACGAAGCATGGTAATCTACTTTCAGTTAAAAACATTTAGGTTGTATGTCAAACATAAATCATATGGTCGATTTGGATATAAAATATAGAACTAATAATAACTATTTTAATTTTCTGAATAATACAAATTCATCATACAGTAAAAGGAATATTCGAGGTTTATAATTTCATCTTCTAAATTAATAACTGTTTTATCTGATAATATCAAACATTGTCTTGTTAGTGCTCGTCCAGTAGAAAATTGTGAGAGGAATCAGTAGGCATCATACAAGCCTATTTCATATTAGAAATGAAAGTTTTCTATATTTCTATGATAATATGGAAATTGTAAGTGCAATATGTATTACATATATTTTGTGTTTTATACAGAAAAGTATTACGTGACATTTGCATCTGAAGTAAATAGTAATGTTTACCTAAGTTAATATTCTACATGGAAAATCAGCAGAGTCTGTCCCGCATAATGTTTTTAGATTACAACTGAAGTCCGTTTCCTGCGACAGTCCTTTATTTCCACATGTTATACGAGTCTACAACCCACTTACTTCCACTTACAAACTCTGACCACCACCATCAATTCGTAAAATAATAATAATGTAACAAGTCGCATCTTGAACGAGCAAGTTGTGTCGTCGGTACGTGGCAGAGTGTGTAGCACAGCACGCTACGACGCCCCGGGATCTGGGTTTGAATCCAGGCCTGGCATGGGTATTCTTTGTGGGTGTCCCTTCATCAGTTTTATCATATCATCACTGATCCTTATCTTTGAGATTAGCCAAAAGTGGCAGAAATGCGAACTTGTGAAATAAAAGAAACGGATCGAGCAATCAATCATACACACGTATCGCTTTCAAAAGATAAAGGCTCGAGTCTGGAATTTTATAACACATACAATCGAATAAAGTATTATCTACAATCATCATTCATCATCTCTGTCTCTAGTAACCTGAAGTGAGCACAGAAACAGTGAAGTGTGTTCCTTCTTTTGAAGCCCAAACCTAATAACACATGGAGTACCGCAAGGCTCTATACTAGGACCCATACTGTTTCTCATTTATATAAATACTCTTCCGGACCGTATGGAACTAGCCGGTACAGTCCTTTATGCAGATGATAACAATGTAATACACAGGCCCTTGAAGCCAAAACCAATGAAGCCGTGAACAAGCTGACCCACTGGATGAGTCACTATCAATTTTTACATAAACGAAGCAAAGACCTTCAGGGTTAACGTTAATCCTGAGAAAGTGGCACAACAAAATATAACTCAATGAAAAGGAAATAGTAGAAACTCAAAACTGCAAATCCCTAGGAGTATAGATCGATGGGAATCTCACATGAGAGAAACATATTCAAGTGCTAGCAGAAAAGCAGAGTTCATACTGCTATATGTTCAAAACCGTTGCAAATATTGTAACAATAGAAACACTAAAGACAACATATTATTCTCAAGTGCATTCATAAATTGCATATGGTGTCCCGTACCGGAGGCTTCATCCAAAACAGACATTATACTCAAACTGCAAAAAATAATTATCAGAATAATGTGGCATGAAACTCCAAGGTCAGCCAGTTAACCTTTATTCCAACGTCTTCGTATCCTACCAGTACCATGTATATATAATTTAGAAACAGTCACTTTCACACATGAACATTCTCACCTATTTAACAAAAACTGAGTCCTTCACAAACATAACACAAAAATAGCTCAGAATTTTCACTTAAAATCAATAAGACTGCAGACATCAAAAAGCAGTATTGACCATACAGGATTGTCAATCTACAAAAAAATACCTAATCACTATAAGCAAATGAGCAAAAAGCAATTCAGAAAACAGGACCAGCAACTCCTCGTAGAAAACATGTACTAATAAGTGAATGAATTCCTAGAAAAATAAAGGAATCATACGATTATTAATAACTCTACTGATAGAAAATAAAGAGTAAACATGTCTGTTTATTCTGTTAATCTTTATATTGTTACGAATATATGTTTATACCTGCATTATCTATGTTGGTTGGTTGGTTGATTTGTTGTTTTAAGTCCACTTTATGCACAGTAAGGCTAATTGGGACTGGACCTAGAGTTTAAAGTGGGATCCGAACCACTTGTGCCTCCACCGGGTATCGAACCCAGGATCCCTTGATTACAAAGCGACGACGCTACCACTGCGCCATCGGGGAGGCCCCATTATCTATGTAATTTTCAAATATATTATACATGGGATTGGATCATAAACTGTGTAACGCTCAAGAATGTACTCTATTGTAATATGGAATGTAAAATGATATTATGTATTTGACGAAACCATGGATCATTGTATTCCCTAAGGTGAATAATAAATCGCATCAATCAATCAAGACGAGAATCAGGAAAATTACCTTATTCTGAAAGAGCACTTTCATATACATGCGTAGAACTTGGAGCAAATAGTGTTACTGTAGCATTGTAAGAGGAGTGGAAAGAAACTTACCAGAGACTTACGCATGAAATACGTGAAAGCTGCTATGAAGTTACAAACATATAAAAATGTAAAAGCCCCCATATTGAACAGCTTCAGACACACTATTGCTGTTAATGTGGGGCATTACTTTAGGAACACGGAAAGGAATTTTCCATACTAAAATTAGACCAAAGCAAGGCATTTAAATAAATGAAATTTGGAAAGTAATTTCTGTATTATTTACTTTGGTAATTGCTCTTTGTTCTGTCATGCAGTCTTAAAGGATAAGGGAGGAGAGTGAAGCATAGACGTTAATTCAAAGTAATTCAAGGTTGACCTGTGCTTTGTAAATGTATTTTTGTCGGGAGGTCTGGCGGAGTTGTTAGTGCAATGCATTACAAAATATAGGCCGGTCCTGGCGGAGTGGTAGGCACATCACGCTACAACACCAGGGGGCCGGATTCGAAACCCAGCCTGGGCATGGACGTTTGTCAGTGTTCATTCATCCATTTCATCACATCATCACTCATCCCCATCATCGTAAATTAGCCAAAAATGCAAGTAAAGCAAGCAAGCGTTACAAATATAGTAATCACAATTCATGTCCTTGGTAAAACATGCGTGATTGAACTTGTAAATTTCTTATTTTATGTCGCTCTCCTGTCGTATTTCGATAATTGCAATGATCTTGATGAATGTTGAGTAGATGAAGTTGAAGACACTCATGTCCATGCCATAACTAGAAACGTGAAGCATTCGATGGCAAGTACCACTCAAGTCCACCGGGGTGGCTCTGTGGATATATCATTGTTCATATTCCATTAATTATTTCACCACTCATCACCATTACAGAGAAGACAAGAGTTAGAATAGCAACAGAAAGAGTGGAAATATGAAGGGACGTATCTCCTTAAGTAGGCTAGATTTTTTTTGTGGTATATTAAAAGTCTGCAAATAATACTTTTTTGTAGGGTGGTGGTGCTCCACTTATAAGTTTGTTGTGAAGCATGAAATAGATCCACCTCAAAACTTTTACGTTATAGAGTGCTGCTAAGTAATAATATCATTCAATATATGTATATAAAACCCCAATTCCACCACTCACTCACTCACTTACTCATTGACATAAATGTTCTCCATGAAGGAGGCCACGGAGGCAAAAAATGCCTGATTACGACCCCCCATGAAATTGTCTCAAAAGACAGAGAAAATTTAAAAATCGCTCACTTGGCCCTTTTCTAAGGATGAAAATGCCCTTTTTTCACGTCCTTAGCAACCCGTTGTCATGGGCATTTTTCGCAACA
This sequence comes from Lepisma saccharinum, assembly GCF_977018435.1. NCBI lineage: Eukaryota > Metazoa > Arthropoda > Insecta > Zygentoma > Lepismatidae > Lepisma > Lepisma saccharinum. Next base: position 197,025,284 of record NC_139229.1, on the reverse strand, counting down.
CACATTGTTTCCTTCAATTCTTAATTGTCTAGCTACATTATATTTCTCACAGATCTCACACAGATGAATGAAATCCTGGTTTTGGAAAGGTACCTCATACAAGACTGACATCTATATTATGAGAAGTTTGAGCCCAGATACAATTACGCATATATCGGTGAACTCAATGCGAAAATATCTACACCGTGCTTGTTTTAAACAAACAACTCTTTGGGGCTTGCAGTGCTTGTTGTTGTCCACAGAGACGGACGTTGCTAAGGAACTTGAAGAAAGTTTATTTTCACCCCGAAAACTACTGTAAGTGAATTATGCTCCACTTTACGAATTTCAAAGTATGAATTCATTACAGAGGAATTTGAGGGGAATGACGGATTTTTTTTTTCAATTAAGTTTTAAAATATCAACAGAAGTAAAGGTTGCTTAAGATTTAGTGTGGCTGTTGAATTCCTATGTATAAAACATCTAATTAACTATTTTGAGAAGGATATTACTTACCAAATTTATTATTAAGAAAATATGCAATAATATTTTGAATATTTGTACAATATTAAAGCCCGTACACACATAGCGTTACGTTCTAAACTTTTCAAATAAGGAAAGACACTAGTTTCCCTTCCTGCAATGATACACTCAGATATTTTCAAAGGCATTTATAGCATTGAAAATCACAAAAAGTGAGGCCACGTCGAAAGTAGGCGAGTCCAATATCTATAAAGCCCCAATCCCACCACTCACTCACTCACTGACATAAATGTTCTCCATGAAGGAAGCCCCGGAGGCAAACAATGCCCGATTACGAACCCCCCATGAAATTGTCCCAAAAGACCGAGAAAATTTTAAAAATCCCTGAATCGGCCCTTTATTAAGGGTGAAAATGCCCTTTTTTCACGTTCTTAGCAACAGTTTCCACGGCCAATTTTTGCAGCGCCACTGTTTCGTTCATTTCTTAATTGTCTAGCTACATTATATATCTCACAGGTCACTTACAGACGATCAACTCCTGGTTTTGAAAAGGTGCTCAAACAAGAGTGACATCTACATAATAATGAGTTTCAGCCCAGATACAATTACGTATATTGGTAAACTCATACGAAAATATTTACATCGTGGTTGTTTTAATTAAATGTTTAGAGGTAATATAACAAACAATTATTTAGATAGTTTGCGGTACTTGTTCACCATGGAAACGAACGTTGCTAGGGAACTTGAAGAAAGTTTATTTTCACTTCGAAAACTACTGTAATGGAATTATGCTAGACTTTTCGAATTTCAAAACACCAGCATCAGAATTTATTACATAGGAGAGGTAGGAATTTGATGTGGATGACGGAAAACAATTATTTTTCAATTACATTTAAAATTTTGAAAATGACAAAAGACGTAAGTATTGCTTTTTCAATTTAATGTTGCTATTGAATTCGTTTATACAAGAAATTTAATTAACTATCCTGAAGCGGTTATTGCTTACTCATTTTATTATTAAAAAATAGACATTTCTGATTATATTTGTATTATATTTGTACTATATTAGAACCAGTATACAAACAAAACTTTCCAAATAAGCAAACTACGTCGGCGAGCGCACAAAATGACTGAAAACAATTATTTATAAATTACGTTTAAAAATGTGAAAATTTCAAAAGACGTAAATACTACTTTTCCAATATAGTGTCGCTATTCAATTCGTTTATGTGAAATATCTAACTATTTTGATACGGATAATATTTACCCTATTTATTATTATGAAAATAGACAATAATGTGCTGAATATTTTTACAATATTAGAGTACATGCAGTTACTTTCTTCACATCTCAAGTTAGCAAACTTATACACTTTTACCCATTCATCCAGTGCAACATGGAGATATTTTTAAAGACATTAATATCATTGAGGAACCCCATCTATAACGTGATTGCGTCCACAACGTGGCCGAAGGTTACGCATGCGAGCGTACAAGACGTGGCCAAAGGCCACGTCGAAAGTACGCGAATCCAATTATAGTCCCAATCCCACCACTGACTCACTGACATAAATGTTCTCCATGAAGGAAGCCCCTGAGGCGAGAAATGCCCGATTACGACCCCCCATTAAATCGTCCCAAAAGACCGAAAAAAAAAAGAAATCGCTGAATTGGTCCTTTTTTGAGGGTGAAAATGCCCTTTTTTGTACGTCCCTAGCAACCGTTTCCACGGGCAATTCTTTGCAGCACCCACTGTTTCCTTCTATTCTTCATTGTCAAGCTACATTATATTTCTCACAGATCAGTAACACACAGATGATTGAATTCCTGGTTTTGAAAAGGTGCCTCAAACAAGGGTGACATCTTTATAAGAAGAAGATTCAGTCCAGATACAATTACGTATACATAGGTATACGCATGAAAATATCTACATTGTGCTTGTTTAAATTAAATGTTTAGAGGCATAATTCTTTAGAGCTTGCCGTGCTTGTTGTTGTCTGTCCATGGAAGCGGACGTTGCTAGGGAACTTAAAGAAAGTTTTTTTTCATCCCGAAAACTACTGTTAGTGAATTATGCTAGACGTTTTGAATTTTAAAATATGAGTATCGAACTTTATTACGGAAGAGAGGTAGGAATTTGAGGGAAATGACGGAAAACAATTATTTTTCAATTATGTTTAAAAATGTTGCTCTTCCAATTTAGGGTCGCTATTGAATTCGTATGTATAAAACATATAATTAACTATATTGATACGAATATTACTTATCGAATTTATTACCAAGAAAATAGACAATACTATTTTGAATATTTATACAATATTAGAGCCCGTACACACATAACGTTACGTTGTAAACTTTTCAAATTAACAGAGGCACTTACTCCTGGTTTTGAAAAGGTGCCTCAAACAAGGATGACATTCCTTGCGAAAATGACAAAGACGTAAATATTGCTTTATCAATTTAATGTCGCTATTGAATTCGTTTATACAAGAAATCTAATTAACTATTTTGAAACGGTTTTTGCTTGCTCACTTTATTATTAAGAAAATAGACAATTTTGAATATTTTGTATATTTGTACATACCATCTTAGAGCCCGTACACACACAAAATTACGTTAAAAACTTTCCAAATAAGCGAACCATGTCGGTGAGCGCACGAAATGACGGAAAACGATTATTTGTAAATTACGTTTAAAAAATGTGAAAATGACAAAAGTCGTAAATACTGCTTTTCCAATATAGTGTCGCTATTCAATTGGTTTATATGAAATATCTTACAATTTTTTGAAATGGACAATATTTACCCAGTTTATTATTATGAAAATAGACAATAATGTGTTGAATATTTGTACAATATTAGAGTACACACTTCTATACTTTTCAAATTAGCAAACTTACACACTTGTTTCCCTTCAACCAATACAACATGCAGATATTTTCAAAGTCATTAAGGTCATTTGGGAATCCCATCTATAACGTGATTGCGTCCACAACGTGCATGCGAGCGTACAAGTTTTGGCCAAAGGCCACGTCGAAAGTACGCGAGTCAATGTACGTGATGTGTAAAAGGAGTGTGATATTTGAAAAATTTCCAGTGGAAGGGAGCAGGGATTCCAGTAATTTATCATAAAGCACTAGGATAGTGCATATTTATTGTGTACACACTACCAACCATTAACAACAACAGTGTGGAATTATCTCTCATTCATACTTCAAAACGCCACAGAGGCTCCAGATTTGTACAAGCCAATACTCGTCCAAATTAGAAATACTACTTGATTAAGTTGAAAATAGATTTCAAGACTTCAAAACGTGCAAAGGCCTATTTTCTTTCTTCATTGCTCCCTTTTCTTTGATGATGCTGCTTATTCAAACCCGACCCTCAAATGGAACTTAGTGACTTACAATGAATGCCATTCAGTATTGAAATCACGAGGTGGGTGTTCCTATAAAATTCTCTTATCCTCTCACAGTAGTATCCTCAAATAAACCATTTTGCTGCTGGAATTTTAGCGATGTTTCACAGCACTTAACTTTGCAAACAGCGATTCTCAATTGAGAAGGATAATAAAACAGACCAACGATCAAGAATGACTGATGGCCTCCCCGCTGGCGCAGTGGTAGCGTCGTCGCCTTGTAATCAAGGGGTCCCGGGTTCGATATCCGGTGGAGGCACATAGTTGTTCGGATCCCACTTCAAAATGTAGGTCTAGTCCCGATTAGCCTTTCTGTGCGCAAAGTGGACTTTAAATACAAAATCAATCAATCAATCAAGAATGATTGATAAACATTTCTTGTCTGCATTAAGAATTTCCTGCTTACAAAACTTAATGCGGGAATTGAGAAGCTAGTTTCACTCACTGGGGGTGAACACTTAGCTTTGGATTTCAAGAGGCGGGGGTTTCGAAATATGCGGCCCGGAGAGTTTCGACATTGTCCTTATGCGGCCTTAATTAGGAGTTGACTTTAACATGTCTGAAGACAATTAAGTTCATTTCAATGCAATACTATCGGAGGGGGGGGAAGAAAAATACCTAGTTTTTAGAAATAATTGAGAAGTCACAAAAATATATTGCAACTAAAATAAGTAAAATATTGAACTTATAACGTTAATGAAACCAGTCCAGAACGTTCTCTAGAGGAAATCAAGAGCTATGATTTTGGTCCAGAATCTTTAACACGTAAATTACAGTTTGTTACATATTTGCGGTTATTTGTGCCAGAAACCAAATTTCAAGCTAATTCAAAAAATTAAAGAAAGTAATTGGAGCCTCCTAATTCAGTTAAGATTTAAGTTAGCTCGATCAAACAAAATCCATAATTTATAAAATTTTCTACTCTTTAATTTTGGTTATCTTCAATTTTGGTGTACAATTCACCTTTTTCGAGACATTATTTTTTTAAAATTTGAAGGTGATTCTTTGGCGCCATTTTCTCAAGATGGCGGCGCACCTATAGCTCAGAGAGTGGTAAGATAGGTGGGATTTATGATAGGTTTTTACTATAGAGGTAGTTGGTTTCATTTCTGTTGCAATTCGTTCCTCAGACGACATTTTTTTTTTGTTCGACTGTAAGATGTTTCACTGGATGTAGCATATACTACTCTCAATTTTTTATTCCTATTCCCAAAGCCATCCCAAAATGGATTTTACACCAAACAGAGCTTACATTTAACTGTACAACATACCTTATTCCCAACAAAATTGAAGATAAGTTTTCTTTAAGTATTCAACTTCAAAGATCACAACATGTGACCTTGAAATTAAAATTTCAATATTTTCATGTACGGCATTTTTATACGAAAACTGTGCTCCCTTAGCCTCAAAACAAATCCAAGATGAAAGTTATACCATAATTAGAAGAACAGTTATGATTTGTAAAATTTTGTAAGCATGATTTAAACATTTTATTATGAAGTTGGCAACCCTGCTCTACGAACACCATGTATCACTGAGGGCTAGAATTTTACGCAAGTAAGTTACTTCATGTTCTCTACCATTCTACCAAATTTTACGAAAATCTGAGATGGTAGGGTTGAAAAGTTCATTTGTTGTGAGGATTTTGAATGCAATGACCCTCAAGTTCCCTATATGGGAAAAGAGATTCAAAAATCGGTTGTTTGATTTGAAAACCTGCCCCCGCATTCCGGGAATAATTTCCGACGTCCCTGAGAATAGTGTTACGCAATAATGAGGATTTTTCGGTTAAACTAGATTGAAGCAGCAATTTTTCTACAACGCTAATTCACTGACAATAAAATAAAAAAAGAAAAAAAAAAAGCATAGGTGAATTGAGGAAAATTTTGTAGGTTGGGCATAGCATACATGCTTGTATGTGTGTGTGTGTGTGTGTGTGTGTGTGTGTGTGTGTGTGCGTATATGTATGTGAGAACGTGCAGGTGTGTACGTTGGGGGAGGGGGTGCATAAAGGATGTTGCCGTACACAGTGTCGGATCTATAAACAGCAAAGCACTGCGGTACGGCGGGGGCAGGGATGAGCAAGCCTTTCGGAGGAGGGAGGAGGGGGGGTTGCCATGTTATTTACATACTCAAATATGTGTATGGAAGACAATAAACTTAGTAATTTGTGCAGCACCGCTAACCAAAGAAGAAAATACCACCGAAATATTATAAGGTGAAGGAACTTATTTCCCGATTAATTTAAATACGGTCCAGGAGCCTTTTTTCGTTGAAACAACACTCAACTTGGAAAGAATTTCAATTGTGCGAGGAAAAAGGTTCCGATTCTGCAGCAGAACCCAATTGAACCTATTAAAATGTAGATTCATGCCCAATTCACAGACTGCCTGAATTCCGTCCTGATTCACCGTTTATGACAACCGGCGGAGTGTGACACGTGCAGTCTTATGGAAACTCTTCCAGATTCACAAATTTCTCCCCTCCCCCCACCCCCGTCCACAATACGCGCCCACCTCCTCGGGGGAAGTACCTTACCACTCCCCATAAACACCTTCATGGATTAATTCAATAAAAACACACACGAATTGACGTCGTTGTGCTAAGTGAACATTTTGTGATCCAAGTGAAAGTCGTTTGGTTTATGCGATATGGACCCTGGAAGAAATAATGATGGAGGTAAGATTTATTGATATGTAAACTGCGTTACATCCACGTCGTGTATATGCCGTTAGCAGATTTTCAATAATGGCTATTTTTCTTGCAGATGATAGATTTGCATAATTCTCTCTAATAGGTAGAAAGACAGTGTCCTATCCTAACCTAACCTAACCTAAAGTGGGGGAAGGGAGGTAAAATTTATGAATAGGGAAGAGGTTCTGCACGTGAAGAGAAGACTGCACATGTCACACTCCGCCGGGGAGGGGGGGGGTCATGATTGGTGAATAGGGATATAATTCAGGCAGTCTGTGAATTGGGAATATGTGAACTAGGAAGTAACCAAAATGTATGGCTTTCTGGAACATTAACAATCCCAGGGTTTTTAATTTCCAGGAATTAGAAATAAATTCAATTCCCGTCCGGAAGAGAAAATGAGCAAGTGTAAATGGGTTCTAGGCCGTAAAGAACCTTTTTTATGTAAAAAGTATTTCAATTCGATCCAGGAACCTTTTTTCCGGATGAGTTTAAATACGGTACAGGAATAATTTTTTCGGATCAATTTAAATTCGGTCCAGGAACCTTTTATCAATGAAACAATACACAACTTGGATCGAATTTAAATTGTGCGAGAAAAAATGTTCCGGTTCTTCAGCGGAACCCAATTAAACCCATTAGAATTTATGAGTTTCTGGACTTTTCACAACCTTGTATAGATGTCAAACCCGGCGGAGGTAGGGACGAAAATCCCGTGGATAGATCGAAATTACTGCTTACTTTGGGGGCCCTGAAACTTACCTCAACACCGCTGTATACCCAACCCAAAGCATTGCGAACTGATAATAAAGCAGAGCAATTACAGAAACATTATGAGACAGATAAACATCTCTGGAAAGTTATTTATCAAAAATGTTCATCTGCAGATGATGATACAAAACATCTGTATGAAGAGTACTATACAAGTCTACCTATCCCTTCAGAGGAATGCCGACCTCTGTGGAGTAGATAGCACAGAGTTCTACGAAGGGGGTACCGGGTTCGAATCCGGCCTGGGTATGGGCGTTCTATGTGAGTGTTCCTTCCTCAATTTCATGCTATCATCCTCCTCACAGTCGCGATTAGCCAGGAATTGCAGAAATGAAGCTAATATAAATCAAATCACAAACGCACATATACACTGAATAACAACCAAAGCTTTGACATGCCCTTTCACAAGTAAGTGTCTTTTATATGGAGGGGCCTTCAGCTATATTCTTCGGTAGGGCCCAAATTTGTATATCCGGTACTGGCCTACATAACAAATAAAATTTCTCGAGGTATAGACACGGTGAAGAAGAACAATTGTCTTAATGGTGTTTTATTGAAGCGGTATTTTGTGTGCTGTAGGTATGCAATCGCACTTACAAATATTCATGGTCGTCACCGACATAAATTATTTCTCTTGAAAATAACTTATAAGAAGATAGAGATAGACTAGGCATCCTCTGGAGTGTACATATTTATTACAGAACTTGTGAATTCTACTTGTATGCAAATGCATCATCGCCTTGAGTCTCATATCTAGAAATATGTTTCGGGCGGAGGCTATCAGTAGTTGATTTTTAACAATTTTTAACTTCCTTGCCTACACGTAAGCTGCTAGATAATGATTACGTGCTGTTATATCACTACACTTATTCCGTCCTTTTATCTATTCCCGTGATAAAAATATAATCATAATTAAATTAAGCTAATTAAATAGTATTAATTAAAATATTGAAATTGTTTAATACTATTTAATATTTTAAGACACTTGGTCTAGCCCTACCAAGGAAATTAATGCCTAATAAGATAAATAATTGAATATTGATGACGAAAAGTATAGTTCCTAGTGATATTTTATGAATGTTACGTTGTAAGTAGTAATAAACTTTGCAAATCCCTTCTTTGGTATTGTCACTCAAATTCGCAAGATCAGAATATAATCCTTGCCTTACAATAAGTTTGGCGGAAATGAATAACCAACCCTCGATTAAGCAACAAGTATATATTCATGATTTCATTTTAGTTATATAATTATTTAATCATTTTCATTATTTAATTCATATACCAAGGAAGTCTTTCGAGGGAAAGGGGGGTCCGGACCCCTGGACCCATCCAAAATAAATCCAGGAACGCCTTGTACTCATGGTGTACGGGGTGGAGGCACATTGCACAGTGGTTCGGATCCGACTTTAAACTGTAGGTTCAGTCCCGATAAGGCTATCTGTGCATAAAGTTGACTTAATGTTGTTGTTGATTTGGTGTTTTAAGTCCACTTTATGCACAGTAAGGCTAATCGGGACTGGACCTACAGTTTAAAGTGGAATCCGAACCACTATGTACCTCCACCGGGTATCGAACCCGGGACCCCTTGATTACAAGGCGACAACGCTACCACTGCGCCATCGAGGAGGCCCAAAAAAAAGTGGACTTAAAAACCAAACTCAAACAATGCAAATAACTCAAATAAGGAAAGCAACATACGTGATCATAAATACATTATCTCAAGGAAAATTGTAAGATCAGTTACTTCGCCTTGTAGCATCTCTGTTGCCATGGCAACTATTGTCTCGATGGCATAATGTAGATGGCTGTGGATGCGGGTACAGGATTTTTACTTCCTGGTGCACATCACATCCTGTCGCCTCCGTCTCCTTGAATGCTCTGACCTCTATAGAAGATTTCCACAGGAAGCGGAGATGGCAAAGGACGCCGGAGCTGGCTACTATATAAGCGAAGGGTTCCCTGAAGCTGGCTCCTTCTGTTGCTTGTATTAGATCTGTACATCAGCGATTGTAGCTGCCAGTCACCGCCAGAAAGCAGAGGTAAGTGCTGCCGCATTCCTGGGCCACCTACTAGTTTAGCCTTTGTAAACAGTCTAACTTATCTCGCATTTTTACTATTGCCAATGACTGATCAAACTTCCTATGGTTCCCTAAGCGAAGTAAGTAGTGGAGGCTTGGCTTCTCTGCTTCTAAAATCTCTTTCAATTCACCTTAGTTCATCTCCGCCTAATTGCACATCATCAAATATGGCGACCATTAGTATCGACAATCATAGCGGTAACGTATGCACGATATTTCGCATTTTCTAGACGTGACCCCCAATTTTTAACTGCAGATTCGTGATTTTGAGGTCAAAGTTGGTGAGTATGCCAAATGTCAAAGCAATCGGAGATACTCCCGGTATTCTGCAATTATACCACACCCTCTAATCCAGCACAATAAACAAATCGTAAAACGACCTGTTCTGGATTCCATACATGTATATGTAGTTTCATGTTAGGTCAGGATGCACGAAGCTTCTTTTTTTCTGGCCAAATTTGTTTTTTGTGTGCAAGGAAATTTCGTGATATAACGTGAGCGTCTGTTTTAAACATCAAATACCGGACAATGCCCCGTCTATTTCGCTGCACTTTTTGAAACAAGGTTTATTGCAGATCTGTGGCGGTGATTAAGGGTGATGTTAGGGGCAGTTGACCCGTCCCCACTTTTTGCCACTTTTACCCCTGTAAAATGCTACAAAACCTTATCTTCTTCTAAGGGAAAGTAAACTGTCCTCCCCTCCCCCCATGGGAACATGCCGCAACTTGTGCAGGTGTATCCCGGTGTCAAGCTGGTGATAGGATATGACGTTCAACCAAGTACATGAATAGAAGTGTTCAAGTTTAGAAGATTTAACGTTGGTACTATTATAGTATGGGGGTGACGCCTATAAATCATTTCTTTCGCACTTTATTACATCGCTAACGTACTATTTTGGAATGCGGAACATTTCCTAAGGTGAAATAATGTATTTCTAACTAAGATAATGTCTATTTCTTCCATTTACGAGTACTTACTGTTACTTGTTATTTCGATTCTGTAGCACATTATGGCGGGCGATAACATACTGGTTCAGGGCGCGTTGCGCGAGTGTATTGTCGATTTATGCAGTGTTGCAATCTCGTTCACGGAAAAATACCTACTACTTTCATGCCCGGATTTGAAATTATGCTAATGCCACGCAAACCATTGACGTTAGCCTCACAAACCATTGACGTTAGCCTCAAAAACCATTCACGTTAGCCCCACAAACCATTTTCCGTAAGGTTAGGTTAAGTTAGATTAGGCAAGCATAGTTAAAAAAAAATATAAAATTAAAAATACACGACACGTCATGTTCTAGTGAAAACGCGGCGAGTTTGAAACACGGACTATGGGGTTACGTCATCTAACACACGGAACATTGTGCTCTCGTGCAGAAAGCAAATGGCGACAGCAGAAACAGCGTGTCGGATAAAGATTTTCGCAGAAAACAACATGTATTCGCATTAAAATGGATCAAAAATACATTCACGAACTTCCACAACGCTACAGAAAATGATTTCCGTAAGTACTTTCTCCTGTAAATGTGAAGAAATCCGTCACCCCTATACTATAATGTTACCGATTTAAGAAATGCGTGTCTTCTGCTATAAACTTGATCATACACCATACACTATACCCTGTTCCAGCTAACTGTGGAGCAGGTCCGCGCATAGCGCCAGAGAAAGAGAAGGAAAATTAAGTGGGCAAAGCCAATGCGAGGGAGGGAAATCTGGTAACTCCAGTCGCCTCCCGCCCCTCCATTACGCAATCCCGTTTTACTCACTGTTCATTGGTGAAGCCGTCTCGCTCACTACTTGCGCTGAGACTTGTTCTCATTCGTCTCCTCCACAGATAGGGGTGTAAGGGGTGACCTTCCACGTAGTACACCCAAATGTCAACCTCACTTCCACGTTAGTACACGCCTGGCCCCATGGTCAGTATAATTTTGTTTTTAGTGTCCTGTTTTTTTGTCCTTATGTGTGCTGAGTGCCCCTTTACAGCCTCAGCTTTTAACGAAAGAACATTTTAATATTTTATGATTTTAGTTGCAACGATAGAGTTGTTATTTGTAACGATAAGGGGCTGGCCCCCGTATAATGTGACGGGTGGAAAATAGCCTTAGTGCTGACGCACCCACAATTTTAAATTCAAATTCAAATTCAAATCCTCCACAGATAGTTGGGACATGGTATACACTGCTCGAGAACGTAGTGCAAACGGTGAAGACACCAAATCAAGGAAGTAGACGAGTCGGTGTTGCACCGTGTAACCAACTAAGTGCGCGAGTGTAGAAAGCCAAAAAGTGCAGCGAACAAGGTTCACATCTCCCGCCCGCCAGCTTCAATTTCTGTATGTTAACAAGAACTGGCCTCTATCATGGCTGCTCGTAGCCACAATTCATCAGTTTGTGACGTAGGTGAAACACATCTATATGCATGCCCCTGAAAGTATGTGGGTGGAAGGGAACTCTTCTTTCGGGGGTTTCCCAATCATTATTTTTATTTCTTCAGAAAGGGTCACTTCTTACACCCGCAAAATAAAATCTGACTGGCATAGTCTCAAATTATATTCCAAATATTTTCGTATGTTCATATTACTCATCTTCATCAGTCGTAAGCCATTCTGTGCCCTATATAATCTACATCAGTTACGCAAAACAACTGACGTTTGAGACAGAAGACGAAGTTTTGTAGACTTCTAGTCAGTGGTTGTAATAAGGGCACCGCAGAGGGAAGGAGGTCAATGAGGTTTACACCCACAGTCAATAAAAGGAATGTAGGCTCCATAATGTAAAGAGCATACAAAATTCTTCTCTATCAAAAATAACTCAAAACAGTAAAGACACTGTAATCACGAAAATCATTCATACCTAAATCAAGGGAATTCTTTGTCGAGTGTCAAACGAATGTTTTTAACCAGTTACAAAAATTCAATTCGAACAAGGCACACAATATTTGGCAAAATGATCTCCGAAAGCACGTCTTGGCGTAGGTATGTACAAATATTCTCTACCCTACGATTTCTACAGTTTGTACGTTCCGTCAACGGCAAAGATAATGTAGTCAAATTGTCCACCGCTATTTTCATTTCTACATCCTGTGTTGTTGTAAGGAATGTGTTGATGCTATGCAGATGTTGCCTCTGTTTACTGAAGTATTTGCCAACTATTACACTTACCTTTGATTGCACAATGTAATAATATTGTTATTAAAGTGACATTTGTTAGATATTCGTTGCATATTACTGTGGTTGTTGAAGCCTCATTATATTGATTCTTTTTGGCAAAAATCTAGCGTGCTGGAAGCTACAGGGTAAATATAAGAAACTCGATTTATATAGGATCCTTTTATTCAGTTTTGCTTGGGGGAAGGGGCGGTATCTCCACCACCTGTTTCTACTGGTGTGTATTAATCGTAGTATTAACGTTAGAGAATTGTAATTAAGATAACCAGAATTTGATTTTAGGTGTCGGCACACTTCAATGTCAAGTGGATTCAGGATGGATGAAAGAATTTGTGCTAAACTTGTCTTTTTTATTCTTTGACAGTCTGTAAAAAAAATATTATTGTAGTACTCTGTTTGATGTTGCTCGAACTTTTCCCCCATTTGACACAACAGTACCACCACATCTCATACTTTGTCACCTCATAAAGGGGGTGGGGTACATGCCCTCGCTGAATCGGCAAATGGCTACTCTGCAAGAATATCCTTCAGTGACAATGTAGAGCTAATGTCCATCTAAAATCCACCGGAGACAAGTATTCATTTACATCATAACATAGGAAGCTAGCCAACCTTCTCCCTGTATAATATATATAAATAAATATAGCCCATGTAACGTTCCTAGAAGCTAGCGTTTTTTCCCCTCACTTCTGGCTATTGCCTAACTGCAAAGGGTTGTTATGAGATTCTTGAAGATATGATTTTTTGTTCTTGGCTTGCTGCTACGTCCATCTCGAAGATTCAATTTTTAATATATATATATATATATATATTATTTATTTATTCTAGGATCCATACATAGTTGCTGCATTCACTAATTGCCGCACTCCACCTTGACCAGCAGCAGACAGCGACAGAAACAATGAAAAACTTCATCGTTCTTGCCTGCGTTCTGTCAACAGTTCTTGCAAATTCAACGGTGAGTATTTGAAGTTAGAATAATAGATTTAAAATACTTTAACATATTTTAAGTATGTCCAGTTGAATGCACCGGTATTCGGCAAATTGTCCATGACTATTTTCATTAATATTTCTCTTGCATCCTACAAGATTTTAAGGAAGAGATTTTTAGGTGTGCTGGTGCAGAGATTGTCAGTTGCTTGTTTGATGTTTTGTTTAAATTCTTGAATCCCTTACCGGATTAAACAAAGACAATAAATATGATAATAGACAGTTTGCTTCGTAATACGTACGCATCCTACTCTACGTACCTACAGAACGACAACGAGAATAGAGTTTATATATGTATTATTTTAATTGATATTGGAAATGCAAGAACTGCTCATTACAACATTTTTTTTTGAAAATTTGTGGAATAAATTATAGTGATTAGGTAGTAAGGATAATACGTATATATATAAAAAGTATAGGCGCCAGAAAATTTTCTTCACGTACGATACTAATACCAGAGAGATGGAGAGAGTGATAAGGAACTGTCGATTCCTTTCATCTTCGCTTCCTGTCCCTCGCGTGGCGGACAACCTGATTTGTGGCCGGATTTCGGCCTAGCAGAAACGGTTTCGCCATATCTGTGGCGCGTTAGTTGTTCAAAGCAGTTGCGCTGAACGTGTTGTTTGAAACTACACAATGCCTAGGAAAGGGTCGACTTGGTGATCTTCTGCGTGACACTTCTGCGTTGTAGCGATTCCATTGAAAGTAAATTAGGCCATTACAACCCAGAAGTGTCCGTGACTGTACTACCACACACTTAGAAATTACATTATGAAATAGCAGATATCATATATAATTAAAAGCGATGAAGAGAAAAATAAAAATGCTTGGTATGAAATTTGAAGCTTGTTCCTGCATGAGTTTGTCTTCGTTCAGTGACTGGTACAAATCACGAAGCATGCAGTCTCATGAAAGAGACAGTCGTATGAATTAAAGACGACAGTCGATATTCGGCGTCAGTTTTCCTAAAACTAATTCCATATTGAATATTCTTTTTCGTCATCTTAGATTTTGTTACTCCTACTTCTTACTTCAACGTTTGCCCCCTGTTGGATGTTTTCCCTGTAATTATTTCCGTATAAGGGGACATTGCAAACTGACCGCACCGTGGTTGGGTCACTGCATTCAACCATACTTTGAAAAAGCTGTATATTTTAGTCCGCCGAATGTCATATTTTGATCTTATTATTACTTTTATTTCAGGAAAGAATTATTAGTAGGAAATTCGCAGGACGGCATTTGCAAATGCATTCGAGAATATAACTCAATATCAAGGTCACGATATCTGCGCACATTTTGGAAAGCATATCAAGCAACCCATTCAAAGGAAAAGGTCACATTTTTTAAAAAAAATCACAACGCAAAGTATTACGCGTATGCTTTAACATTACGATCAAATGGGACCAACGCGCCAGGAAGGTGTCGGCCGCTGCGGATCTAGGGTTGCCAGACTTTCCTCTTTTATCTTTAACTTCACTGCTTCTAATTGAAGTAATATCCAGCAGTAAACCATCTCGTTTGTGAACTTAATAGTTAGTTTACACAGTTAAACTGAAATCACTCTTGTTATACCTCCCGTGAAGCATTGTTGAAACAACACGGGAGTATATTCTCTTGGTTTTCTTCCTACCGCGGCAAACATATGATCCAGTTGCAGTGGCAACCATGCCAGAGTAAGCTTCGTCCACCTGGGAAGGAACAGAAATTCTCACCAACTGGCATCATGACTTGTCGTGGTCTCTCCAAGAAAATTGAACGAGTTAGGCTGCGACGTCTTACCCATCCCACATATTTACCGGATATTGCACCATCGACATCAAGTCTTTCTATAACTATTTGAACGGAAACTTATTCCGTGACTCCAACGTTGTTAAATAGCACATCCATGACTTTTTCGCCCAATTCTACGCTGACGGCATTTCGAAGTTGCCAGAACGATGGACCAAGGTCATCGAGAAAAGTTAATAATAATTTGCGGAATCATTACTTTTTTCGCAATATCTTAATATTTGTTTTCATTTGTAATTATTTTAGTTCATGTTGCTAGTTACTTCGTTACTTTAGCCACTTAGTTTTATTATTTTTAAAATAATACATTTAATAATAATATTAAATAATATTTACATCTTCTCAATTTTGCAAATGCAAGAGTCAAGGTTAAAGTGAAATAATGGCGTAAAATCTACATTCAAATATTGATTTCTCTATGAAAGCAATTTAAACGTTAGTCTATTAGAGAATGTATCCACGACTATAATAAACTCTTGTATAATTTCAGAAATTGATGCTCCGCTTGTTGGAATTTAAACCATGCAAGGGATACGAAGATAGCAAGTTTGTGATTAATGATTTCAAACATACAAGGGTTAATGATACATCAGTGTACATAGCAGCCACAATTATTCTCGAAGTAGAACTCGACGATTCTTTCAGAGTAAGGGGAAAATTATTGCAGTGTTTCCATTTCATTCCCACAGTGTACACATTTATCAAAGTGTCAATCTTTATTACTATGAAAACTTTGACAAAGTGAAACATTGATTATTAAATTGACTAATTGCCGGTTTTTCAAAGTCCGGATTGACAAATAACTAGAAGTTACTTCAGCTTTAAGTCTTTACCATTTGGAGGTTCAGTGGCAGACCTGCCTTAACCCGTGCTCCATCTGATGGTGACCGACGTAACTATTACAGCAGTTGCAAACAGACATGACTACCTCATCGACCGAAGTAAAATTCAAATCTCCCAATTTCCTTTCGGCGGCAATCTCTACCTGAAACAAGGGTTTCGGAGCGGAGTGCGGAGCGTACTAAAGGAGCGCTCCGGAGCGACTCCGAAGCGTCGCTTCTACTCCGCTCCTCGCTCCGGAGCGGAGCGTGGTATGACAGCACTCCGATCCGGAGCGGAGTGGTTCGACTTCTTGAGAGACACGCTCCGCTCCGGAGCGGAGTGGTTCCAATTTTTGAGTCGGACTCTCCGATCCGGTTAGGAGTTTTTTTTTCACGAATGCTGTAATGCAAGTATGAATAATAGGAATGTGCAGTACATTAAAGCCGACTTCCGTGACGGAGTGGTTATTGTGGAACCACATGGAAAAGAGCTTGCAGTCCTGTTTCCACGTACTCTAGTTGTTTGTCTGTATGATCGCCCCCGCTTGGAGGGGAAGTACAGTCAGAGAAAGTAGTTCTTGGCCCACGAGACCTACGAAAACGTAACATCTTAGAGCCTGTTGTCTAAGCAACCCAAATAACAAAATTGTCGCTTAGGTTTTCCTGGTGAACCTGGCTTCTCGGGAACGATTGAGTAGCTATTGACAGCAGCGTGAGTCATACCCCCAGCTCCAGCCATAACAAAGAACAGCTGGGTGCAGTGAGACCACCAGAAAAGTTTCAGAATTGTTTTTTTAACAACAGCTACTCGTAAGGAAATGTTCTCTTTACTGATATTAGAGTCATTGTAAAGAAAATTTATGTAATTGTAGTTTTCATTGAATCATCATGCTGTCAACCCAGAAGTCCTTGAAAAAGATTGGAGTTAAAAACAACTACTTGACAAATGATGAGACGAATCGATATTGATTAGTCCCAACTTAGAATTTTGTGTAAGGCATGGATCATCATGTCCTATCATCCATTTCATAGCTTCATTAATCATCCTTATCACCTTTGTTGACGCAAGTGCTAGAAAAGCAATATAAAATAAGCAAAATTACATTTTCAGCGATTTCACGCAGCAACTCAGTTGCATGTAGACAAAGTTTCATTAATCGGGAACCAAGGGCCCCCTCGTTCTGCTTCATTGTCATTTTCCCCTCCATTTTGCCTGCCGCGATTAACCTGATGTTGATTAATGCAACATTAATTAAAACAACCAACCAACGAAACAATCCACAAAGTGCACCAAAGCGGCGCATATTATGAATAGGTAAACTATGTGATATTATGCTAATTTAGAATTTAGTAATAAAATGGGAATTTTGGGGCGTTCAGTCAAGTGGCTGCACATCCATTACGTAATCGCGATATCATCAAATTGTACGAAGCGTGTCTACATCTACGTAAAGTGTCGGTCCCCGTAATGGAATATGTAGCGCAAATCCAGGGCTTGAAGATCAAATTTGTTTTGTTATTGTTTTTATTAGTAATTTCCTCAGTTTTTTTCCTCTGAACTTAAATTATTCATGACGACGATTTATGATTACATTTCGACATGAATGAACATACACAATGAACCCATTTAGGTCAGAAATCGAACTCGGAACCTTGTTCGCCAAGAAATACAAATATCCATAAGGCATGAGTGTTTCATTGGAGATGTTCCTCTACTTCCGTCATTTTATCACTAATATATTTCTTTAATATACAATAATAAATCACAACGACCTAAAAATAAATATTATTTTGCATTTTCACGTACATATGTTTTTTTTATTATTATTATTATTATTTTTTTTTTTTACGGTTAGAGTGTGAACTGGCACCTGTTCATTTAGATTGTTCTTTTGTGTAGTTAAAGATAGGAAAAATGCTTGTGGAACGATTAGGGCTATAAGAATTCCGTCCGTGACGGAGTGGTTAGCACAGTGCGCTGCGATGTCTGATGTCCTGGGATCGAATCCCGTCGTGCGTATGGGTGTTCTTTGTGAATGCCCCTTCATCAATTTCATCATATCACTCATCCTCGTCGTCGCGATTATTTTTTTTTATTTATTTGAAAAGTCCTGAATACAGAAAAATCCATTTTACATCAGGATATCAACCGGAAAAGAAATAAACAAAATAATAAGATGGACAAATACACACAAACATACATATATAACAAGAATAATAACAACTAGGGCAAAAAGAATATTATTTACACTTCAGCTGCTTTATGCACGCCGTTCTGTAAGTCTGCTTTGATAAATGGAAGTCCGGAGCGTCTCTTAGTGAGTTATAAGTGGTTTGTAGCCTGTAGAGAAGTGATCTTTGTTCTAAGGATAGCCTTGAAGATTTAATGTAAAAGAAGCTGTTGCATTTACTGTTGGGACGTGGGATTCTTATATTAAGAAGTGGCAAGAGTTCGCTGGTGAAAAGTTGTCCATTAGTGATTCTGAAAAGTAGTGTTAAATCTGAGAGTTGACGGCGAAGAGAAAGGTCATGGATTTGTAGACTGGATAGAATTTCTTGTTTGGAGAAGTTTGCAAGGGTTGGGCATCTGAGTTTGACTATTCTGACGAAGAAACTTACTACTTTGTTTTCTTTAAATTGCTTTCACATGCCATTGACCAAATGCAGGAGCCATATTCAAGAATAGGAACAACACACATTGTAAAGTAGGTTTTGAGGGCAGAAACGTGTGTTATGTCTGTAAAGCTGTAAATTAGTCCAAGTATTTTCATAGCTTTCGAAGTTATGTAGTCTATGTGATGGTTGAAATTTAGTTTGCTATAAAAAATGACACCAAGATCCTTGTGCTGTCGTACGAACGGAATAACCTGGTTGCATAACTTGTAGGATGACGCTGTGCAATTGGATTTTAAGGTAAACCTCATGACAACAGATTTTTCCGGATTCAATTTCAGATTCCAGTCTACACACCAGCGTTCAATGTGTTTGAGATTGTCTTGGATATAGCATGTGTCCTGAAATGAGGTAATGTTTCGAAATAATTTGCAGTCATCAGTATACAATAATACTGAACATTCGGAAGAAATATATTCGTGAATGTCATCCATGAAGGGAAAGAAACACAGGGGCCCCAGAGAACTTCCTTGGGGCACACCGGAAACTACAGGAAGCCACGACGAAGAGCAACCAGATATGATAACCTTTTGCTTTCTATTGTTCAAGTAGGATGAAAATAGTTTCAGAAGAGCTCCGTGAATATTGAATCTATTCGATAATTTGTGGATGAGTTGCGTGTGAGAGATAGAGTCAAAGGCTTTGGAAAAATCTAAGTATACGACATCCATGTCTTGCTTGGCACTCAGGCAATTGACCGCTTTGGTAAGCAAGCAAGCAAGGTTTGTGTCACAGGAAGCATGAGGGAGAAATCCGTGTTGAGTGGGAGAGAGGAATGGAGAAACATGTGCAAGGATACGATTAGAAATAATTTTTTCAGCTAGCAGTGCAAGTGCAGGAAGTAAGGAAATCTGCCGATAGGAAGTGACATGAGCTTTGTTTCCGTGTGTGAGGATAGGGACTATATTTGCTTGCTTCCATGTACGAGGAAACACACCTTCGGAGAAGCATTTATTAAAGATTGTGCTTATTGGTTTGGATAGAATATGAGCTAAATGTTTCAGAAATATCGCAGGAATATCATTAGGAGTGGTAGCTTTGGAACTTGAAACAGATTTTAATAATTTTTGGACTTTATTGCAATTAGCTGAGATTTGAGAGAGTGTGTAAGGAATAATGGACCTGACTTCCGGCAGTGTGACAGCAGCGTTATTTGTAAAGATACTATGAAAGTACGAGTTAAAAAGCGATGAACGCTCATCCTTTGTAGCGGACTTACTGTTCTAGGAGACTTGAAGGGGAATACGGTCATGTTGCCGGCGTGAGTTAATTAGCGTCCAGAATGTTTTAGGGTTTTTAGCAGCACTTTCTATTACACTTTGAATATAATTATTATAGTCCCCTTGAATTAAGTTTTTACTATGCTTCCTTAAGTAAGTAAAAGTGTTCAGTGTATGAACGTTCGGAATTTGTTTCCACAGGATCCACGCATTCTTTTTGTTCTTCAGCGTAAGCTTAGTCTCTTCAGTATTCCACACAGGGAATCGGGCTGCTCTTGTTTTCCTAAGGGTAACGTGGTCTTTAATTACAGCCTGCACACAGTCCACGAGGAACTCCACTGCTTCTTCCGCGGGGAGGGGGTCCATCATTGTCCAAGGAATAAGGCTGGTGAAAATAGAAAGTTGCTCCCAGTTGACTCTTTTCCAGTTGTAGAATGGTCTGGAGGAGGGAGAGGGCCTGGGGGTTTTTCCAGGGACTTGGAATTCGGCATGCACGGGGGTGTGGTCCGAGGCGATGAATTGCTCACCGGGAGTGGCCTTGACCTTTGCATGCGAGGACAGCAACAGGTCGAGAGTTTCTGTTCGTCTTGTGGGGAAATCTACAAATTGTTGAAGTCCGATCGCCTTGATGTAATGGTCGAGAAACCACCTATCATCATTGTCTGTACAGAGGCCAGAGTTCAATGATGACCATTTTATATGAAGGTTAAAATCACCCATAAGAATAATGTCCGTTTCCTTTATAGCATTTAGCACAGAGTCCAATAATGTTGACAAGGTTGCAGTCCCAGATTTAGGGGGTCTATAGAAACAGCCGATTAAAAGTTTATTTGTGCCTATATTTACCTAAGTCCATATTAATTCGCATGACGTTTCCAGATCCAGACGTCTGATGCAGGGCCACTTGTTGTTTACGAGTAACATAACTCCGCCTCCACGTGAACCTCTATCGTTACGGAATACCTGAAATTCCGTCAGGGGTATTTCATTATCGCCGATCATTTCACTGAACTACACTTCACTCAAACCAATCACATCGTACTCGTTAAACTCGCTAAAGAACATTTGTAGAGTTGATAGCTTTTTAGTTAGGCTTTGCACATTTTGATAGTATATTTTCAAACCAGACTCATCACGGGAAGCCACCTGGAGACCGGGCTTGACATGAATGTCGCCTGCTAGCAGAAGGGTGAACGCAGCCATGAAGAGGCCGTGCTTGGCCGAAACACGTGGCTGGCGGGAAGCGTTGTTCTTGCGGCTTCCTGAAACTGTCCACACGAGGCTCCGATCCGAACCCAAGGCCGAGAAAGAAAATCGCCTGTAACTAAACGACCAGTCCTCCACACACTTGCAGTTATCCGGCATTCCATGTCTCGCAATACTACGAATCCACGTCACAAATAACACAAACACAATAGCACACAAACCACCCGAAAACATTTTAAATTTCGGAGCACTAAATGCGCGTACATCAGGCTTCGGCGCCATCTTGAAAGTAAAGGTGAAAGGAAAACGACGCTAAATAAGAAAATAAAAAGAGGTTATAAGAAGCATTCTTATTTCCGGACGTGTCCTAGATTTTACAGTTGTGTCTGGCCTCCGGAAGGAATTTGAAAGATATCGTATCAATCCCTAAGATTGTATGTTTATTTTTATTAAAGTCTCTCTGAACGCTTCATGTTGACCAGGGCATTCACTTGTTGTTTTTCTCAGCTGTCTCAAGCCTCTTAGGCATGTTTACAATGCATTGTGTTGTGCCATGCAAACCTCCTGAGCATTCAGGAAACAGGTAACACTTCTGGGTTTGGTGTCAGCGGTTTGCATGGTAGCAATTATGATAATAAACACGATTCGGCGATTCGGCATCGAGGAAGAGCTCGATGGCCAGGGAATATAGAGGTGAGACAAGCTGGGAAGTGACTGGACTTTGGGAATTGAGTTGGTAGAGAGAGGAGGTCAGCAAGGCAGGAGGTCGATAGTGGAAGCACGCTTTGGTCAGCATTAGAGAGAAGCATACAGAGGACTTCGCTATTTTCATTCAGCTCAGAGACTTCAGTTAGACAGGTAATTATCCTACACCCAGCCATGATACAGGTTCAACGGTTCACAAAATCCAACGAGTTACCATTGTCTTTTCAGTAGTTTAATTCCTTTGTGTAATTTGTACCTTTCGCATGCCAAGCGATAACTCGTCATGTCAATGACGAGTGGTCTCATCAAGAGGATGAATGATGAGTAGTTTTCATCACCCCATCAATTAACTGGTTCAGATCCCTTCATTCTATAGAATGACACGTGGTGGATTTGCTAGGGCTTCTCATGCATTTTTTCGGAAATGCGATGAGAAAAAAGTTTGTTAACCAGTTTAGGATTCAACCCCACCCCAAATTTTGACACGTAGTGGAGTGCTAGTTCATTACCCACCCCAAAATTTTGCTCATTTGTTTAGTTTTTCATTATGTCCTTGCCAAAATTAATTTTGAAAATACATAGGGCTTAAGGCTTTTGCATTTATGGGGGGAGAAGAATTTACTTGTGCCATGATAGATGTCGAGCTTTCACCTTGCTGATGAACTCGACGAAACTTTGGATCAATTATTAGATATAGCACGAGGGACTACAAGTTTTAATTTAGATGTCAGCGGTCCAGCTGCAAGTTCCACCCCCAAGTTTAAACGTAGCCCAATTTTAACTAGACGCCTTCAGCGAGAATTATTGGAAAAACAGAAATGTGAACCACAATTAGAGCTACAAGATCAGGATATTAGAGATTTAGACCAAACACAATTCGCAACACAATTCGCAGTTTGTTCCCCCAACTATTTTAGAGGGTATCCCATTTCAGGGGATAGCCGGGGAGGACGTTTCAAAATTTTTAGATAAAGTGGATAGCCTTGCCATATTAAAAGGATGGAATAATGCCCGTAAGCAGGAATTATTTCCAGCCCTTCTGGCCGGGCCAGCACTACGATGGTACCAGACCTGGAAAGATGGTACAGGAAATCAAGAAGTTTCTTACGAGGAGATACAGAAAAAATTTAAAGACGAATTTACAGGGTCCTTGGATCAACTCCAGATCGAGGAACAAATTCGATATAGATTACACAAGGAAACTGAGCCAGTTACGAATTATGTTCGGGACAAACAATTACTTCTACTCAAGGCAGACCCCAAAATGAGTATTCAACAACAGATCAAACAGATCATATTAGGCTTACAGGTGGATTACATGAAAGATATCCACCATAAAGAGTATGAGTCCGTGCATGGGTTGCTTAAAGATTTAAAATCCTTTGAGAAACTCCAATTTTTGATGAGACAGCGCAAGCTGAAGGAACTGAGGTACGAAGATCAAAGAGAGAGTTTATTCTCTCCTTTGCATAATACACCAGCACTTTCGCAACAGCAGCAGATTTTACTGCAGAGTAACAATCTGGCTACTGCTGAGTCAGCGCAAGCGCGACCCACTTCAGACATTGAGGCAAAATTCAAAGCATTGCAAAAGGAGGTTGAGCAACTAAAATTATTTAACAATCCTCACAATACCAAAGCTCAAGTCCAGGCTCAGGAAACTGGTCTGGAAGCGAGATTAGCCAGTCTCACTTTGAGATTGGATAGCATGGAGGATCAAAAACAGAACCCTGGCACCGACTCATCTACTCCAAAACAATTTAGAGAACCTTATTATAAGGATAATTATCAGTCAGGTAATAATTATAGAGGCTCCTATCGGGGTAATAATAATAGACGACAATACAATAGGGGGTACAGGAATGGACGTAATAATAATGGCAACAACTCAGATCGCAATAGGCGATATGGTAATACCCAACAATGGCGAGGACGTGGAAACTTCCGCGGACAGAACTCGCGGGGTTCCTCGTCTTCAGCAGGGCGAGACCAGGAAAACAGGGAAGAGCAACGGGGGAGACCACGCTGCTCTATTTGTAATTACCCTAATCACACAGCAGCCACTTGTTTTCAGAACACGGAGGCTTTAAACGAACAATGACTGCCCATAGAAGAGACGTATGCGCAGATTTCGTTGGCAAACAGATATCAGTCTCTACTTTCCCCTATGAGGAATTAATTTATATTAACGCAGTATTAGGGGGACAACGTCAGAGGTTTCTCGTGGATTCCGGAAGCCAAGTATCCGTCACCAGTGATCGAGGCATTCCTTCAACCGCCAAACGTTTTAAAATTCATACGGCCATAAGGGGAGTAGCAAAAGAACAAATTGAAATTAAAGAGATTGTCCTATTAACTTTTGCAATAAACGGCCGTAATTTTACCCATCCTTTTCGGATGATTCCAAATTTTGAACATGGGGCAATCCTGGGAAACGATTTCTTAAGAGCTCATAAGGCAAATTTGGATTTTGATCAAAATCGACTCACATTGAGGAGATTTGGTACTCCTCCGCGAAACCAGTTAAGGACGGAACACCGAAAGACCTTTGACGTTTCCATAAAAGTTGCTAGTCTGATCAGGGATTTATATGTGCCGGAATTTGTAACTTCCAGACAAATTAGAATCAAACCTAGATCTCATTTGTGTATTCCTGTCAAATTGACAAATTCTAGTAATCAAAATTTAACTTATTTGGAGCCAGATTTACAGTTTCAAATGGACACAGGCTTAATGGTGCCTCGAGCCATTGTAAATCCGGAGTCATTTTTAATTTGGATTACTAATCCAAATTCTTACAAAGTTAAAATTAGGAAAGGGGCACGCTTAGGTACCGCAGAGGCATGGCAAAATCCAGTACCAGCTTCGCGTCATACTGCAGATGACGGAGGACCTAACGTTATGGTGACCAAGGAGACTGGCACCGTGACAAAACCAGTGCACGACATTACTAAATTTGACATAAATCCAGCATTAGAACCCGATCAGAAGTTGCAACTTAGACAATTATTAGAGAAGTATGTAGATGTATTTTCTTGGTCTGAGCAAGATATTGGTTGTGCCACTAACTATACGCATCGTATAAAGTTAAAGGACGATTCGGAATTTCACGTCCCAGCTTACCCTATACCAGTTCACCTGCGTAAGGAAATTAACCAGCAAATTGACAACTTGCTAGAAGCAGGGGTCATCAGTCCTACAACATCACCGTACAATTCACCAGTTTTTCTTGTCAAGAAGAAATCAGGAGCTTATCGCATGGTGCAAGATTTTCGATTGCTGAATGCCAGGTCCGTTTTTGATGCAGTTTCTATAGGAAACATCTCAGAGATATTGCACAATATGGCCGGTAAGAGCTACTACTGTAGTGCTGACTTGAAACAAGGATTTTTTCAAATACCATTAGAAGAACAATCGAAAAAGTACACTGCCTTTACTATACCAGCCAGGGGACAATTTGCGATGAACTTTACACCTATGGGACATGTGACTTCTCCTGCGGCAATGACCCGATGTGTTCAGCTCGCTACAGCGGGGATGAACGACAATAACTTTGCCTTTTATATCGATGACATGTTTGTTTTTGCCAATACATTTAAGGATATGTTGGTCAATTTAGAGAAAATGTTTCAATGTTTACGATCTGCCGGATTGAAATTGGCTGTACCTAAATGTTCATTTGGATACTATGAGACAATTGCCTTGGGCCACAATGTGGGCAAATATGGCCATCGTATAAGTGATAGAATACTGTCATCCATTAAGAATTATGAGGTTCCCACCACAACGAAGAAGGTTAAAATGTTTTTAGGTCTGTGCAGCTACGTGAGGAAATATGTCAAGAATTTTTCTGATATCGCATCACCATTACAGGGTTTAATTCGTAAGGGCAAGAAATTTACATGGGGTCCTGAACAACAATCAGCATTTGAGAAATTAAAGGAAGCTCTAATTACTGCACCTGTTTTGTTACCGTACGATCCAGCCAAGCACACCAAAGTTTTCACCGATGCTTCATCTCATGCGGTCAGTGGCGTATTAATGCAGCCCAATGCAGAAGGAGAGTACTTGCCATGTGCGTACTGCAGTAGAACGTTGACCGACACTGAAAAAAGATTGAGTGTTATTGAGCAAGAATTAACAGCAATTTTATATGCTTTCAAATCATTTAGATTTTATCTTGTTGGGCGCCATTTTGATTTATACACGGACAACAAAGCAATTACGTACATTAGGACATCTCGTAATTTGAGCTCAAAGCTTCTTCGATGGAGCAACCTTTTGGAGGATTTTTCATTCACTCCTATCCATGTTAAAACTACAGAGAACATCGCCGATCCCCTCAGCAGAGAATGTGGAGAAAACGTAGAGGATGGCAACACCGAAGAGGACATTCCCGAACCCAGGACACTTACTTTATTTGATGCAACCACAGATGTCGCGGAACATCAGAGGCAGGATTCATTTTTTGGCCCAATTATTAAAGTTTTGGAGGACCCAGACAGGGACGATGGAACATTACCTCTATACATCCAGAGGCAGGTCTATCATCATGTGTTGGAAGATGGATTATTATATAGACAACAGAAATTAGGAGCTACTACCAAGAAATTATTATGCATTCCAATGACATTACGTGATTCTGTCATTGAGACACTCCATGCTTCACCCATAGGAGGTTCTCATCTTGGGTTTACCAAGTGTTACAATGTGGCCTTACCAAGAATTTATTTTCCAAATATGAAGTTATTTATACAGAGGAAAATTAGGGAATGTACAACATGCCAGCAGAATAAACGCCGTCCAGGTCTACCAGCAGGAGAATTGTGCACTTTTCCCGCACAGAAGCCATTTCAGCGGATTTGCCTGGACTTTTCAGGTCCATATCCTCCTTCATCCAATCTTCGTCATCGATACATAATCGCTGCCACAGATTTTGGGACGCGCTATTTAATAGCCAAACCAGTTGCGGATTGCACGGCCAGTACAGCAGCAGAATTTGTGTATGAAGAGATTGTGTTACGCTACGGAGCCCCACAGGATATTTACACGGATCGCGGATCAGCATTTAAATCTAAGCTTTTCCAGGAACTTGGCAATAAATTGGGAATCACCATCAAGTTTTCACCAGTCGGTCTTCATAACTCTATAGGTCTTTCAGAACGTAACCACGGGGTCTTACAGAGTATAATGAAGTGTTATGTTAACTCAAAACACACTGATTGGGTCCAATATTTACAGCCAAGTGTATTTAGTTACAATACTACGAGGAATCAGAATTTGCGGTATAGCCCATTCTTTTTAGTACATGGATTCCAACCTACTTTGCCCTGGGAGCTTGCATTACACACACCAACCTGTGAAAATGTGGAGAATGACGTACGGTTCCGAGTATTGGAGAAAGCAAGAACCAATGCTACGGATAACTTAGCTAAACGACATGTGGCAGTGAAGAAATATTATGATCAGAAGAGGAAACAGATCAAGTTTCAACCAGGCGATAAAGTATTAATTTTTGACAGCACCCAGAAAATTGGAACAGCACGGTGCTTTTCAGGTATTTATAAAGACCCAGCCACAGTTATCCGAGAAGAGAATCCCAATACATACCTGGTGGAATTCCAAAACAAGCGCGGAAAGACATTAGTGGACTCTATTGCCGTCCAGAGACTCAAAAAATATTATGCGCCTGATGACGGTGAAGGCGAAGAGAATTTGGCAGGTGAAGATGAAGATCGTCAAGAAGACAACGCTGACTCACGCACGGATAATGGTCACTAAAATTGAAAATTCATATAAGTAACAGGTTTAACATTTTAATTTCACTTGCATGACATAATAATAATAATAATAATTTATCATAGAATAGCACTAATAATATTAACAATTAAAAGCAGACTTATTATTTAATAATGTGCTTTAGGCACAAAAGTTTTTTTTGCAGTATGTAATAATACTAGCTCAGCGAATATATCACTAGAATTTTATAGTTACTCTTCAGAAGAAGGTATATGATTATATTAGCAAAGTTTATTTTTAAGCGCCAGTTATGAGAATATTTATACTATATGAATATGTCGACGTCGACGTCAAGATTTTTATTGCGCTCCACTAACAAGTATTTTCCTTCGGATATTGGATCTAGACCGATAATCCTGGAAATCCATTCTGCCATCGCAGAATGATAATGATTAAACCACAACGGTTTTAGTTTTTAACTTTGCCACAATAATAT
The DNA here is from genome assembly GCF_977018435.1 of Lepisma saccharinum. NCBI lineage: Eukaryota > Metazoa > Arthropoda > Insecta > Zygentoma > Lepismatidae > Lepisma > Lepisma saccharinum. The sequence continues at coordinate 196,997,057 of NC_139229.1, read as the reverse complement.
GCTAAGCATATTTTAGAATGAGTAGAGAGAATTAAAGATTCTTCAAGTTTTAGTGATGTTAGTATTTTAATGCATTTAAAGATCGCATAAATAATAATTATTATTTTATTTCAGGTAGTCAGGAGTAAATTAGACTCAATTTTTCCTTTACCTTGTACCTTAGTACAGTTCGTTTAATTTTAAGTATTTACACATAACGTTAACACCTGAAATTAAATAAGATAAGTTTGCAGTAAAATTTAAAATAAGATAAGTTAACCAGTGCTAATAAATTTAGAGAATAAATAAATTATATTAAATAAATAAATTATGCAGATAAATTGAGCCTAGAGTCAGAAATAATTAAAAGTTGAGTTAAAATATCTACTACTTAGACTAGGCAGGCTTAAAGTACGTATTAGTTTTGAAGAACTGTTTGTTTTGATTGCCTAAGCAACATGAAAATCATTGCGATTTTAGTTATTTTAAACGGATTTCTTCCATACGTAAAAGCTTCTAATTTTATTTATCTGTTGAACAAGTCCTTTGACTATCCTTATAATATAATTACAATTTTATTATTAACAACATTTATTATTAGTATTTTTATAATTTTCATAATCTGTTATTTTCAATGTCACCGCAAGAAATCTATTACTTATGACCATGAGTGTACCAACGAGTTACAGTTAAGCAAACTTAATGATTCACCGCCCATTGATCCGATTTACGATGATGTTGTACCGATTGTTGAAGTGGTACCATTTAAAACGAGTCACCCGCCAATTCCCCCTCCACTCCCTCAGTCCATTATTATTCAACCTAGGGTACAACTAGAAGTTCAGGATGTATCCAGAAATAGTTTAGTCACTAAAGACGACAGTATAAATTTGCCGAAGAATATTTTGTCAGTTAAAGATAGAGTTCAGAAATTTGCCGTAAGCAAGGATCCTAATTTTGTTCAAAACAGCCGCAAAATGGAAAGTGAATAGCCTATTTCATCCTGTGTTCAGCCAGTTGTAAAAATTAAAGAGTCATTTGCCAATCAGTCACCAGTAAAAGTCGAGAAAGTTTCAAGTGTTACTTTAAAAGCAGAAAGTAAGCCAAATTTTCAGGTTCCCGAACCTGTTGTTTCATTTACAGACCATATTTTCTACGACTTCATGTTCGCCTAGAATTTTATATTAATTACGATTCAAATTTTAAGTATGATTCATTTTTTACGTTTGATTGTACCTTATGCAAGGTTTATTAGTCATTTAGTTTGCTAGCAGCTTTCCAAGTGTTGTTATTACGAGCACGGAAGTATTCAAGTAACACACTCTCGCAAGCGCAACGAAGTTTTTTTTTCTTTCCATCCAATTTATTACGTCATTTCAAAGTCCTTGACTTTATTTCGAACTCCCGCAGCGCTTACTAGACTTTGTTCGTAGTAATTTAAAGTTTTGTAAACAGTTACGCGTCATTCAATGTATCAGCGAACCATCGCCTTGCATTTTCTTTCTCCGTTCCTATGCCCGCTGCAGCGAATTTTCTCCTCCACCTCCCGAACGGAACCCGAACTTACCCGAAGTCGCCGATCACGCCTGTCGCTGTAGAGAAATTTGTTCAGTCCATCCAAGCGACCACTAATGCAACTTTGCACTATTTAGAATGTCTGGTGTCAGCAAATTCTTTTCTCCGCACGGAAGCTCCCGAGTACTTTGAGCACGTTAGAAGCTCAGAAACACTTACCATAGGCTTTGCATATTTTTTTTCGCATCAGGGGCGGTCGTCCATTAAAATTTTAGGGGATCAGATTAGTTACGCATATAGCCATCAGAATTTGATTTTTACGATAGAAGTTCATGTAAACAATGTTAGGGATATTTTGTTCTATATAGATAAATTTTTCCGTAAAACGTCGCATTTATGCACTTCAGACTAATCACGACCAATAATTTTCAAAGGAACAACAAGACGAAATTTTTTTTGCGTTTTTCTCGCAAAATTTTCCCGTTTTTCATAGAGATATTTATAGTAAGTAAATTTTTTGGGAAATCGACGTATTTTTTTTTCATTAGACTCAGGATAGAGATAAACGAAATTTTGATAAAATCAGGGAAATTTCTACAAAAGGGCAATTTTAGCACTTTATGCACTTAGAGTAATCAAGATTATTAGCAACATGCCAGGCTAAGCCTCGGTGAGTGGCACAGGCATGTGCAGCAAAAGTCGCCACGGCATCGTTAGCCTTTCCAAATTTAAACAGTGTGGTTTACCACAAATGTTGAATTTGAGAATTCATTATTAGGAAAAATTTGATTACTTACCCTATCCTATGAACAGTCGATAGTGGTAGCAAGCAAGATACACATCGACCAACCACAGGAGTTCTTCCCCTACTCGGAAGAGCTCCCGTTGGGCCCAGTCATGATCGGGACTCCCGGGGGGGTTCCACCACAACGCTTCACAAATGTCTTATACGTATTTTGGGCATCAGGTAACTTCAAATTAGATGGAGAAACAGAAAATCTGAGGGGAGTCTGAGATAACATGATTCCTTGGAGAAGTATGCTTAAATCAAAGAGTGTACATGGTTGCTACTGGATGTTCGGAAAAACAATTACAATCCCAGCTCAGAAGTTACTTCCCGATTTTCTAGATCCGAAACAGTCCGCATAAGGTAATTTGTTCGAAGTAACAAGTTTCATTCCAGAAATTACATAAACAGTCCTTATTGGATTGATTGATTTGGTGTTTAAGTCCACTTTATGCACAGTAAGGGCAATCGGGACTGGACCTACAGTTTTAAAGTGCGATCCGAACCACTATGTGCCTCCACCGGGTTCGAACCCGGGACCCCTTGATTGCAAGGCAATGACGCTACCACTGAGCCATCTGGGAGGCTCTCAGTCCTTATTGGAGAAATAAGGCACACAATTCTGTTTTTTTCCCAGTGTATAGCAGTTTTTTAAATTTCAATAAACAAGAACTTCCAGACTTTGTTTACGAAATTGTGAACTTTTTCCTTCCCGAATTCATGGATTGTTTTTCCTTCCTGGCCCCGTCTCCACGAAAAACGTTCTGTCTTGCATACACAAGTTGAAATCACATACGGCCGTGCTATTAATTAGCAGTTGAGGAATTTTAAACTCTACCGTACACTTAAACATTAATGTTTGAGCTGAAGATGTGTCATATTCTTGTTATATGCTAAGATGTCTAGTAGTCACTGCAAATGCGTTCGTGTCCAACATATTGAGACAATTTGTCCTATTTTCCGCTGAAGAGTGTTCTGATAGCCCTATGTGTGATGAAAACTGTTTTTACTCAATTTCTGATATAATTTATGCCAGCATTTCCTTCAACTTCTATTACCTTGTTATTACCTCCAATGCTTACACGACTTTTCCTTCGTGCTCGACCTTTTGGTTCAGAAATGTTTGCAACACCCCCATCTCCCGCGTGTAAATAGTAAAACATTCTGAAATACCATAATCTATACAACTTGTTTACTACATATTTTACGAAAATATTAGAATGTTAGCTTGATATAAGTTGACTGGAACGAATGAAATAAAATACCTGTTTTATACGAACACTGGAACGAGCGCAGGCCTGCTGTGAGTCACTCTGGCAGTGAAGGTCACAGATCGAAGCAGTTGGTGCTTGCTTGCTACAAGCAGGTGCCTTATCTTTTCTCAAGGAAACACGGAAATCTTTGTTACTTTTTTCGCCAGACTAATGGTGAACATTTACAGGAACGTAAGGAGTAGTATCGTATTCTATTGGAATTAGATTTCGTGACTTTAAAAGATATCATAACAATATGTAAATCTCTTTTGTGACCTACACTGAACTTATGTTAAAGTTTCATTGACATGTGAATGCGGGAATTTAGAGATCCTTTTTCCTTACGATTTCTAAACAATCGAAGAGTGTGGTGAACGTGAAACTACTTACTGTATTATACAAATAGTCTCTAATAAAAAAACCTATTACATCACAGGATGTGATTTTTAAGACGATTCTACTACGTATCCAACGTAACCAATATTCAGATTGATTCCAAGCTTCTGTTCGGCTTTTTTTGTATCGCATTTTTACCTCCTTCGATAATCGCGACGATGAAAATGATGGGTAATGATAGTAATGCAATGCTACATCTAAACCTCGACAGGTTTCGAACCTGTATCCTCTGGCTTTGTAGAGAGTTACGGTAATTTTTATTTTTATTTTCATTTGGTAATTTAAGTCCACTTTATGCACAAAAAGGCTAATCGAGACTGCATCTACAGTTTAAAGTGGGATCCGAACCACTATGTGTCTCCACCGGGTATCGAACAAGGGACTCCTTGATTATACTGCGCCATCGGCAAGACTAAGAGAGAGAGAGAGAGAGTTACGGTGACTACGCTAATGAAGAATTGAAAGTAGCAGAACGGCTAAGATATTCTTTAGTCAATATTGGGATTGTTAATGAATATTGTGAATGTCAGTTCAAATTGGGAAGTGCCGTTACAAATCGTTAATTCTTCTCTTTCCGCACATTACTTTGCTACTAGATATTTGCATGCTAGGATGTAGAAAGTGCTACATTTTCAGTGTGTGGAATTGAGATTTATTTCTGAGAATGGAGTAGTAAGAAAAGGATCACCTCACATGTTTGGATTATACCCCCCCCCCACACGCACACAAAAGATATCTGCTGTTGTTCTTATAAGGAAATATAACATGTATTAATTGTGTCAAGAAAAATTGGAGCCTATTCACATCCCTACGGAACTTGGAAGAAAGCCCACGTAGAGAATGGGAAGTTCTGTTGCGACAAAATCTGAATGTATACTAAATTAAAATACAAAGTGCTACCGTGTGCTTTGCACCAAGCCGTGAAGGCGTTTAGGGGGTGTGGAGTTAGGGCCCCAAGCTTTCTTCATCAGGCCGAAGGTGGGGATGATGTGATCAGCACCCTTCCCCAGAGTTTCCTCCAGGTACCCACTTTATACGACGCTGGTTGGGCACCGGAGCAGCTTGAACAGATGGACAAAATTCCGATTATCCCCAGATCGAACCCAGATCTTTCGCATGATAATAAAACGCCCTAACGACTGAGCTACTGCGGCACATAAAGTATAGTAGCCTAAGTAATTAAGGCAAGAATTGTTTTAGTGTCTCGTTCAACGTTTTTAGGCGAATCATTTTCGGACATAGAACGTGTAGCTATTGTCGGTTTTGCGACTTGGCTTGAGAACAGGTGATTTTCTGACGAAGAACATTCCACTTGACAAGTCACGTGACTTTCCTACATTTCCTGTGCCTGTTGGCTTTTGCATGAAAGACGAGTTGCTCTTGAGACAGACAGAATCACCCGATCACCTAAAGGTGCAATGTGTGTTGCCTACCCTTCCGGCATTATTTACTGTCATTAAAGTCTTATGGGGAAGAACTTTTTTCCACCACTGTACAGAGTGGATCATGCTTCCATATGGCCCTAGTCGAATGGGTGAAGGGGGAGGTGCGCGGGGACTTTTTGCCAAAGCTTTTTTGTTTGTGGTCGCTCTACAGCACAGCACCCTACGACGTCAGGGATCCGTGGGGTGGTTCAAATCCCTGCATGGGCTTGTACAGGGTCAACGAAGTTAATAATAAGTTTGTTTTATAGAGCTTACATTGATACACTTGTATGTTGAATTGTATCTTCTGCAAATATGCTGTATAAAGAAACAAACTGCCGGAGTACTAAGTGATGCGAGTGTACAATCTTTGTGTGTATCGTTCATCAATTTAATCATAACATCGATCATCCCCATCTTCGCGATTAGCCAAAAGCGACAAAGAAGAGAAGTAAAATGAACTAAATCAATCAATCAATCATGTACATTAAACATTGGTAAAACAATACAAGAATGCTGTTTTGACTCAATAGAGATCGCGCTGTGACGCCAAGGGTCCCGGGTTCGAATCCTGGTCGGGCTTGCTTGTTTGTGAATGTCCATTCATCAATTTCATCATTTCATCAATCATCCCCATCTTCGCAAATTAGCCTAGAGGCACAAAAACGCGAAGTAAAATAAACTAAATCAAAATCAAATCAAAATCAAATCAATAGAGAGAGAGAGGGAGAGAGAGAGAGAGAGAGAGAGCTATAGTACGTAAATTGTTCATTTCATGTAAGTCGAAATATGAATTACGTAAATAGTATTTCTGTATTGAGATGTACTATTTTGTATTGTGACTCTTAGATATAAGAGTTTGAATGTTATTTGTTGAATGGGTTACGAATAATTTAAAGCAATCAGTTTTTCTGCTTTGCGGATTTCTACGACTCACCTCCCCCATACAACACACAGCTTCGTTTTGTGCCGTATTCCGTGTTCCTTGTAGGCGACCGACGTCAGTGAAATCGGCTAGCGCATTGGTCTTGTGCCCGTTTCAAGACGGGAGGAGGATGAAACTGATACACTGGCGAACTTTAAAAAAAGGTCTCCCTCCGCTTAGTTAGATTCGAAGATAGTTGGAAACACTTCATTACTCCTGTATTGGATAAGTAAGTGGGGGAAGGCAGTTGCAGACAAGGCCATCACTACCTTATGCGCACGTAAACTTGTTTCCAGAAAGCTTTCTGTTGGAGTCTTGTCAGGCATGATCTGGGCAGTTTGTGGAATATTTTTGTGTTCCTACCCCCCCTTTCCTCTGTGTATGTGTGTGAGCCGCCTTTTTCTCGCCAGGGTTGTAGTAGAAATGAGAAAATAGAAATGTTTTTCATTCTGCGTATGTGACAGTATTCTTTGGATATTGTCCCTGAAGTATCTGTTAACATCCTAACCCGCAGTTTTTTAAGGATAAACTAGTTGAAAGCCACGAGTGGTTCCTGAGAAGTAATGAACATATCTCAGAATGCGCACTACTTTAGCTCACATTTCTTGGGGGGAGGGGGGAGAATGATATACAAATTTATTCTACGAATGCTTACATCATTGTGACAATGGAGTATATTTTGCAGACTAACGAGGATCTGGCGTCTAGAGGCAAGGCCAGTATAATGGTCTTTGAAGTTTGGGCTGTGTCCTACGTTTGTGATTGTCTTTCACAAATTTCGTCTTAACACACCTTTCATCCTTATCTATGTGATTACTCAAAAATGGAAGAAAAGCGAAGTAAAATAAATCAATCAATTGGTCATTGTGTCCCTGCGTTTTTCAATATTTCTTCCTGAACGAAAATTAATGTTTCACCTATGTAATGCATCAATATAGTCATGTGAATTATTATTTTCCGTCATCATAGTGTGCTTAATCATTCCTTAAAGCATAGACTTTTACGCTGTTGTCCTTAGTGTAAACGATCTTAACTGTGTGGAAGTTTTTATGTAGGCAAAAAAATGGTTAAGAGTAAATCCCAACTAATTGTTAGAAATTTAAAATATTATAACTCTGACGTGACGCATATTAACTGTTCTTAGTTCGCTGTCAAGGAACGATTTCTCCTAACTAAAAAGGATTCCGGCTTCCGTGGTAGAGTGGATAACACAGCTTGCTTATACACCGCCTTGGCATTGTGTTCGTTCGGTGTTCATTATGACTGTCCCTTCATCAATATCATCATTTCATCTCTCATCCTCATCGTCGTGTTTAGCCAAAAATGGCAGAAAAGCGAAGTAAAATAAACCAAATCAAACATAAATAAGAATCTGAAGGGAAAAATATTCCATTACCAAAAATAAAATATATAAATATACAGTAATTAATTTATTGACACTGCAGTTTTTTGGCATTGTGTAGCTGTCTTAGGGTCGTATGTTCGAATTAGCTGACCTCAAAATATACGAAGAGTGAACGATTAATGGAAATGGGGATGCACACATCTATTACTTTAGTAAGCGTTCAGTCGTAAATCATGTGGCCACAGTGTGATTTTCGTGCAAGGAAGGGTTCCTGGGACATCAACTAAGTTGACGTTTACTTATAACATTACGAGGGTATGGATTTCTCTCAACAAGTGCAACAATTGTTTATGGTCATGGAAATTATTTATACAATTTGTTTGAGTAACGTAGTTTTCTACCTCTTGAAATTAATGGTGACTGGAGATGAAAAGACACACGTGGCAGATTGTAACGTGCTTTGAAGACAGAGGTCTTAAGTTCGAACCATGATTAAGGAATGTTTGCCCCATCACATCCATGTTATCAATTGGTCAATCATTCTCATCGCCACGGTTTGACCAAGAGGCAAAAAGGCAACGTAATATATCCTAAATAGAAAAAATACAGAAAAGGGGCAAGGAAATGCACATATCATGCCGAGTCGAGGTTGTGTGTTGCAAGACGGAAATGTATAACTATTATCGCCAGAGCACGTTCAATTATATTAGGGCAGAACCATATGTCACACAATACAGGTGAAATTGTTGTAGGTTTCCGTGAACTGTTAATCTGCCTAAACTCTTAAAATACTCTAATATCAGGTTCTTTGTTCCACTTATTATATCAATTTTGAGGGTCTTCATGACCGAGTGCTTTGCATATTGCTCTATGAAACCGGAGACCCTATGTTCGATTGATTGATTGATTGATTGATTTGCTTATTTTACTTCTCATCTTGTGCCACTTTTGGCTAAGTTGCAATATGGGGGAGGCCTCCCCAATGGCGCAGTGGTAGCATCGTCGCCTTGTGAACAAGGGTTCCCGGGTTCGATAGCCGGTGGAGGCACATAGTGGTTCGGATCCCACTTTAAACTGTAGGTCCAGTCCCGATTAGCCTTACTGTGCATAAAGTGGACTTCAAACACAAACTCAATCAATCAAACTCAATCAAATATGGGGATTAGTGACTATATGATTAAATTGATGAATGGACACTCACAAATCCATGCTCACGCCAGGATTCGAATGCGGGACGCCTGGCGTCGTAGCGTTATGTGATAACCACTCTGCCACTGGCAGAAACGTGGGTAATATTTAAGAGCTTATTGTGTTCGTTCATTTTTTCTGGTCACTCCAGCATTCGTCCTTATCGTTGAAAGTAAACAAGAGGGATATAATATGGTCGTAAAAATAGCAAAGTTACCACATATGCCTGCCACATGCCGAAAGAAACTACCTTCTTTTCTCGTTTTCTTTTTATATTTTTTTAGAGCTAATGACAAAAGAGAGAAAAGAAACGAAAAAATGAACAACCTATTTTCATTCATGAAGGAAATAAATCGCCAGTTCAGAAGCTGATTTCTTGAAAGCTCAAAATGGACAACAAATATTTCTTCCGAGGCCGAATGACTACAGAAAGAAACACTGTGCTAATTCCTTGATGACTCATGGTTAATATTGCTCTTCTGTGTGGTGTTCACGACTGACAACTGTGCAGCCCTACCTTATCTTGCATAGAGTTTCGGCATTGGCGCTGGTGTGTTTCCAATTCAATATCGGATTTTGTTTGTTGCTTCGAATCTAACTGAGAGGAGGCAGACCTTTTTTAAAGTTCGCCAGCGTACATAGCTTGTTTGTGTGTGCTTTCGGGGTTGAGAACTTCGTTCGCTGAGCTGTACGTCGCGTTCGACTTATCCGTACCTGGTAGAGACATCGCCTTTGCCAGACAGATCCAGTGTTGCCAGTTGTATTAGAATTATGCTACACCAATTCTAGCTAGATTGTTATCTTTTAAAAGTATTACTTGCGCGTGTTGTTCTTCTCTTCACAACGCGTATCATAAAAGGAAGGCTTTAAAAGCTGTGATCTCTTGTATCATTACATGCATATTATGTGTCTTCGTCAACGGTGATATATGGACATTTAATGAAATTTTTAACGCCGCTGATACATGGATGTCTTCAGGATTTTTCCAGGAAGGAACAAGCAAGGTATTTTTCCAAGGGAGGGGGGACGACGACAATGAGCTAGAATTTTCCGAAAATAGTATTACTCCCTTTAAAAAAAATATTCAGTTTGAAGTCATCGTGTTCCTGTAACGCCCTTGCAATAATTAACATATATTACTGTGACTGAAATAAAATTATATGCGTGAAATATGTACTTTTTGATTGACTTTCATTTCCGGGTGGTGTGGCCCCCTCCCTTCCGGATGTCCATGCGTATGGAGAAATCATTCCAACCAGTCTCGCTCTCGGTTAATGGAATTATAAGGTGACTAGATTTGTTAAATCAATATACAAGAACAACAAAGAAAAATCCGTAATTGTTTATTCTATGCATCATCATAAGCCACGAGAATCATGGAAGATCTATACTATAATAATGAATTGAAGGAAATCGTGCCGAGTTTTTATTTATAGTCTACCTGTTCAAGTAGGAATGGAAAGGTGCACAAAAAGAATTACAAAAATGTATGTAAAAGAAAACCAAGTATTTCGATCAAGTTATTTTTATAATTGTAATCAACAATGACCAATTGTCCTTTCAACTAAGTATAAGTTTCAATTTGTCTTTTCTCGGACTATTACCTTTGCCTTGCCTTTAATCGTATATTTCTCATGATCCGTGGTTTTAAACAAATCCTAGATAAGTCGGTAAAAAAAATAGGACACCGAAATCTGGAAAAGAAATATACTGTGATACAGAAACAAACACAAAGGAAACAACAATGACATTAACACGGGTCAAACCAACACCATTTGTCGTTGAGAGCTGAACTCACATCCACGAACTCGCAGAAATATTCCCATGGAATTCGTTATTCGTCTGATATTGAATACCCAATGATGCTTTCTGTTATGTAATAGACACTTATGAAGTGAATACATTATTAGGACTTTGTCAGATTTCAGAAAACACACACACACACACACACACACACACACACACATACGTAAAATATATGAATAAGAGATTGTTCATTTGGAAATTAATTTCCAAGTTGTATTTTTATGCTCTTGTGAATAGATATAAAGGAAAGTGAAGAATCTTATTGTTAAACAGAATTACAAATTTATATTTGCTTATGGATTAATTTATCACAATATACATTGCAATTATACATTCAACATATGTTGAAACAATGCCTTTTGTTATGGACTTTTGGTGGATTTAAGACTCAACAATACGCTATCGAGAATAGACCTACAGTTTAAATCCTACCTAAAGTGGGATTCGAGCCAATATGTCCCTCCACCGGGTATCGATCCCAGTGCCCCTTCATTACAAGTCGACGTTGTTACCACTATGTTATCGGGGTACAGCGCGCTACTTTTTTTTCTTTTCAGTAGTACACATTTATCAATTCTCTCACTATCATCGTTGCGATTAGCCAAAATTCAAAGCTAAGTAACAAAAATCAAATCAAGTGCCATCAGTGAGGAAGGCACGTATTGCTCGCTGCCCTTTTTTTCAAATGAAACCATAAAATTCAGGACATGCCCCTATCCAAGTAGGTAATATTACATTTTGCGTTTATCACGGTTATTAAGGTTTATACATCTTGTTTCGACTTATCTGCTGACTTCACATTGATCATTACTGAAAACTTGTTTTCAGTTTGCTGTGTTCAACGTACTCAATACAAAAAATATTAATTTTATACGTATACCTTTTCTGGCTTTCTAGACTCAAAGTTAAATATAGCAACATCCCATTCGTAGTTTTTCCAAAATTTTTGCAATTTTCTTATATCCACCATGCCTATTTCCAGATTACTGCTTACAAACTTTAAATGTTAGATATGGCAACCAGACATTTCTGTCTTTTATAAGTTCTCTATTATGTAATTTTTGCAGTAGTATACGTATTATAACTTCCTTCCTTTAAAATTGGGAAAAAGAATCGATATGACAACCCTGTATTTCAATATATTTAAATTTCCCTGTTCGACTGTATACAAACAGCATTCCGATTTTCGACTGAATACCTTCATAAAATTAAACTATATGTGGCAACTTACATTTTTGGTTAAGCCGCTTTTCAACTTTCTAGTGTCAGTATTTTAAAAAAGTTAGATATGACAACTCTGTATTTCAAATTAAAACGTTTCCTAATTGGCCGTGTTTACGGTAACATTAATAAGCATGATTCCGATTTTCGACTTCATACATTAAAAAATCAAAATGTTAAAATTAGCAACCTGAATTTCCAATTACTTTAAACTTTCCCCTTTCGCTACATTCAAAGTATCATACATAACCAGCAAAAAAGAAAGTTAGATATGGCAATCATGAACCAGCGAGTGTTTTGCATGAACACCTGTCTACCTTTTATCTTCCTCAGTACAAGTTGCTTCCCCTTTCCTCTCCGCGCTCCTAGCCTTTAGAAGGTTGCATGGATTCTCTGCAGTAGTTTCGCCAGTGTTAATAGAACCAATATTGCGGAATAACTCACTTCTCCCGTCGTGTGGACTGTAACGTCGGGCCGATATGCCGAAGTGCTTAGCCCGAACCAGAAGTTGACCCGAAATGAGTTTCAGTCGCGATCCCTGGTGGCAGGAAATGAGAGAGTGGTTCCATTCTCTCAACTTATAAAACCACAGGTGGCACACCTGCTATTGAAATATATTGTCCCCAGAAGTAGTAGTAGAGTAGTAAAAGTGATAATGAAAATAGTAATAATAATAATAATAATATCGCTCTCCTCACGAAAACAGTCCAGTGAAGATCGAAGCTTCCCCTTGCCTCCTCCACACCTCTGGCCCTCCAGGTTTGCCGCACTTCTTCTACGCTTCACAATTGACACATTGCAAGTTGTACGTATGAGGTTGATTGTGCCTTCCATGGTGTATTGTGTAAGGATTATTCCTTGCTTATTGGCAACACTGTAGGTGAGTGACGTGATCTTGACTGGACTGTGTTCCGTGGCGTTAGCTTTAGTAGTAATCAGTTTTATAACAACAATAACAGGCGATGTTCAAATGCCGTACAAATTCTACAAACAAAATTACTAATGTACTCGGAACCTTTGATCGTTAGTTTTTTGTATACACTCGTATTATCCAACCTCGGAGCGCTCCGGAGCGGAGTAGGCAAGTTCTTAGAATATCGCTCCTCGCTCCGGCGCAGAGCGTTACAAGGTAGCGCTCCGCTCCGGAGCGGAGTGAACCATTTTCTAAAAGTTCGCTCCTCGCTCCGGAGCGGAGCGAGAAATTTTCCGATTCGCGCTGCTCCGCTCCAGAGCGGAGCGGGTTAAGTCCATTTCTTAGAATCAGCCGGAGCGTTAATCCTCTCCGCTCCGAAACTCTGCCTGAAACCGGTCAGACTGTCGAAAAGGCTGCTCAGTAGCTCCTTCCAACCTGCCTGATGATGGTACCGAAGGGTTAGGAGGGTCGTTATGAACTGTAGCTTCAACAATACAATGTTGGAATTCTAAAATAATTAGAGATGTGATATCGATTTATCTATCACTGATAGACTCGCTACTCCTCAGTGCACGTCACACACCTTAATTACATGGCCAGATAGGATGAATTTCTATTTCGTGTTTTCTCATGGGTCTTGTACAGTAACATGAATGTTTATTCTACGTAATATTATTTTACGTTTTGTGATATAGATGTGTCTTAGTAATGCAGAAAATTTGTGTAGAGACTATTTTCCCCATACATGTCTTAATTTGTCAGTACAAGTGCTTGTATCTCGGTATTTACAATGTAACTTATGAATTCAACAGTCCCATGTTTCTTATTGTATTTCTAATTTTTCACACCAGGTGGTGCGAAAATGGAAATTTTAAACGAACTGAGAGGTGACATGCACATCCGCACAATCCGATTTTCGTGCTCATCCGGACATTATTTTTAACTTGCAGTGTTATCGTGCTCATCCGCACGCACCCAGCAGTCACCTGGTGCACACCTGGCCTCATGACCTCATATTTTTTCCTCTGCTCTTTTGTTGCAATTTGCGAGTCGTTTTGTATCTCGCAAGCCCCGACGTCTGGCATACATGTGTGATCTCTCTCCAAAACCACAGTTTCATCCATCGTCTTCACTTTGCCAGGACACTTCAAATTCCTTAAGTGCACCCACAACTGGAAGAAAAAAGATAATTACAACGAAGATCAAAATCAACATAGAATATAATTACAAGCACTTGAGACATTTTTACTTACCTATGTAGTAGAATCCTAATTCTTCCTTTGCCAGTGATACTGAAATCCTTCATGCAGCAACAGTTCTTTACTCATAGCAGTTGTTGTCAACTCCATTGCACTCAACGCGATAATGTAATTTCAATATCACAGTTTGAGCTTTTAAGGGCAGTCGCTGCCCTTCTGACTTTCCCCCCAAGGTCATAAGGTCAAGCTTGCACCAGGTGGCCGCTGGCTGCGTGCGGATGAGCACGAAAACACTGCAACATAAAAATACTGTGCGGATGAGCACGAAAATCGGATTGTGCGGATGTGCACGTAATCAACTGACACACCTAGATGGCAGAGTGCTGGAATTCCTTGCTCCAGCATTAACAACTCATAATCGTTATGCACGATCTTACCGTCTTATAACCATTGCTTATTTTCACAGAAAAAAAGTGGTGATTAAGACTGGACGTAATCTCCGATTTGTAGTTGGATAACAAAAACTTTACCACAGATGGTGTAAGATGGGGTTTAATTTTGAGACGAGGAACGCTAAAATAAATATATTTTTTAAAAAGAAAGATAAATTTCAATGCATATATCACCATGACAATTTCAGGATGTGGGAGAGTCTCGAGAGTCTCCATCACGGCCATTTTGGAGGTGATACCGATCACCACCACGCTCCGGGTTGCCGGTACTTTCCAGGGTTGCCCCCAGGTACCCATTGATTTGAGGCTAAGTGAGCATAATTCCTAGTAGTGGTAGTTGATCGGTTCAAAGTCACACTTCGTACGAGGCCTATTATTTTTATTAATTTAAGCACAATGGAAAACCTATTTGATGATGTTTTTATCGATTTTATACTATTGCAAATCTGTGATTTTTCACCTCACACTTCGTACGAGGCCTATTATTTTATTAATTTAACCACAATGGAAAACCTATTTTGACGATGTTTTTGTCGATTTTATACTATTGCAAATCTGTGTTTTTTTACCTCACACTTGGTACGAGTGTCATAATTTCTTTCGAGTTAAAGTACGTAACACCCATACCCACCCACAACTACACTTACACCCACACAAATTTACTTCCGGTCTACTTCCGGTCTACTTCCGGTTTACTTCCCGTCTACTTCCGGTCTTCTTGACAGACATCTGTGGGTTTTTCCAGTTTTTTATAAGTACATATATTTTAGCGGTTCAAAGCAACACTTGGTACGAGGCCTATTGTTTTTATTAATTTAACCACAATGTTAAACCAATTTTGATGATGTTATTGTCGATTTTATACTATTGCAAATCTGTGTTTTTTTACCTCACACTTGGTTCGAGTGTCATAATTTCTTTCGAGTTAAATTACGCAACATTGCAATGGCTCGAAAGGTAAACTATTGCGCAATGTGTACGCAACAAGTTATTACGCAGACCCGTATCTAGCGTGTTGTTAGTTATAGCGTAATGGGTGTTTTCTGATTGACTTACTGTTTCGGATGTTTTTATCCGCGCTTAGGTTACTTAAAGGGTTTTCGCATTACAGATCAGTCAGTATCGTGAGAGTGTTTGAAGAGTACGGATGTGTTGTTGCAGTGTAAAAAGTTAAGCGTTTAACTTATTTTAAAGCTACATACTATTTATTATTTTTAAGTTTAAAAAAAGTGTATCAAGTGATTTCTTCATAGTAATTTCGATCAGATTGAGTTTTGATGTATTTATTAATTTTTTTATACTTAGTACAAATATATATTTCATATATAATAAAAAAATAGCTAATATAAAATAAAACGTCATGAATATTTTTGGGTTTAAAAAGCAACAACATAATCTGCTTGTAGAGAGAATTCCAGTAAACATGGATGTCTTGAGAGAAATTTATCATCAATTGAAAGGGTTACTTCTTGTTCACTTGAATAGTATTTGGTCTCATGTTGACGAGGATACTGGAAAGCACTTATTTGTATTTAATAATAACTTATTATCATATAAGTTACCTGTTAGTGGGAAAATTCAAATAAACGTTTCACCACCCAATGCGACAGTTTGGCACATAGGTCGAAATTTGTATAGAATTAAACATAGTACATTACTTCCTGATACGTCTTTTGATGTGGAAGCTGGTGAATTTTTGTATGCTGAGATAATTGGAGAGTATGATGAATTGATTCCTCTGTTTATCGAAATAAGAATAATCTATCCTCTTATTAATATATAAAATACATAACACCAAAAAAAAACATGGATATATTTGGTAATAGAAGGCGACAGGAGATTCCAGATAATTCCAGCGAGATTGCTAGTTTAGATGCACGCCTAAAGAAACTGAAATCAGATTTACTCATATTACAGATTTCGCTAAATGTAAATATTCAAGCAGAGATGACAAATGTTCAAACTCAACTGATTGATCCTATAGTAAAAATTGATAGAGAACTCAAATCTTTGCTTGAGAAATATACTAATTTAGCTTCAATAGATAATCTTCAGAACTTAGAAGAGAATATTGCCAACTTGAAAAAAGAACTTGATAATTTTAGGCAAATCCAGAGAACGAATAACGAACAGCTGAAACAGCAATTCAATGACCAGGCAAATAGTATTCGTACCGAACTGCAAACCATCATCCAGAATATCAAAACTCAAGAAGAATATGAGCAGGTAAATGCTAGTATTACTAACTTGCAAGAACAGTTTCAATCTTTCGAAGTTCCTACATTGCAAAGTATCAAATCTGAATTACAGACAGATGAACTGCATACAGCTATAACAGAAGTCTCTCGAAACTACAGACATTGGAAGATTTTATCAATAATTTACCTTCATCTTCTGAATTAAATGCTATTGCTCGGAGTGTTGCCGGCATCAAACCACAGTTGGAGACTTATAAGATTTTGTGAAGATACAAGGTACCATAGCTCACATAGAAGATACTATGGCAACTATGAGAAATGAGCTAACAAGTGTACAGGAAACTCTGGAATCGAAACTGCCTGGCATTACTGATATTCTAGCTATAGTTCAACAGCAAGTTACTAAACTTGAAAGCTTGAATACTGAATCTGAATTATCGCATTTCCATTATCTTATTGACGACATTCAGAATAACTTAGAGACACTGCAACAGTCTACACCTACACAGGATGACATGACGGAACTGCAAGAAATTTTGAAAAATGCAGCCGATGCAACAGAACTCGATGCTATAAAATTAACTCTTACCACACTTCAGAATACTGTAGCTGCTTTGCCTACTTCTCAGGAAATCAGAGCTATGAGGAGAGCAGTACATCGAATTTTAAAATCTGAGGATATCAAAAACATTCAAGCAGAAATTGCGCAAATCAGAGAAAATGTTGCTAGTCTCCCCAACAATCAAATAATTAACAAACTACATGCATTATTTAAAGAAATTAGAAGTCAAGTATACGATCTTGCTACACAGAGTTCTAAATTGAAACTTGTGGAAAATTTACAGGAGATTATTTCTAATATTACGTTACAAATCATTACTCTTGAAGCAAGTCAAGAATCTGCTTTATCAAGTTTTGCTACTTAACTTCACGATCTCAAAGAGGAATATAAACAACTGTATGTTGATGTAAAAATCAAACCTAGCTACGATGAGTTGGTTCGTACTATCAACGAACACTTGCAACTGGTATTAAGCAGACTAGATGACGTAGATACTCGTCAATTTTATTCTATGGAAATTGTTAGGTTAAAAAGTGTTCCAAATGCTTGAGGGCACTGGACGTACGCCAATGCTGGCAATGTTTACAAATTATATCCGTACACTCAGGTACATGAATTTTTTGTTGATGGTAGATTACGATTTCTGAAGTTTAGTTTTCTAAAACATGGAAAACATATTGAAGTTCCTCAGTTTACTATAGTGCGAAAAGACACAAGGCAGTTCAAATACCTATTGCATACTGGGAAGAGTCTACCAATAAATATAAAGTACATGACGACGAACAATTATCAGTTTTTGATATTGAAATTGGTGACAAGCTAGTATTTGACATAAAGCGGTTAAACCCTGAGGACAATACATTTTATGCAATATTCTCACTTCGAGCTCGATGTTAAGACAAGATATAGTTCATGAATTACACAAACCAGCCTGTCGCAATTACAAGCGATTAAGTGTAGTAACAAAAGGTATAAATGATTTGTTTCAGGCTGATCTGATTGAGATGGCCCCTCCAAAGGGGATTTTAAAAAATTTGGATAAGATAAATCATGGTTACAAATATATGCTTACAGTTATTGATACCTGTAGCAAATATGCATGGGCTGTTCCCCTAAAATCCAAGACTGGTACTTGTGTTACCGAGGCTTTTAAGTCGATATTTAGTGAGGGAAGGATACCAAAATATTTACAGACAGATAGAGGGAAAGAATTTTACAATTCTACATTTGCTAAGTTAATGCAACAACATAATATTAAACATTATTCTACATACAGTGATCTGAAAGCTAGTATAGTGGAACGACAGGACATTAAAAAATCGCTTGTGGAGACAATTCACTCTGCAAGGCAATTATAAGTGGGTGCAAATTTTACCCGAGCTAGTTCATGATTACAACAATACAGTACACAGTACTATTCATATGAAACCTGCTGAGGTAACTAAATCTGATGAGCAACGATTGATTTCTACTGTTTATTGTAAAAAGTATAAATACACTACCAAGAAGCCAAAGTTTAAAATAGGGGATCAGGTAAGGGTCAGTAAATATAAACAGTTATTCGAGAAGGGTTATACTAAAAATTGGAGAACGATGTTATTCTCAGTGTTTCAAGTTTTACCAGGGAATAGAAATACATATATAATAAAAGATAATCATAACAAAATATTGAAAGAGAGATTCTATGAAGTGGAACTTAGTAAAACAAGATATCGAGATACATATCTAATCGAGAAAATATTGAAGAAGAAAAATAATAAATTGTATGTGAAATGGTTAGGTCTGCCAGACAAAAGTTGGATAAAAGCAAACCAGGTGATTCTTTGACACCAACATGGAATGTGGTACAGCGTTTACCAGATGTAGTGGAAACTAATGAAAAAAATGGAGAGTTGTTGCCTGATAACATAAGATGCCTCATTGCATGACCATCAGGTTGTGGAAAAAGCACTTTGCTGGTTGATAATTTCTTGCTTGCCCCCAATTGGCTAGATTTTAAAAACAGACACTTGTATGTGTTTTCTAAAAGTTTAGAACAACCGAAATACCAACAACTCATGAAGCTGTACGAGGGACTGGGCATAGCTACATTTCCGTCAACAATAAAACCTCTTGACCAATGTTTGAAAAATTCTGTTGTGGTATTCGATGATGTTATTCTGGAAAATCAGAATGAAATTAGAATTTTTTTTACACAGTGTCGTCACAAAGAAATAGACTGCTTTATTTAGCTCAAACTTATTCTAAAATTCCCAAACAATTACTACGAGATAATACAAACTTAATCTGTTTGATTCGTCAAGATCATACTAATTTAAAACATGTAAACGATGATTATGTGGGAGGAGACTTAAATTACAATCAATTTTCAAAATTCTGTTCATCTTGTTGGAACAGAGACGATTTTGGATTTGTCACTATCGACATGACTCGGAAACCTAACAATGGTAAGTTTAGAAATAAAACCAACGACTTTTTAAACCTTGAAACGATATAAAATAACCATTAATAAAAAATAAAAAATATGACGAAACATAAAATAGAAGATAATTCGAAATTAAGAGTGTACTTGTCCAAACGTTTCAAAGGTTGGAAATCAGAGAATCGAGGTTTTTAGGAACAACACA
Source organism: Lepisma saccharinum (assembly GCF_977018435.1). Taxonomy (NCBI): domain Eukaryota; kingdom Metazoa; phylum Arthropoda; class Insecta; order Zygentoma; family Lepismatidae; genus Lepisma; species Lepisma saccharinum. The sequence goes on along the minus strand of NC_139229.1, from coordinate 196,977,267 downwards.
AGCGTCAAGACCAACCTATTATCGATGCAGTCATTGGTCTTGGTAAAGAGATTAAGGTTGTTACAGAACAAAATAAAAACCTCATCAATGAATTGGTACCTCTTACTGCTAAAAATTATGCAGATTTCTCTCCTACGCCGTTATCTAGTATCCACACACCCCTGGTACTTAAGGAACCACCTGCTAAAGCAGCTATAGAAGAATCAGAAAAAAAAAGTTGGGTCCCCTGGCAAGGGATTATTTGAGTACTGGAAAATTCGAAAAAGATTAAGTATTTGGTTTGTACCCAACTATGGATGGTAATGAAGGTGTAGTATGGAAAATTGGCAAGTCTAAAGTTACATTCGAAGGGGACAACATAAAATTAATTTGGGTGGGAGAAACAGCTGGTCCAGATATCCTGGTACCATATGGCTATGGGAGCTCATTACCAAAAAACAACCAAAATATTTTACAGTAGATGATTACCAAAGTTACTCTGAAATTTTGACACTCTCTGATGCTTTGTACCAAAATAACGATGCCAGTCAAAAACGTGTGAAATCGAGCAGCGGGGATAAATACAAGAATCTGGTTAAACCTATCTGGAATCAACTAAAAACCGGTAGTGGTATAAGACAATACAATACTCTACCTAAGGAATTTTTGTGGGTAAACGATGTAAGAAAACTTATAGATAGGTTGCTGGTTATAGCAGGAAAATGCTGGGAACAATAATTTCCATAATGAGAAAATGGGTATTGTAAACATGATTAGTGACAAATTAGCTAATTTTATTGTAAACGATCCTAAAGGTATAGGATACTTAACTAAAATTATCAATACTTTACCTCCTAAATTCTGGAATATATCAGAGGGTCGAGGTTTAGTAAATTATATTATTAATAAACTTCCGTTTGAGTTACATGTACCTGGTTACCAATATTTTGGGGTCCTGCTACAAAACTTGAGAAACGAATAGAAAGAGGGGACAGGGGTATTAATCCTCTAGATGCAGCTTGTAAGGAGCTTGATATACCAAATACCATATCACGATCTTAAACATTTAAAACTTAATTCGATTTTAACCAAAAAACAACAAGAAAAGAAGAGGCAATGTATAGCCAAAGGAAATGGAATGAAATTATTACTCAGTACGCCACAATAAAAACGATTGCAAAATGCAAAAAAGAAAACACACAGTGGAGGATTTATATTCAGCATTCCAGCTATCCTGGCTGCATTGGGGGCAGTTGGGAGCTTAGCCGGGGGCAGTGCTGCTATAGCCAAAACTGTAATTGATTCGAAAAAAATAAGGCAGAACTAGAAGAGCAAAAGCGTCATAATATTGCCATGGAGAAAAAAAATAGGCAAAGGTGTGAAGTCTAGAGCACTCAGAAAATTAAAAAAAGAAGAAGCTCTTACCAACCAAGACATTGAATTTTTAATTAAAATATTTAAAATTAAACACTTCAGGGGGGTTTTCATGTCTGATTCTTTCCCTAAAGGTAGTTCTCACCCGCGAGAATGTGGCGTGGTGAATTTGGACAAGTCCGAAAACATTGGTACTCACTGGATATGCTATTATAAACAAAATGACAATGCTTTTATTTTCGATTCTTTCGGAGGGGTACCCCCTACAGAATTAATTCGTTACTTGAAACATGTTAAAATTTATTACAACGACGATCGTATTCAAGATTTCGAACAAATTATATGTGGTCATGTTTGTATTACGATGCTCAGAATTTTAAATAAAATACCAAACATCAAATTAAAAGATTTTCAAAAAGCTGTATTATATAATAAATGTGGGAATTTTTCATCTCTCCAGCGAGACTTCGGTTTTGAAACTACATCTTCACGATGATATTATCTATCCAAAATCCATAGCTCTGAGAGCATTCTACAGTATGTATATGATACCGAATGTAACTACCTACAACAATACTATATTAGTAGGTAATAAAAAAATAATTATTCCTCCTGGACAGTATAACTTATCTACTTTACAATTTGAACTTCCAACTACTGTCTTGCTTTCTCAAAATTCCGTAACACACAGAGTAGAAATTGTAACTACCAATGAAACAATAGACTTATCTACCATGGGAGAACTTTTAGGATTCGAGAACAATAGCAAATTAGAACCAGGTGTTAGACACATAGGTAAATTTATACTGAAATTCATAGCTGTAGAGACATTGAATATTCACTTTAACATTGCCAAAGGTATGATTATCAAAGCAGAAGAAAATTCGATTGGCAGTCGCAAGGAGACAGGTATCATTGCTACATTTAAACCGAATTCGGAATTTATGGAACCTATCTTCTATTCCCCAATCCCAGCAGTCTATTTATCTGTTTCTGTTCATAAAGTTAATTACATAGAGATAACAATTACGAATGAGAAAAATTAAATCATCGATTTTGTCGGTGCTAATAGCACTGCGATAATAGAAATTAATATTTAAAATATATAAATAAATACCAAGATGGAAAATATTGAGAGTTATGAATTACAATCCTTTCCTCCAAACAGGAGGACATTTGCAAATTTGAATCAGCCCAATAAAGAGATACAGTATGATATCACGGTAGGGGATGGGTTCATCCATCCACATAGATCTGATCTGTATATAAAATTTGATATTGTAAAACAAAGTAATAGTGAAAAATATCCCCTCCCTGGGGCTAATATAAAACGTATAGATAATTTTGTTCCATTCTTATTTTCTCAAATTGAAGTCAGAAAGCATGGTACAGTGATTGACAGGATTGATTGCCCTGGAATTACATCCACTACAGTGGGAACATTGAAGTTGTCCAAATCAGAGAGTGCATATTATAAAGTTGGTGGGTTCGAAGCTGGAACAAAAATTCAAGCAACAAGTCACACAGTACTGTTCCCCATGAGATTGCTATTTGGATTTTTCTCTAATTATAAAGAAATTATGTGGAAAGGTGGTTTGAGTGTCATATTTCGCAAAATGATCATAATGCTATCATGAGATACAGAACTTTAAATGCAGATGGAACAGCTAATAAGGCTAGTTTACACGAAGCTGCGAAATGTGTGATCCAGTCTATGGAGTTGCGAATGCCTACAGTTGAATATGAATCGAATTTTGCTTTCAAATACAAGCCAACATTTTGAAAAATCCCCAAATTCCGATTCAATTTTATACTTATCAATGCATTCAGAGGTCAGTGGAGGGTAAATTGTTTGAATTTGACCTTACTAATCAGTTCCAATCTTTGCAATAGGACATGCCATATTTTGTAGCTGTGCTGTTTCAAACAGGGAGAGGTGACAATCAGAAAAAAAGATAGCAGCCAGTTTGATAATTGTAAAGTTAAAAATGTGTATCTGAAGAATGGCAGAAATGAAGTATTTCCTCGTGAAAATTACAATTTAAACATTACAGAACAAGATTATTTAAAATTATATGTAGCATATAGTGCATTTAAAAGAGTAACTGAAGGTAACATAGACATGTATTATAATCCAGATGTGTTCATAATTCACAGATCAATGTTTTTAATCAATGCCTCAAAAAGAAAATTGGTAGTTATAAATGATCGAACTAATTTTAAATTGGTATGTGAATTTCATGAAATTCTACCTGAAAATACAATATGCAGTGCAATTTTAATTGTGGAGAAATCATATATTTATGATGTAAAAAATGAAAGTGTGTTAGAAAAATTTTAATAGGAGAGAATAATTTTTTTTATTTACTTTAAAGTCTTAGACTCAATAAAATGTATAAAAAAATAGACTACGTGTAGATTTTTTTGTTATTTTCAAAATTGTGGTTTGATGTTAGGTTTATTTTTTTTCACATGTGTTGAGTGCAATTATTATTAACTTCTAAACTAAAGTGTCCCCAAGGCAAAGTATGGATTCCACACTCGAGAATACACCTCTTGTCGTAGTGTGAATCCAGGGCTACTTTTTTATTTTATTCGTTGTAATCTCATGGTTTGAGATTTGTATTCTATTATCCTCTCAAAGTATCCTTGACTGTGAAGAAAGGTAATCAATATAATCCTGGAATGTTAGTTTGTTTTCCACGGTATCTTTGCACGTTCCTTTTGCTTTCTTCGTGACGCTGCTCTCTGTTCTGAATGTATAAATCTTCGAACGCAAACCAGCAAACTCAACAATAATATCACCGTTACACTCATATTTGAACTTGCCGAGAACCTTCTTGTTGTGGGAAGGAATTCCAAATCTGTTGGGTTGAGGATAGGAAGAAGTGTCGAAATACCCAAGCATGGAAGGATATTTAAGATCTTAGAGGTTAGGTGTTTGTATGTTATAAATAAAACTATCAGTGTCCATGTACAAAATTGACAGCTTATCATTATAGAAGGGTTTCATAATATTATAATGAAATTCGAACATGTACAGTTTTGACAAGTCGAAAACTGTTGCACCAACGTAAATAGGTTTTCTGAATTTTATTAATTTTATATCTAGATTAAAAAGTGTTAAATTCTCGTTGAAAATTTTTCGCGATTTGAATCCAGGATCAGATACTAATTTTCTACATTTATTGTATTTTATGTCTATATGCTTTCTAACATTCTCCATCGTTTTTCCATAAACGGAATTATTCATTAGTTTATAAAAATCTTTATCTAATTCTGAAAAAGCAGCTGTTCTGTATCTCGTGTGGTCTCAATATAAGATTTTAACCATGAAGAGTATTTGAACTTGAGAATTCTTCTTACATTTACTACCTGAACACCCTTCCCAATCAAAAACTGGAGATTCTTGTAGTGAACGACATATCTCTTTTTCTCTCTAGAGTTAACATAAGCTTGCTTTGATTAGAATCAGGTGGACATTTAATTTCGGGAGCCGTAGTTAAATCGGAAAAAATATCATCTAAATTATTTGGAAATTCAATGTCTACCTCGATGAACAGACCAAATTCACAATCGTCGAAATGATTAATATCAATTGAAATAGGATCTATCCACTCGAATCCTCCGTATGGAAGTTTTTGTATCATTGCGAATCCGTAGAGAATGTTTACGTCAGCGTAAAATATGTAATTCGATGGTCGATTTACATCGTATTGCTTCCCAGACATGTGAATATTGTTTGCTTTTGCATGTCTCTGCGAGCATTGCACCATCCCCCCATGTATCCCCCTTTCTATAAAAAGTAACATTTCCACGTCCGATATCAATTCCAACTTGATCCTTGTCTGGAGCAACATAACAGACCATGCCAAACCATGAAGACTGTAGAAGTATGCTCGATCTAATTTATAAATATTTATTGCTGTTTTTCTAAACACTTGGAAAACATCAGCAAGTATTGTTACGTCTAATTTGAGATATGCATCGTGACAATCGCCGAGAGTATTGCATCTCAATTCCTTCCATATTAATTTCGCATGTTCGTGTTCTTCATTCGTAATTCCAGTTTTTTCAGTTGACTGAAGAATTCTTTTTGAGGTGGGAGAGTGTCATCGTCAAATTTATATTCATCGGTTACATATTCGTAAGGATAAATGTCTTTACGTTTAATCAGTTCTAGGTGTATGTTGGGAAAACTAGCTTTTGTAATTTTAAATTGTTCGTCAGTAAGTTTACTCGCTAAAGCATCGAGACTTGCCTATAGGAATCTAAAAGAATCTAGAAACCTCATCTCTATGATTTCATTCGTTCCTGGAATCTTAACTTTCTTACTTATAGAAATATAACGCTCTACGTTTTGAGCGTTTGGGCTTCTGGATCTTGAGGTTGCAGGTGTTACAGATTCCACTAATATAGTTTCCGGTGAAATGATTATGGTAAAATACTTTCCGATTCTCATCCGTAAAATGTTGATCACACACCGGACACGTTTCAATGTTATTTTAAGATTGAAGTTCATCGCTAGATAATGGAAGCATTTGGGCCTCCCCCATGGTGCAGTGGTAGCGTCTTTGCCTTGTAATCAACGTGTCCGGGGTTCGATAGCCGGTGCAAGCACAAGTGGTTCGGATCCCACTTTAAACTGTAGGTCCAGTCCCGATTAGCCTTACTGTGCATAAAGTGGACTTAAAACAGCAACTCAAACCAAATAATGGAAGCATTGATTTCGATTGACATAAGAGACTGCCAATTTTCTCAACCTCCTCCACCATCTTTTTTAAAAAAAGTTCAATAACATTCGGTCCGCGATATATATATGGTTTATCTATCCTATCCTGCCAAACAACAAAATAACCAAAACTATTTTGATCATGAAACTGGTACGGTGTTGTGGAAGAAAATTCGGGATCTGGATCGCAATAGGACAATGGTTTGAGAAAAGCCTCAAAGTCTGCAATGATGATGGCCGGATGTTCCAACAAAGCCTTGTGCATTTTCAATTCTTCGAATTCATTTGCTTTGGGCATCAACATGCGAGCCGGTCTGTTGACTCCACAGTAGACTTTATGTTCAGCAAGTTTTTGTTTGGCAATTTCTTGATTTTGGAAATGTTGGTAATTACGTTGGTTACGATTGTCGAATACAGTTAAACACCTTCGACAATCTTCGATATGTGCTTCAAGCTTGGTTGTTTGGCTTCTGACTAAGCGGGAGAGTGAACGAATTAGCGTGTATTGATAAACATTATCGTCAGCAATAAGAAGCAGATTGATTTCCATGGCTTCGTCATCAACAATATTTGTTATCCTAACAGGATGCACAAAATGCTTAACTGAAGCATACGAATATACATTTATAGCTAATCGTTTTCCTTCTCCATTTCGTGCCCTGTTTTCAAATTTTGTTATGTTAGAAATAGCAACAGGGTATTCGATGCCTGTCATAGCATATTCAATCTCATCGATATATTTCTTATAGTGACTAACCCGTTCCGGATTATTTGAACAATGAATCGGGTGAAGCGCTGCTAAAATGCACCACATAAAACACTTATTGTCGGTGTTATGAATGTTCAGCACGGCTCTCTTATGCTGAATTTCTACCGGAAGTGGAACATAGCTCTAAGCAGAAAAAGGTGTAAATTTGTTTACATAAGCGATTAATCTGTGAGGACTTCCACATAAAGACCAACCTGATCCCTTAGCCTCGAATTCATCATGTTTCCTAATCAATTCAATAGTAAGATTAGAATAAAAAACATTCAAATTATCAATGTCTGCCAAATAAAGAACTTGGTTTTTCGTTTTCTGAAGAAAAAAAAAATTTCTTGTACCATCAGTTTTCTCATATTTACACATTAGATCAACATATACTTTTATAGAGTTATTTTCCAGTTTATTTTTCAAAATATTTATGATAGATGTTTTAATTTCACTCAAAAAACTAGAAATATCCCAGCCTGGTTTCGAAGTAAAAAGAAAATCCTGGAGTTGGTTGTTGAATGCAGATCTAATCGGCTTTTGGTCATTAGACATCTTAATTTCTTTGGAAGTAGAAGCTTCAGCTTCAGGATGATCAATTTTTCTTTTCAATGTTCCATGCCCGGTTGATGCTTTGCAAATTTTAATGTGTTTACTTAAATGTGCAATGCTAATTATTTTTCCACATTGAGTACAAGGCTCAGTAGGTAACGAACGATTTATTGTGGAACCTGTTTCGCTACATCTTGCCCTATGCTTGCTAATATTAGTTTTGGAGATGAATTTCCCACAAATAACACATTCGATAAAATTAGTAGATGACATTTTTTTAATATGCTTTAAGTAAATAACAATAAGACGCACAATCAAGTCAAAATTCAACAAAATTCAATTTACTAGAAAAAAACACTTTTAAACTTACGATAATTGATAGAATGTAACTTAAAAGACAATAGTTATAATTATAATATTTTTTTCAGCTCTGGTATTTATATATAAATTTTCTCGGAAAAAAATACAAAATTCAATACAAATACAAATTTATACAAATTCAATCTGTGTGAAAAACAACTTGAACCACCTTCAAAATAAAATAATTGTAGCTATTACGATAAAATTTTCAGCTATGTTATTTATACAGAATTTCCGGAGACTTAAATACTTAAATACTTAACTTTTAACAAAACAATTATGAGGAGCACTGCAACAATACGTCCGCACTCTTCAAACACACTCACGATACTGACTGATCTGTAATACGAAAACTCTTTAAATAACCTAAGTGCGGACCGCATAGAAAACATCCGAAACAGTGCGCCAATCTGAAGACACCACATTATCGCATTACGTCATAATCCAACCAATCAGAAAAAAATACATCATCGCATTACGTCATAACCAACCAATCAAAAGACACCACGTCATCCCATTACGTCATAACCAACCAATCAGAAAACAACATGTCAGATACAGGGTCATCATAATATTGCGTAATAACTTGTTGCGCAACATGATGCAATAATTTACCCTTACGAGCCATTGCAATGTTGCGTAATAACGTGTTGCGCAACATGATGCAATAGAAGTAGACCGGAAGTAGACCGGAAGTAAATTTGTGTAGGTGTGCGTGGGTGTGCGTGGGTCGGTGTGTGGGTGTTACGTTCTTTAACTCGTAAGAAATTATGGCACTTGTACCAAGTGTGAGGTGAAAAATCACAAATTTGCAATAGTATAAAATCAACAAAAACATCGTCAAAATAGGTTTTCCATTGTTGTTAAATTAATAAAAATAATAGGTCTCGTACGAAGTGTGAGGTGAAAAATCACAGATTTGCTATAGTATAAAATCGATAAAAAACATCATCAAATAGGTTTTCCATTGTGCTTAAATTAATAAAAATAATAGGCCTCGTACCAAGTGTGACTTTGAACCGATCAACTATCTCTACTATTCCTGTTGTAATTACTACGATAAAGTAACTTGCCTAGAAATCAATATAACTATTTCTATGTCTGAATAAACGGCAAATGCAAAAGTAATTGCTATGCATTACGTATATATATATATAAGTGTATGTGTGTGTGTGTGTGTGTATATACACTTTGGTCTCGATCTAAATGCGAGGCTCGCAAATTTAGTCTCGCACTTGTGTCGATTTTACACACATCTCTGTCTCTCTCTCCAGTCAATAAATCTGGAATTATCTTGTCTGCAATTTTCTCATTATCCCTAATCGCAGTTTGGAAGCTTCGCGTCAACGTGCAGTCATTTTCGAATGATGTATGGCAACTTGCAAATATTTCACTTGAAGTGCACTCTGTCTGAAACTCGAATATGAAGTAATATCTTGGAAATTAATGTAAATCTGACACTTTCCTTGGATAAATCTCTATGGACTTACTTCCCTTTCATGTTCTCATATGTAGCATTTTCATACATGTTTTATTCTAGGCGGATTCATTCATAAAAAAAAATACTCACTAACATTTCACAACTGTGTGCATATAAATCTTATAATTTCATTATTTTATTTTACTTCATTATTACTATTATATTTTTCATTGTTCCAGATTACTGAGTGTATATATATATATATATATATATATATATATATATGTGTGTGTGTGTGTGTGTGTGTGTGTGTGTGTGTGTGTGTGTGTGTGTGTGTGTGTGTGTGACCAAAACAAAAGCAACAAATTTAGATACCTATGCTCAACAATTTATATGTAAATCTGTTTTTTTTTTTCATTATCTACACATAGTATATACGTGTATATAATCCTATGTAATCCTTTTCATGTTTTTATTTTTATTTCTTTTTCTCAATATATATATATACCATTATCTTGTATTAATCCTTGAAATTAATGGTATTCTGCTTTACTTGAACTTCATTGCGTTCATTAATTTCTTGACTCAAAAAATATTTTCAGGTTAAAATTGGGGTAGAGACGTGTCCGCGTAATTCCACAGAGGACTGCAAAACTCAACCTGACTTCTGGATTGAAAATGCATGCAACAAACTGTTGAAAGAAGACAAAATATATTCCTTAATTTTTCAAAACCTCGATATTGAAAAAACGACCTGTCCTTTTCCAAAGGTATGTGTGTCTTATACCTGACATTATAATTTTAGATCTAAACATTCATTCATAACACTTAACTTATATCTATTTTAAAATTATTACTATAATAAGGGGGATTTATGAAATGTATGCTCCTAAGCTATCCTTTGTTTTTGGCCATCTGACATTATCATCACTTCATCATCATCATCATCATCATAGTCATTAACAATTTTGTTATCACGGTATTGCACTTTCACTAATTGCATGCTCTGTATTCATAACATTTGTAAACTTTCAATTATAGACACATCTGATTAACAATTATTAATTAATCTTCGATAAAACAATACAAAACAACAGAATATTCACCAAAAATGTTTCCTTTCGGCTTTAGTGGCAGCATAGTAATGAATGAGACACTCGAAGTCGATTTGAACAAATCAGACTTTCCAACAGAAAAAAAATAGGTACTTTCTTTAGAATTTCCGAAACATGTTTTCTTTTTGTAATTTTCTTTTGTATACACAAATTGCACTCTAAATTTCGCCCCACAATACAAATACCTCATACTCACCAATGGAAAAGAGACCGATACCAGTGATATGAACCTCACGGCTCATATCCATGTGCCGTTAATTATTCTGGATTATATTAGTTGGTTCTTATTATTTGATTATTAATATTTCGTATTTGTAATCTTTTATATTTCATATTTTTTGATAAATAGAAAGATTATTACTAGGCTTATAATCCACTAATATTTCCTTTATTGCAACAATAAGTGTAAACGCGGCCTAATGTAATAAACCATATGTTAATTTTCTGACCGAATCTTTAATATTGGATATGTAAATCTGTGTTCTTTCACTGCAGAAAAATGTTTATGATTTAGATTGACATAGATTTCGTTTAGCAACAATGGGAAGATCGAATCTGTTTTTTAAGTTTAATGTATTTAATAATGTTCAAGTTGCAACGGGCAATAATTCGAGTTTAGTCTTTATTAACAGAGATGAATCGTTCCCCTTATACAATTTTATTTGGTTTTGCTGCAACGTGGAAATTAGTTAATTATAGACATTGATGAGTATTTAGTTTTTGGAAATGTCGCGAGTCGCGCTGTGCAAATTACGTAATGCTTAACAAGTGAGCATCGATTGGAAAGGTATATAAGTAGATGCGGAGTTTAGTTTGCACGCGGTCCATTCTCATCTTTCGAATCCACGTACGTGCACTGCAGAAATGACAGGCACGAGGCCGTAGCAGACCTCGTCCGCACAGCCCAGCAGAGGTAGCGTGGACACGCCTGTTCCTGGTTTTCCCCAGAGCATGGATAGGGGGAACCAAAAGACGAGACCCCGTAAGAAAGGACCAAAAGAAGCAGCAGAATATGATGAGGATACTACCAGTAGCGAACACGACAGCGACAGCCAGCCCGCGTCGCAGCCCAGCGGTTCGACACGAAGAAACGTACCAGTTTCTTCAGCTTCAACTTCGACACGCAGACCTCCCTGCATTTCAATTTTCAATACAAATACTGTAGCGATATCCGACAAGATTCGCCAGCTCACCGAGAACAGAACTCAATATCGATACACTAGAGGGTGTTGTCGACTAACTCCGTGCGACCAGAAGGATTTCACACTAATCTGTGATTACCTTCGAACCAACAACATTGGATTCGCCTACGGTTCATCCGCAAAGGCGAAACTAAAAGTAATCTTCAGAGACCTCCCGATCGATATAGATCTCACGAAAACTCAAAACTATTTGACGGGTAATCTTGGCTTCACAGTCCATAGTATTAGCCAATTGAACGTTCCAGACCGCACTAAGAAGAAGTCTACAACCAAGGAGCAGAATCCTAAGACGACCAGACTACCATTACCTCTAATAATGGTAGTCCTACCTAAAGATACGAAGTCTCGACAGATTTTCCAAGTCTCAGAAATCAGCCCCTATTTGACCAGAGTAGAGAAGTATCGCTCTCAGATGATACTACAGTGCCACGCGTGCCAGCGGGTCGGGCACGGGCAGCGGCACTGCTATGCCATTCCCCGATGCGTCAAGTGTGCGGGGCCTCACAAGTTTGCCGACTGTCCGGAGAAGGATCTGGAAACTCAACCGAGATGTGCCAATTGTGGACTCCAACATTATGCTAGTTATAGGGGATGTGCCCTATTCAAAAAAGTGAAAGAAGATCGCAAGACCCGATCTAACCAGCCAAGCCGAGCAGAACCACGGCCCATTCGACGCGATGTTCCCGTGAAGACACCCGCCCGGGAACATCGTCCGAGAATTCCTTCAAGTTCGACCAATCAGAAGCCCGCAGCCAGCCAGAGAGACCGACGTCCTCAAGCGCCTCGACCGGCATCCCGCCCAGCTGCACATTCGACTTCTCATCACGCGTCACTTTTGGAACTCCTCCAGCAGCTGGCGAAACCCGACGTGATTCCTGGACTGTTGCAATTACTCCAGGGATTGCAACAAATCCGGGCTGCACCGGACACTTCGACTCGCCGACGAGTTATTGCCCAACTCGCCGACGACATGGTGCCGTAAGGCGCAATGTGTTGTCCTTTTGTCCATTTATGTGTTATTGTACCTTGGGAAGGGGAACATAAGAAATGCCCTCTCTTGCGACAGGCGCAGAGAGAAATCCAAATTGTTGATGTAACCCCCAAATTTTTTGTAATAAAGAAAAGTATCGATGCCTGAAAATGAGGTAAATCCAAGATGCAGGCCTCAATTAAGCTGATGTCCTGACCACTTAAACGGTCATTAAAAAAAAAAAAAGAAAAAAAATAGTTTGCACGCATTCCATCAGCGTCGGCTCTCCGATATAAACATCTAATGACACTTGGGAATAAAGATACCTGTATTTCGCCAAGCACATTTATACTTCGAAATTTATAATGTTATGGGACGACAGGTTAGGATCGGCCGAAATCCTTTGAGGTTAATGACGCCTGCCTATTGGACATGTATTTGTCATTGACCCATATGTTCTCATTGTTACGGATAAATGATAGAATTTCAGATCTTGGAACTTCATTTTGGCATTCTTCAAAATTTATTCAACGCCGACTTATTTGGGCCAGGAAGCAAGACTAGACATGTAATGCTATTTTTCTCGTTTTTCAATGGAAAATGTCATCATTGGCGTGTATCTTGATGCAAGCCCTGCCTACTAACGTTTCTCGATCCCAAGTACTCAGTGGAGCCATAGATTCTATTCTGCTTAAATCCTGCCGGTATTGACATCGATACTCGTGGCACACTTTGGTCGCAATACTGTAGGAAAGGGGACGTACTAAGTTTTTGTCTGCTACTGAATGGTAGGCCGTAAGCTTCGTCTACGGTTGCAAAAACATGGCGCAGTGGTAGCGTCGTCGCCTTGCAATCAAGGGGTCCCGGGTTCGATACCCGGTGGAGGCACAAGTGGTTCGGATCCCACTTTAAAACTGTAGGTCCAGTACCGATTAGCCTTACTGTGCATAAAGTGGACTTAAAACATCAACTCAACAACAACGGTTGCAAAAACGACAGGGTTCTCTTCCCTGGTACGGCTTCCTCCTAGCGACACACATACAGACCTAACTATTCCCTGCACATATACATATTTGGATTTTTCTCATGGAGACATGCAGCAAATTAGAATTCTGGATTCATCGAATCGAATATTAACGAACAGGGGATTCTGTATTTTTTTAAAATTAAGGATATTCATGGATTGTAAATTGTAACTGAGTGTAATGTAAGCTTTCGTATGTATTGGAAATAAACCATCTCCTGGATAAAAATGAATGAAAAAAAAGGTCTAAGTAACCTCCCAGAAGATGCAGTTGGCAATCTTAAAAATTTGAGAAAAGTCGTTAATTTATTTCATGATTCATTTACACCTCCCTTAAGTTCTCAATGCTTTATTCACCAAGCATGTACTTGAGAGGGGGTCAGAGTATCCTATTTAGCCGTCTGAGTTTTAGCCGAAGTGAAATTTGATCATAAGGTATTGGAAGACAGAGGCAGGCTAGGATTACCATAATTTGCAGCTCTGTGTGTGTGTTACTGAAAGGCTATAGTGGAGAGTGAAATAATACACAGTTATATTTATATGAACACACATATATATATATATATATATATATATATATACGCAGATGAATTGCGTCTTACATAAAGCTAAGTTCAACCCTCATGTGTGAATAAGCGCTCGTAACGGCCATAGTAAGTCTCGCAGGTAGGTAGCTAAGACGAGCAGAGCCACGCTCGCTGTGAAAGAGGTTGAGTTGACAGTAGCGTCGAGACGTTCGTCGCGTCCAGTTAAGTATCTGCCGTGAGACCGATCAGCGGTTGTGCGTTTTTCTTCGCATTTGCCTCATTGTCTACACGTTGGTAACGTGATAGCCCGTAGTATATTTGGATATACAAACTGACGAAGTGAGTAAGTCACGTCGCCTTGGCAATTGGCACTTCCATTGCATTGTTGTGCCACCACATTACCGTAACGACACTGGCTGCGAACTGAGAAACAAGGATGTTGATATGAACCATCAACCACTTGACTGAATTGTTGGTATTCAAAATGTTTACATTTGTTTCTTCAAGCTGTCTGCCAGCACTCCGGTTAATATAGAATTCTGAATATGATGTAAGAAGCTACTTAAACGCTAGAAACTTCTATCTTCTTTCATGAAATAAGCAAGAACGGTAAGAAGGATTTAACATGTTGTTTTATTATGCTATTATCGCAATATTATGGAATTTTAATAGTAATTGGTCTTTTGTCACTTTTCATACTTCAGCATCTGTACTTTATGCGGTAACCTTGACTTTCAGCCCTTAGGTTGTAGCCTAGCATAGCCTAGTGGCAAATAAGCCCCTGACTATAATGCCATGTACAGCGTCTCTCAATAGTTTTAAGAAAACATTTTCAACTAGGCAACTCAATTACACAAGGAGTTAGGCTCAATTTCAGGGTTGGAACATGCACAATATATATTTATTAAATACCCGAAATAAATGAGGGCCTCCCATTTGGCGCAGTGGTAGCGTCGTCGCCTTGTAATCAAGGGGTCTCGGGTTCGATACCCGGTGGAGGCACATGGCACAGTGGTTCGGATCCCACTTTAAACCTTAGGTCCAGTCCCGATTAGCCTTACTGTGCATAAAGTGAACTTAAAACACCAACTCAAACCAAAAAACCAAACTGAAATAAATAAAACCAAGTATTGTGGTATAAAACTATAAAATATATCAGTGTTAAATTTCCCTTTTCTCGTCTCATCCCTTGTTCTCAAAACTTCTCTATTCCTCTCACATCATCTCGTTTTCCTCCTCTGTACTTCTGTTTGCACCATTTTCCTAATCTATCCTCACATCACATCCTCAAGAATGCAATCAATCCACACACTCAAAGTTTTCGTGAAATCCCTCGGTAGGCAAAGACATTTTCTGAGAATAAAGACCTGAAAATGAGAAATACAATACTTTCTGAAAGAAAGAAAATCGATTTTCTAGTATTTCATCGGTGAATCGTCTACACAAAGCAAAAGAGGAGGGAAGAAACGAAAGGGAACTAAGGAGAGGAGAACAGAGAAAGCGAAAGGTTAGAGGAAATGTAAAGGAGGGAAGAACATAGTGGACAGAAGTTAATATGAGAAGTAATGAGAAGAAAGGAAAAAGATGTGAGGATAGATTAGGAAAATGGTGCAAACAGAAGTACAGAGGAGAAAAACGAGATGATATGAGAGGAATAAAGGAGTTTTGAGAAGAAAGGATTAGACGAGAAGAGGGAAGAGGAGAGTAGAGTAAAAGAGAGAAAAATATAACAACAAAGAGGAGAGTAGAAGAATGCAGTAAAGTCGCAAATCTAAATCAGGACAGGAGATAGGAGGAATGGAGAAGAGTGGGATGGAGACAAGAGGCGAGAACAGGAGGGAATGCGATATGATATAGAAGCAGAGGAGAAGGAGAGGAGAGAAGAAGGAGAAGGAGAAGAGAAGAGCAAAAGAGACTGGAGACGAGAAGACAGAAAAGGTACTTTCAGAAAATATCGTCTCAGCGTCAAGAATTGATGAAACATTTTAAAATGTATCGGAGAATGTACTACATCGGTGCGATATGACTTTTGGCTGAGTTCATAGATAAAATTTTCCACGTAAGATCTTTGATCTTACCTGCGATAATAATACTAAAAACGTGAATGTAATTTTCACATTAATAAGAATTATCCAATTTTTCCCCACTGTTCAATTTGCTGAAGTGCAAATTTTGTTATTTAATATTTCTCCTCCCACTGTCGTTAATTCCAAACAGAATCATTACGTTTCAGACGGCGTGGAAAATGAACACAATGGGATATGTCTAGAACTTACGAAAATTTTCTGCCACCTGAGGAGTTTGAACCTATGACCATCAGTTTGACAACTTTCGTTCCTGAAAGTAGGTAGAAGGAGCTAACATAAATGCAGATAAAACTCTCATCCTACATGTAATGTGGAAAGAATACTTGTTTGCAACAAACAAAACGTAGGTAGTATGAATCGGCGCAAATATTTAATGGAGAATTGCGCATGATGAAAAATTTTTATTCGATATTGCAGAGGTATCCTTGCATTGTACTCGAGTGCGAAATAGAGGTAAAATTAGTATGTCCTGAATTACCACGAATGTAAATAGTCAATCTTTTTGAAGCAGTAGGCAAGAGTATCATAATTCATGATCTTATACGTTGAAATATCTCTCTAAACGTGTGTCAATTCATTTATTTTCTTTTTTTTTTTTTTAGAAAATTTCTGTTGCAAAACAATTATAGCCATTTTACACTGCTATTGCAAATAATGTTACCATGTTCTTGTTTAATAAAAGGAGAAATATTTATAAGGAAGTAATAAAAGGAAAATTAAATACAACAACGCAAAACAAAGATATTCTACGTATTAGTTACAACGTGCACATTTTATTTCTCATTAATAAAACCACAGATCAATTCTTACATGAACGTCCATTTTAAGTAGGTTCCAATTTATGTTTGGCCATTTATCATTCTTTATAATTACCATTCCGCGTAAATGAACATATATATTCCAGTTAATTTTTATTTTAACGGAAACGAAAAAACAGGCACTTCCGCACATTCTATGGTGGTAGTTTGAGGATTCCGCAGGTTGAAATAAAACTTACATTATTTACAAACATTCAAATACTTCGAAACTTCTCCAATGACGTAGGTGTAACGTCGCCGCCTTAAAATCAAGAAGTCTAAGGTTCGATACCTGGCGGAGGCACACTGTGGCCACTTTAAACTGTAGGTCGAGCTCCGATTAGCCTTAGTCTGCATAAAGCGTACTTAAAACAAATAAAGACTGGAATGTACTCCAACTACATCATAATTTTTCGACATTGTCTCTCTACTCGAACAGATCCTTCTTAATTGTTCTTTTTACCACAGTTAATAACTTGCATGGTCTCTAGGGCCTACTCCCTCATGGCGTGCTTCCCAGTCACTGAGTTTTTGTAATTGGGTTTCTCGGAAAAACATGCATAGATACTTGAGAAAATTATTTGTTCCCGACCTCATTTTGCAACCAACAACTACGCAATAATTTTCGGATTTTCTGTAAGATTACCCTTACATCTTTCATATCCTAGCATCCCCGCTCGCGCCCTACAGGAACTTAAACTTAAAGGAGTGTTGAGCTAGTGCTCACCTCGCGGACTCTGATGAAATCTATCCTTCTTCAGATTCTCTTTAAAATTAGATTCTGGTCACTTGTAACTTGCTGGGTGCAGACGTTGTGCATCGACGCACAGTGTTTTGCGATAAGAAGCGGCCTTGAATAGCATGACTCACGTTTGAACGCGAGCAAGCTACGCTATTTTCTCAAAAGAGCAAGAAAGGAAATTCGACCAATGTTCTTCCGTTGTTTAAAAACAAATATTATCTATTAAACGAAAACATCACGATTGTTAATAAACTGATTAACCCATCTGAACATAAGGTGGATGTAAATAATAAAATTTAATAGAAAGATTATAAAATATTTCAGGACATTTCCCACGCTTTCTTCCACTGTCTACGTCAATGACAGAAATGAAAGCAATATATATATTTTTTTAACTCAATTAAAGGAATGTGTAAGAATTAGAGTAGAGCCGATTATACCATTTGCCGATACCAATGCCGATACCGATATCATGACCGATACCCACCGATACCGATACCTGTATAATTCCAGTACAAAATAACAAAGGCTAGTTACGGAGTCATACTAACTCTTCACATCTCTAGGCACGCATTTACAATTTGGGGAACCAATCCGAGCCAAGTGTGTCAGAAATATAATAATAAAATTGTTTCTACTTAATACGTTAATATAATTATTTGTAATAATATAATATGACAATAAATTAATTAGTAATTAATTTCTCTGATGCGTATGGAGTATTGTTGTATGTATCCACAGACTAGGAAACTGAGGAAAGACAACGTTAATACTATTTTGTTCTTTCTATCTTGACTAAAAAATATTGTTATTACATAAATAGTAAAAAGACGCTATAAAATCAGAGATAAAACAGCAAATATTCATCATCTAGATTACGCGTAGTTAAGAGCTAAAATTTGTGTAAAAACAAAAGTCATTGCAAGGAAATATATGTCAAAGAAGTAAATAAATGAATATTTATTGAGTAACAAAATTAATGATGGTACGTCCATTTGATGAAAACTAAAGTTCCTGATAAATATTTTATGCACATTATTGTAAGTAGTTTTATACCACAATACTTGGTTTTATTTCTTTCGCGTATTTCATAAATATATATTGTGCATGTGGCAACCCTGAAATTGAGCCTAACTATGCACACAACCCACCAACGCTTAATGTAAGTTGCGTTGCCTAGTTTAAAATGTATTTGTCGTAAGACTTTTGAGAGACGCTGTAAAAGGAAACCTAATACATTGTTCGCTATTAAATGGATAAGGATTTTCAAAGGAAATGAATTGCCAGAACGTTAGAAGGCATTCACAATATCCTCGAACATTGAACATTAATGAAGGACACTCACAATGAACATCCATGATTCGAAACCGGAAACTTTGGTAACGAGGTCAAATGACTACGCTTAGTTTTTTTCGGTCACCGAGCCTGTTCACTATATTTGCCCATAAGGGTATATGATATTTTTGTTGCCTTTAATGCTAATAATATAAAGAAAAACATTAATATGTTACACTTGTTTTCAGGATGAGTACTTTTCTGATGGTTTTTTCAATATTTTGGAGACTCCAGAATCAAATTGGAAGTTAGTGAGTAACAACGAATCAGACTATAACATTAAGCTGAACTACTATCTGGGTAACAAGGAAGTAGGTTGTCAGTACATCAAGGCAACAGTTAGACCTTACCAAACACTGGATCAAGAAGCTTTCCAGGGGCTATACATTCAACGTTCTGGTTAATACGTTGGAAATTTTTTGATCTGATTTGTATTCATACATCTTTGGTACACATACATATTTGTTACAAATGAAGAAATAACCCTCAAGAAGTTAATTGTAAAACTATAGAATCAATAAATTCTGGTGTTAATATACTACTTATAACTTATATACGTGTCTCCTTTCAATATTACCTTAACTTACCAACTTTCCGTACAGCTCTATGCTAACTTTTCGTTTTTCGCAGCTTCAATGCATTTGTATAACTTGCCATTCATATCAACCTTCTCACTTTCATTGATGATAGCCGACCTCCATAGCGGAGTGGTTAGCACATCGCTCTACGACGCCAGGGATCCTGGGTTCGAATCTCGGCCTTGGCATGGATGTTTGTGAGTGTCCATTCATCAATTTCATGACACCACCACTCATCCCAATCTTCGCAAATTCGCCAAAAATGGCACAAAAAGAGAATTAAAATAAAACAATTCAATCAAACAATCATTAATGATAGATCATTGGGACACCATCAAACATATTAATTTTACGTTCCCTTTTTGCTGCTCAATTGATTCTTCTTTTGTGAAATGTTTCATGTAGTAATTCATTCCCTTTTTCTCTACATGAGCTGCTCAGCTATCTCTCTTTACATTAACAAATCTTACTAAGTCTTGTTGTTCCTCAATGTAACTACTGCCGGAGAATTGGCCAATCCAGGAAGCACTGCCAAGCTTCACCACGTTTCGCGAAGTGAGTTGCAACCACATGACAACCGATTGCAGCAAACAAGATCTCTGGCTTCTAACTAATTTCCACAATTACGGCCGAGTGGTTAGCACATCGCGCTGCGACGCCGAGGGTCCCGGGTTCGAATCCTGGTCGGGCTTGGTTGTTTGTGAATGTCCATTCATCAATTTCATCATTTCATCAATCATCCCCATCTTCGCAAATTAGCCAAGAGGCACAAAACGCGAAGTAAAATAAACTAAATCAAATCAAATCAAAACCACAATTACGGAGAAGACCATTCGGCCAGCTATCGGTATTGCCGAACTTTCCAGCCTGTCCTTCAGAAGGAAAACACTGGCCGTGTTCAAAGGCAACCGCGGAGAGAGAAAAGAAGCAACAACAGCGTCAGCCGGCGGTAGACAACACCACACATGCTGCAGCAGTATCGCCGAAGAAACAGCAGTCCCACCAACGCCGGGTAAGAAGTGCAAGAAATGAGAGATTTTGCAAGGCCATGGACGAGTCCTTTGCCATATTGCCGTGTCAGAACAAGACTGCAGCAGGTCCACGATCCAACTGCCAACCGGAAAGTCGACTTCAACGCATATGCTGGCTTCTGAACGACACCCGCTAACCAGCCAGATGCTTCAGATCAACTCTCAGAAGGCAGTTACCAAAAGGGCCAAACAACAGCAGCTAACCGAGCAATTCAAAAGCAGATCACAATGTCGGCTCTTCTAAGGACCAAAAACCAGCAACTAAGATGAAATTGAAAGCAACAGTTGCAGAAGTAAGCCAACATCGTCCTGCAAGCCATATGCCACTACATTCTGTAACCTAGATGGAAGTAATATCAACGCCACTCTTCACATCACCAGCAAGATACGAGAACGAGCGAGTGGAACTCAGTCTGTGTTGTTCTGCAGGCAACTTATGGCCGAGCTTTGTTCCCGCAATAGTCAAGCCTAATACACCGGTATCTAAATAAACTTTCTACGTGGTGGGCTACCGTAGAAAGATACGTTCTCTTAGTGAGAGCTATAGTTAGATCCATACTTATTGAATCATGTAAAGCTTACCCCGTACAGGAAGGTACTCTTATCTGCCTACTTTGTAGGACAATTTAGAAAATTTTAAATAATAATTTGGCGTGGGTAAGCCCATTGGGCGCCAGTATAACGGTACCATAATGAGTACCATTATAACGTAAAGAATAAAATGATGTGATCAGTTAAAATTTACGATTTGAGTTTGTATTTGGAGGTTTATATTTGCCCAAAATTAAATTTACATCACTTTGGCTTTGTTTTAATTGAAGAACCTATCTAAACTTCAAACATTTAAAATATTTTTATAACTCAGCGATGTAATTTGGTTTGTGATGGATCAGGAATGTACTTACCGTAGATTGTCAATTAATGCAAAATCGCACATAAGTTTGGTTTCACCAGATTTTACTTGATTATTCATAGGTATATGGATGCAAAAATGCATTTCATACTGATTTCTAACAAATACAAACCATTTGAAATAAGTTTTGGTAGAATTTCGACGGTAAAATTAAGATTTGTTACATTAAGCGTCTTGAAGAGTAATCCTAAAGTTATAAAGTTGTGAAACATAGCCAACTCACATAGAGGGAAAAATCTAAGATGTGCGTAAAAAACCTTTTTCCCACAAAAATTGTAAAATCTTTATTTACCTTTGATAATTAGAAAAGATACGAAAACACGTAATAGAGTATTGCAATATCTTTTTTATTGTACCAACTTTGTTTTACAATCATTTTCATGTATTTACAATGTACAATTGTATGATTATCACTTAAAAAATATTAACAGTTTATATTCTGTGCATATGGTTGTAACAGTGTGAGTTTTGATACACTGCATCATCTAAAAGATCGCTGACTCAGAGGATGGAGTCGTTACATTTTACAGAGACTTGGATTGGGTCTATTATCTTTACGATAACAAGATTTATGCGTAAAATGTGATAATCCTGTTACAAAAAGCATCGTATTTGTTTTTCGATCTTCAAAAGGGACGTGATGAGCCGTTAAAGTTCAAAGGACATTGAAATAGTGACCCGTCGGAAAGACGAAAATTGGTCGCCATCTTTTCTTCATGAGCAGGATTCAGATAAGTATTCTCGAATTGCATATAGCCATGAAAATGCAAGATATAAGTGTATAACATGGACAATCAACTTTTATCTTATAATTGACGTAATCACAGAACTTTGTATTAACAGGTGGTGATTTTTTCTTGCTTCTAACTTGTAAAAAGTGAAAAGAGTTATCTCGTATAAATTAACGTAATGTGAAATATATTACTGGTCATCAGAATATGAAAGGATATCCGGTTTAATGCGGATAAGAACAGAACAGGATTAAAATTCAAAAGTGTGATATTGAAAGGGCAAAGTCCTAATTTATGATATATATCTATACTGAATAATATGTAAAATGCATGCTTCGATGTTGGTAATTTTCTTTTAATACATTGTTTGTTAGTTATTGATTCCTGGTAATTTTATTTATTATTCGAAAGATAAAACCACTATTCGGTCGGTAACTAAATACATATAAAATTTTGACTTCAACTTCTTATAACGTATGACATAAAATAAAAATCAATTTTCATTAATTCCTTTGAAAAAATGATCACGACTAGTTGTCAGTTTGCCGAGGAAAGAAAGTCGTTTTCGATCTTAGTAAGAATGGAGACTAAACGTTTCATGAGTTACGGCATAAATTAATGGCTTATTATCTCCATATGCAAACACTTTTCCATTAAGATTAAAGGAATGCTGATTCAAGTTATAGTATGTTGGGAAATAATATTAAATAAATTACTATCCTCCATTTCCTCACTGGTATTTTTTTAGAAGAAAGATTGAATGATCACTGCCCTCCCTTTCTGAATTTAAGCAGCAGAGAATCGAAACTTGATCTTCATGGATAGTTGCGTGCAGCGAAACTAGTAAATTTGCTCTTCAAAGCGGATATACGAACGACTAAGTTAAATAAATGTACTAATCTAACTCCTACTTTCATTACCTATGCACCCAACCCGAGCTCTGAGTGTGAAAGAGTGTCATATCTCCGAGAAGAATAAAGGAAGCACGTGTGTAAATCTCGCAAGAGTCCAGTACGTGAGGAGTAGCGAGTAATTATTTTTTGGCGTTCGGCGTTAGATTCTTCGCCCTAGTCGTTTTTCGATCTTACTAGATTAGTGAGACTGAGTTTACTGCTTTTTATAGTCTCATAAACGTCGATGTTGGTTTATACTAGATTATATCAACTTATGTGCAGGTTGATGTTTTTAAATATATTTATCGTCTCACTTATGTTACATAAGATTAGTGATACTTAATTTGCTGTTTCTTATTGTTTCATCAATAAACTTGTAAGTTTAGTAGTAACATTAAGAGCTTTAAAGGCGGTGTTGCCAAATTCACTCATGTTGTTTCAATATATAGGGTGTAAATAGTTCAATTTGTGTATCTACGTATATAAATACTAAGTCTGTTTTAATATATGAACAATGACCGAAGCTGTTGAAGGGAATTTCACACTGGCGGACATTGTGGGGATGCTAAATTCACACAATAGTAAAATAGACACTGCTTTGCAGGCGCAAGCAGAACACAACAGTAGAGACTGCTTTGCATGCACTAACAGATGCAAGTAAGGCACATACAAAGGAGCTCAAAGATCTTAAAATTGAAGTTGGGCAATTTAGGAATGAATGTATAGTTAGAAATGAGAAGGCAGTAAAAGATTTGCATGCTCTTGACAATAAAGTGAATGTAGGATTGGTATCGTTAGCTGACGATTTTGATAACAAAATCGAAAGTGCAATCAAGGATCTGTCAAGGCAATTTGACATGAAACTTGATAAATGTTTTAAGGCTTGTGAAGATAATGATCTGTCAATATGTACTGTCAAGAGGGATTTAGGACATGTACATACTGCATTAGATCGATTGCAGGTGACTAGACCATTCGTGAATATGATAGCTAGGGGTGATCAGCACAATAAGAGTGATGTTGATTACGAATGTGATGATGTAAGTCACATCATTCTGTCATCCAAACCTTCACCTAATGTTAATAATCGTAGTGAAGATAATGATTGCCTAGAAGACATTAATTGTGCACAAAATAGTGAGATGTTGAAAGATCATGCAGTTTCTTACCTAAATGTTAACATTAGAAAGGCTTTGTCACATATAGAGTCTAGTTTAACAACTATGGTCAATAAAGTACTGACTCCTGTTGCGGTCGATAGAAATATAACATCGATGAATGGTAATGCGAATTCAAGCCAGGGTGTTTTTCATGAACTTGGTGATAGACAGGTTAATGTAGATGTCGAAAACCATGTAGATGAAAGTCGACCTAGTGTTAGTTATCTTCCACCTAACTACAGTAATTACAGACACCTTTCAGGTACAATTACTAATTCAGAAACTGATTGTGATATCAACTCTGATCAAGATAGTACATACGTGGTAGATGGTCCTTATTGTAATACTGGACTTGCTAATAAGCGAAACAAGTTAAAGGGTGACAAGTCAACTAGTAGGGTTGGACGGCATGTAAGTAATACTTCTAAGAAGTCTCGTCCGGCCAACGTTTCAAATGTTGAACATTTGGAAGTTGACCCCTTGAGAGATACTCTAAAGGTTAGTGGTAAACCAATAATTAAACCACAAGATTTGAGGCACTTTCCTCATTTTGATGGTATTTCATCAGATGTGATACCATCTGAATTTAGAGAGAAAGTTGAGGAAAATCTGGAGATTTACAATGTTCACGAGAGTGAATATTTGAATTATTTACCTAAGTTACTTACAGATTGTGCACGTACTTGGTACGTTGAAAATAAATTAAAATTTAAGACTTATCCTGAATTTAAGACAGACTTCTTATCCCATTATCAAAATGATAGTTGGAAATCTGTAAATTCGACTAAAGTTCTAAATTCGCCTTATACTAAAGATAGCCAGGAGAATCTATTTCAGATTGCGAATAAGAATTACAAAACATTGAAATCTATACAACCACATGCTGAAGAAGCAAATCTTATTGCTCAATTATCTTCGTTGTTACCTTACAAAATTAGTGAACACTTTGAGGTGAATAATATTCATACACTGAGACAAACATTGCAGGCCATAGAAAATTTTCAATCCTTAAAAAGCAATCCAATTAGGTATATGGATTCTAGTAAAGCTTATGGTAACCAGAAGAATAAATCCAAAATAGCTAATGTATCTGTGATTAAGGAGCACAATAACATAGGTAGGTCTAACAGAAAAGAGATAAGAAACTTAGGGTGTAATGATGATGTTGGATCTGCTCATAAATCCTATGATAATACTAGGACATGGGTAAAAAATGATCAAATTTCTAGAAAGGTAAATTTTGGTTCAAAGCAGGAAAATTGTTGGATGCTCCTGATACAGGAGGTGTCTTGAGCATCAAAGCAGTTGAAAATACTCCTTTTTCCAAAGCTCAATATAATGCACACTCACGTGAAATTAATAATGATCATCATTGTGATTCGGATGAGTTCATTCCTAAGTTAGGAGATAATCAATTACTGGGGGACAGTATGTTAGTTAGATATGCTAACAGTATTTTAGGTTACAGATGGAACAAGAATGAAACTGCTTCCAGATTCATTGGTTTGTGTGTCTCGGGACAAACCATTGAAGATCTTCATAAACGTGTATTAAGTGTTACGAAAATTTCGAACAAAATATTGATCATGGTAGGCACCTACGATTTAATTAGGAAACGTAGCTTGGAACAAATGCAATTATCTTTCAGTAAACTCATGAATACATTGAAAACTAAATGTGCTGAGATTTCGATACTATGTTTGCCACTTCTTCCTAAATATATGTCATTTCCTCATGAACATTTGTGGCAAACATGGAAAAATTTCAATCTATATTTGATGTCACTACACGATGAGTTTAAGGTAAAAGTATACAATATAGCACCTTTATTCTTTTTGGAGAATGACTGCATAGATAATTCTTTGTACCAGAAATTCCTTGGTGACCCGTCCAAAGGCAAAGTAGATATGATACATTGGAATTATGCGGGAATGACTAAGGTTAAACAGGTTTTGTATAGTATGGACTTTAGCTGTACACCTTGCACATCAAGTGATAAAGTGAGTAGAGATGTAAATGTGCAAGCTACTGTGCACAATGTCAATGTTAATCATTTTAGGGATGCAAACAGCATTGAATGTTATCCCGATGAGGATAACGTTTCGGCTTTGCGGAAAAACTAACAAGGGACCTTTGTTTAAAAGTGGGTGATGAAGGTCAAGTTAATAATCCCACTACTGATGACAATAATCTAGGGATATGGGAAGAATTTCATAACAGAGATGGGTATGAATCAAAAGAAGTTCCAACACCAATTAATGCTCTCAGCAATAACAGCCTTACCGCAAAATTAAAAATTTTAATATTTGATAAATTTTACACAGCTCTCTGTGATACTGGCGCAGAAATAAGCCTGCTTTCTTATACTATTTGGAAAGAAATTAATATTAAGGCCAGTAGACCCAGACTCACACCTGCAGACAATGTGAGATTGGTGGATTTTTCTGGTAATAAAAACACCAAAGTATTGGGCATGGTTAAATTGATAATTCAAATAAGTAATTTACAATGTTATGTTCAGTTTTTAGTGGTTCACAATTTGCAAGTGAATATAATTTTGGGATTGGATGTATTATATGCACTTCAAGCATCATTGAATTTTAAAAATCAAACTATAACGTGTGGTTCAGATGAAGAACGCACTTTCGCATGCTTCATACCAATCGTTGAAGATAGCAAAAATTTATGTTATTTTGAATGTGCTCAAGTCAATAAAAATAATTGCTTAGAGGAAAAATCCATATTCAATCTGCATAAGTTTGAATATTATATGAATAAAGCTGATTCGCTTACAAACGAGCAAAAAACTTTGTTCATAGAGTTACTACTCCAATATCAAGAAATATTTTCTAATAAACCTGGTTTGTGTAACGATTACGTTCACAAAATGGTTTTAGACACAGATCTACCTATAGTGGGGAAAAATTATCCTATACCATTTGCTTATAGAGATCAGGTACGTGAACAAATAAAAATCATGCTTGATTGGGATGTTATTGAGTTGTCTAATTCAGAATATCTGTCTCCACTTTTAGTAGTTCCTAAATCTGGAGGAGTTATCCGTTTATGTGTTGACCTCAAACGAGTGAACCAACATGTTAAGCTTATTCAAGTGCATCCCATAAAAATACAAGATTTATTAGTGGAATTCCAGAATTGTAAATACTTCACTTCTGTGGATCTATTGAATACTTTTTGGCAAATTAATCTACATCCTAAAAGTGGCCGCGGTGGCTCAGTCGGTAACGCGACTGACTACCATGCTAAAGGTCCCGGGTTCGATCCCCGGCCGGTTCAAATCCGGGAACTTTCTAACGATGGAAGCGGCCCCGGCGCCCACCCAGCGTCGAATAACATGGGTACCTGGGGGAAACCCTGGGGGGTAAAGGCGGTCAGGGGCGTGATGCTGATCACATCACCCCCACTCACGACCGGATCAAGAAAGTGTGGGGCGTTACCCCCACACTACCTATACGCCTTCATGGCGTATAGGCTATGCACAGGGGAGCCCTTTACGTTTTTAAATCTACATCCTGACAGCAGAAAGTATACTGCGTTTATGTTCGAGGGTATCTTGTATCATTTTAAAAGGGTTGTATTTGGTTCTGTAAATGGTACAGCTGTATTTGTAGATGCGTTGAATCGTGTGCTTAAGGACTGTAGAGATTTCGTGGTAGTTTATGTTGATGACGTTATCATAAAATCTCAAGACTTTGCATCTCATATAATGCATGTAAGGACAGTTCTTCAAAAATTGAAACAGGCAGGCATGACGTTGAAACTTGAAAAATGTGAGTTTTGTAGATCAGAAATAAAATTTTTGGGTCACATTATTACTTCGCAGGGGTATAAGAAAGATCCTAAGTATGTGGATTCCATTGTTAATTTGCCTATGCCCAATTCGGTTAAGCAACTGTAAAAAATCCTAGGTTGTTTTAATTGGTTGAGCAAATACATAAAAAATTATGCCATCATAGCACAACCTATGTATGACTTGTTGAAGGCTAGTAAGAAATGGCAATGGAATGACAAAGCTTCTACGGCTTTTCAAATACTAAAAGATAAAGTTAGTGAACAAGTACTTTTATCTTTTCCTAATTTTTTACACACCTTTTATGTTCAAACCGACGCATCAATAATAGGTATTGCAGGATACTGCTATCAGCTGATTGAAGGTAACCTAAGACCTCTCGGCTTCGTGAGCAGATTGCTCAGAAATTACGAAAAATCTTACATATCCACAGAATTAGAGGTTTTAGCCATATTGTTTACTATTGATAAGTTCTGTTCACTGTTAAAAGGCAGACATTTCATTATCATAACTGACCACAAGGCACTTACCTGGTTAGAAACGGCGCACACATGGAATGCACGATTAACTCGTTGGTTTGTACAATTACAACAGTATTCATTCCAAGTTCAATACTGTAAAAGGTCAGAAGATATAATTGCTGATCTTCTAAGTAGAACATTTCCGATGCAAGAAGACCTGTTATATCATGTAAATTCTTTGCAGTTTAAGGAAATCATAGAACCTTTCACTAACGTAGATAATTTGATTATAGCCCAAGAAAAGGATGATGTTTCTTCATCTGTCGAATCTGATGTGTGTACAGTTTGCTCTTGAAACAAACTTACCACTAAAGAGGTTGGCCTATAATTGGTAGTATACCTCACACGTGACAAAATGATCATTATTTTTATTTTTCAGTGCTGATAAGGTTGGCCTTTAATGGGTAGTATACCTCGTCACATAAACAAAAATAAAAAATAAATCAATTTTGATAATTCTTTTTATCATGCAATGCGTTAGAGGTTGGCCTAAAGTTGGTAGTACACCTCGTACAAGAAATAATAATTTGTTAGATAACTCTCGTAGTTATTCGGTGCTTATAAGGTTGGCTTGTAATGGGTAGTATACCTCGTGCACATAAAAAAAATGTATGCAATTTTGATAATTCTTTTTATCATACAATGCATAAGAGGTTAGCCTAAAGTTGGTAGTATACCTCGTACAAGAAATAATAATTCGTTAGATAACTCTCTTAGTTACTCAATTTTTTTTTGGTTGGCCTATAAATGGTCGTACTTTAAATAAATTTTCTATTATTGTAATAATTTAGTTTTCGTTGATGGAATTTACCTCATGGACTGTGAGATACTTAATAACATGCAAAACAATTAAGTACGTCAATGTCACACTTTAGCAATAATTGTTAGTTGATCTGTATTAACATATAATCTCACGCTTATTTGTTCAAGGAACAAGCTACTTAAGTTTTAGTTTATAACACCTAGGGAATGGTACCATAAATCCAAATGCTAATTTTAATTTGAGAATTTTAAGCTATTAAATAGCAAATTTTGAGTTATTTGATTTCCTAAGCCAAATCAAATACCCACAGTATGTTGCAAAAGGTAAGCAAAGACATCCATGACTTGATCCGAGCTTGTTGCACATGTTGATATGCCATAGTAGCATGAAAACTTTGAGTTGGTTCACGTAAAGGCAATAAGTAAGTCCTATAGTGCCACTCAAGAAACTTAATATGAAAGGTATTGTAATATGAATTATCTTAAGAATGTAGTTATACTTTAATTAGCACTCAGTATCGGATGGTACATTTTCTTCACAATTTGAAACCTTACTAAGGCAATTTATTTTTGTATAGTTAGGTTAGGTGACTAAGACATTATTTGTACTAGGCAGATAAGTTGCACAGGAACATTAAGATTGACTCCATGAAATGTTTCGCATACATAATCGTACCTGGCCTTTTGGGGTGTTGATTGCTTAAATTAGTAACATCCACATCTGGAAATGGTCATGCTCCTTGAGATGGCAG
This sequence comes from Lepisma saccharinum, assembly GCF_977018435.1. Classification (NCBI taxonomy): domain Eukaryota; kingdom Metazoa; phylum Arthropoda; class Insecta; order Zygentoma; family Lepismatidae; genus Lepisma; species Lepisma saccharinum. Next base: position 196,947,148 of record NC_139229.1, on the reverse strand, counting down.
TGCATACAGATATGACATTAAGTAAGCTCTAAAATACTGATTTAAATTTCAATTAAACGTTTTCTCACGTCCACAGCAGTGTGAATTTCCTCTCAACAAAGTTTTCGTTCAGAATTATAATATGATAAATGAAACACATATAATTATTGTATTGTGTTAAATACGACATAAATATAAACTGTACATGTATGTTACATAGCTAACTGGCAAACTTGTAATGTTATAAGTTTGCAAATTGATTGTTTCAAAGTTGTGTCATTTATTTATCATACTTTGCATTTATTTAACTAAAGTATTGTCGTATAATTTTTTGTAGCTCATTCTACTAGAAATGATGAGCTAGAAATTTGTTAACATATTAATCTTTCCTTTTGTTTGTTATTTGACATATAATATATGATATGCAATTGAAGTTCACCATCACTTTGAGCTTCATTTTTCATGCAATTTAAGGATATAATACCATTCGACATCAAATTAGATCAGCTCAAAAACATATTAAAGTTTATTAATATATAGGTTATAAGCATGTTGCCATATAATGTTGGTATTGTATTATTCTTCTTTTTTCTTCTTGCAATCTTTGTATTGTTGGAAGTATCAAATCTTACTTTGATCTGAAAAACTGATACGAATTTAGAAAATTCTAAATAATAATTTGGCGTGGGTAAGCCCATTGGGCGCCAGTATAACGGTACCATAATGAGTACCATTATAACGTAAAGAATAAAATGATGTGATCAGTTAAAATTTACGATTTGAGTTTGTATTTGGAGGTTTATATTTGCCCAAAATTAAATTTACATCACTTTGGCTTTGTTTTAATTGAAGAACCTATCTAAACTTCAAACAATTAAAATATTTTTATAACTCAGCGATGTAATTTGGTTTGTGATGGATCAGGAATGTACTTACCATAGATTGTCAATTAATGCAAAATCGTACATAAGTTTGGTTTCACCAGATTTTACTTGATTATTCATAGGTATATGGATGCAAAAATGCATTTCATACTGATTTCTAACAAACACAAACCATTTGAAATAAGTTTTGGTAGAATTTCGACGGTAAAATGAAGATTTGTTACATTAAGCGTCTTGAAGAGTAATCCTAAAGTTATAGAGTTGTGAAACATAGCCAACTCAAATAGAGGGAAAAATCTAAGATGTGCGTAAAAAACCTTTTTCCCACAAAAATTGTAAAATCTTTATTTACCTTTGATAATTAGAAAAGATACGAAAACACGTAATAGAGAATTGCAATATCTTTTTTATTGTACCAACTTTGTTTTACAATCATTTTCATGTATTTACAATGTACAATTGTATGATTATCACTTAAAAAATATTAACAGTTTATATTCTGTGCATATGGTTGTAACAGTGTGAGTTTTGATACACTGCATCATCTAAAAGATCGCTGACTCAGAGGATGGAGTCGTTAAATTTTACAGAGACTTGGATTGGGGCTATTATCTTTACGATAACAAGATTTATCCGTAAAATGTGATAATCCTGTTACCAAAAGCATCGTATTTGTTTTTCGATCTTCAAAAGGGACGTGATGAGCCGTTAAAGTTCAAAGGACATTGAAATAGTGACCCGTCGGAAAGACGAAAATTGGTCGCCATCTTTTCTTCATGAGCAGGATTCAGATAAGTATTCTCGAATTGCATATAGCCATGAAAATGCAAGATATAAGTGTATAACATGGACAATCAACTTTTATCTTAAAATTGACGTATTCACAGAACTTTGTATTAACAGGTGGTGAATTTTTCTTGCTTCTAACTTGTAAAAAGTGAAAAGAGTTTTCTCGTATAAATTGACGTAATGTGAAAGATATTACTGGTCATCAGAATATGAAAGGATATCCGGTTTAATTCGGATAAGAACAGAACAGGATTAAAATTCAAAAGTGTGATATTGAAAGGGCAAAGTCCTAATTTATGATATATATATATGTATACTGAATAATATGTAAAATGCATGCTTCGATGTTGGTAATTTTCTTTTAATACATTGTTCGTTAGTTATTGATTCCTGGTAATTTTATTTATTATTCGAAAGATAAAACCACTATTGGGTCGGTAACTAAATACATATAAAATTTTGACTTCAACTTCTTATAACGTATGACATAAAATAAAAATCAATTTTCATTAATTCCTTTGAAAAAATGATCACGACTAGTTGTCAGTTTGCCGAGGAAAGAAAGTCGTTTTCGATCTTAGTAAGAATGGAGACTAAACGTTTCATGAGTTACGGCACAAATTGATGGCTTATTATCTCCATATGCAAACACTTTTCCACTAAGATTAAAGGAATGCTGATTCAAGTTATAGTATGTTGGGAAATAATATCCTAAATAAATTACTATCCTCCATTTCCTCACTGGTATTTTTTTAGAAGAAAGATTGAATGATCACTGCCCTCCCTTTCTGAATTTAAGCAGCAGAGAATCGAAACTTGATCTTCATGGATAGTTGCGTGCAGCGAAACTAGTAAATTTGCTCTTCAAAGCGGATATACGAACGACTAAGTTAAATAAATGTACTAATCTAACTCCTACTTTCATTACCTATGCACCCAACCCGAGCTCTGAGTGTGAAAGAGTGTCATATCTCCGAGAAGAATAAAGGAAGCACGTGGGTAAATCTCGCAAGAGTCCAGTACGTGAGGAGTAGCGAGTAATTATTTTTTGGCGTTCGGCGTTAGATTCTTCGCCCTAATCCTCAAAATGTTCAGTTCACGGTAAGGTAGCCAGAGGCGTTAGTGTGTGTCAGTCGTGCCAGTGGGTGTGGAGTAGCGAGTAATTAAACTTATCTGGCGTTCAGTCAAACATTCCATTACATGAATAGCACACAAAATTATGCTACTTGATGAATGTCATATATTGTACCGTATTAATACACGATCTTATAATAAATAAAGTTTATTATAAATCATAGAGAAGAAGAGGTACATAAAAAGAGGTAGATAGATAGAGGTAGATAGATAGAGGTAGATAGATAGATGTAGAGGTAGATAGATAGATAGATAGATAGATAGAGATAGATAGATAGATAAAAAGAGGTAGATAGATAGATAGATAGATAGATAGATAAAAAGAGAGAGATAGATAGATAGATAGATAGATAGATAGATAGATATAGAGAGAGCGGGAGAGAGAGAGAGATCGAGTCACTGATAACAACATGTGCGGTACATGCATTAAGATGGGGAATAGAATGCTTACAAGATGGCGGAGGAGGTGTTCCTAGAGAAGATAGAGAGGAAGCAGACAGATCGACAGCGAAGATGAGAAGAGAGAAAGAAAGAAAGTCAGGATTTGGTTTGATTTTTGGTTTTGATTTGGTTTGAGTTGGTGTTTTAAGTCCACTTTATGCACAGTAAGGCTAATCGGGACTGGACCTACAGTTTAAAGTGGGATCCGAACCACTTGTGCCTCCACCGGGAATCGAACCCGGGACCCCTTGATTACAAGGCAATGACGCTACCACTGCGCCATGGGGGAGGCCCTAGAAAGTCAGGAGAATAGAAAATACTGTATAAGAGAAAATGGAAGAGGAGTGAGAGAGAGAGAGAGAGAGAGTAGATAGATTTGATGCACTTAATTTTCAATGTATAGTTTATTCATCAAAGCTTATTTTTCCAAGACTGCCTGTTTTAGTCTGAAAGTATGTTTTCGAAATCAAAATTTCTGAAAATTGTTTGAAATCGAAATTTGTCTAAATGAGGTTTGTAACCACTACCATGTAATCTAGATTAAGGTTACACTAGCGAAGTTAATAATGGTATGGAACAAGATCAAAACAAATTTGTGCACTAAACTGAGATTAGAAAGATTCATGTTATAGTAATTGTTGAGATTTGCAATGCATATCAGGTGGTTTGGAGTGACGCTAATTTGATGAAGCCACTGACAATATGAAGAATAAGTTAGTTGGCAAACAAAGATTAAACTAAGCTCGAGAGAAAGAGAGAGAGGTTAGGTCATACTAATGACTTTTGGGAGTTTTGGTACAAATACCGCTCAGTCTAAAGTAGTTTAAAATAGCAAAGCTAGTGAGTAAGAGAAGTGAACTCTTAAGAGTATGCTAGCTAGCCTGAGGTTAAGATAAATCAGTCCTGTACACCTTGAAGAGATTTGCTAATAAACCATAACATAAGATGTAGAGTGAGGTTAAGGATTTCGGTTTTGTCATTGTATAAATGCGTGGATTCTTCCTGGAGAGAATAGCTACCAGAGGACTTCAGTCTGCAATAGCTAATACTTGACTCAAGGCAACCAGACGTCCCGGTTTAGTCCGCCACTCTATTCTTTTTACTCCCTGTCCCGACTTTTTTCTAACTGTATACGCATCATTCAATTTATAAATACGTTATTTTCAAAACGTAGAGTTTGGTTTGGTCTATTGGTGGGTTGAATATTTTCCGTTATTTTGGTCAATGATATTGCAAAACTTCAATTTGTACGTCTAACTGCAATAGTATACCATAGCGTTAATGGTCACATTCAGGGCACGAAATTCCGGTGGGACGTGCGGAATCTTCCTTCCCCCAACGATCTTGTTCTAAATATTTCCCCAACAAAATTTTCTTGAGGGTCCTGTTTGTTATAACAAAAATAAGCAATTAGTTTTTACTTCAAATACACTACACTAAGAATAATATAAAAAAAAACACATAAAGAAGAAAGAATCATGTCTGCCTCTGTGTAAGTATTGCGTGCATCTCCTTCCCCATTTCTCTCTGTCTCTCTATTTCACCTTCTTTAGAGCTGGTAACATCATGGGGTTAAAGCGTAGCACTATAATCATAGATTAGATTTTAAAATTATATGAAATTGGACTAGAAAGGGACGAAGCCGTAGCTGCGAAGGGCGTCCAGGAGGTTGTCGCCTCAGGCACAGAGGCAAAAAGAACCTAATCTCAAGAGACACTGAACCCAGCAATCCCTGGAAGACAGAAACCAGCCTGACGTGTTGTTTCTTCTCCATTTCTCATCTTCCTTCGTCTACTATGTAAATAAATCATCTAATAGCTAATTGTATACAAGGAAACTAATATCTTCTAAATGCCTCTTATTTCTTGGTCTTCCACTTAGTTACGTAAAGCATTGTTCATAGTATTAGCATATTGAAATCTTCAATTTGCAATCAAATTTGCAGATGTGAAGAATACCGCACGCCGCTTGAATCAAGATGAAGAGGGATGCTCAAAGTTTTATTTTCATCAGATTCAAAGTAAAAGTATCGAACTTGGGGACCCCTTGATTACAAGGCGACAACTTTACCTCTAGCCCATCGGCGGAGGGAGCATTTTTTATGTATGTAAAGATGTGTATATCAACAGACGAACACATTCTCGGATCTGGCCCTTCCCTCAAAAAAATCCTGCGTACGGGCCTTTTTATGGTGTGGTAGTTCCTACGAAAGCTAGGTCTATGCGATCATAGATTTGCCGATAATCATATATCGATGTTATATGTGATAGTCAAGTAATTCACTATTAAATTGAAAGTATATTTGAAAGGCGGATTAGAAGTAGAACCCTTTCGTTCTTATTTCTGGCTCGTAAAGTAGTAAACAGGATTTAAATTGGGTTGTGAAACACTCCTCCGGCATATAGAGAAAGTATGGCTCTTAATCTGCGTGACTGGGCCCCTCCCAAGGTCCATGCTATTAAGTCAGTAATTATTATTTTCATCAAAAGCATGAAAAAGCGCTAGATAATAGGCGAAAATTTATTAACAATCTTAATTTATTTGAATTGTAACAACAATAATTAAACACACAAACTGTCACCGAAAGTATTACACTAATTTTCGTAATGATATAGAATCATTTTATAATTAACACTCAATTAACATTAATTATGGTTTTATTCCAATACATCAAGTGACTCTCTCTGCTGGTAGTTTATTCTTTGGGTTGAATTAATAATCCTGTTTTGTTCTTTTAATATACTAGGAATTATCTAAAATTAATAATGCAATTATGTCACATATTATGATCATTCGTATGGAGCTTAATAAGATGTGTAATTATTAGTAATACTTTTACAAAACAAACTAAAAATAGTGTTAAACAACTAACTACTAACCGTAAAACAAACCGTCACCACTACGTGCAGTCAAATCCTCTGCCCTATTGGACTCGTACATCACGTCGGGTAGGTGTAGGCCAGCTGGAAATGAAGTGAGTGATCCTCAATACCTTACACTCTGACCTGTGTAGGCGGGTGACGTAGTAACGCAATTACGCCATCTATTGGCATGTATAGAAATTTAACCTTTTGCTAACACGAGCGGCTAGGGACAGCATTAACACCTTGAGAAAAAACATGCTAAGAGCACCAAACCTGACCTGTCTAACTATCCACGTAGGCATATAGTAGCGTAACTAATCATGTAAATAAGTTCGGCAACTTATATTTTGTTTATTTAAGCTATAATATGCATACGTGGATATGTTAGGCAGGTCAGGTTTCGTGCTGTTAGCATGTATTTCCCAAGGTGCTAATGCTGTTACTAGCCACTCTATATTGCTGTCTCTAGCCTGGCTATATTGTAATGTTGTATGTATTATAACCATCCGGTGTCTTCACAAGGTTAAATGTGAAAAACCTGAGCTACTTTGCTTCATATTTCTAAAGTAGCGGTTTTACTGAGCATCACGTAGTAAACGTTGTTGGAACTTATTCTAAATAGGTAGCATACGCTGTACGGTCGAAATCCATACTGTCATGTCGTCTACGACTGTATAATAATAAAAGTAAAATACATTCGTGTTAGCCATGACAGTATTGCGCTTTTACTTCTCTGTGCTGTTAAATATTGCCTGTATCTCAGAGGAGTCACTGAGTGTCATTGTTCACCACTGAACAATATTCGGTTATTGTTAATAGCCTACCTATTAAATAAATATATAATCATTTTTTTCATTAATTTCCCTTTAAAACGTGTTGCCCCTGTATTTATATCATCCTAATATTTAGGCTTTTCTGCCTCTTTTGGAGCAGAAACGATGATTCACTAGGGAACAATTTTTTTCCTGTTTTCTGTTGCATTCGATTTTTCAACTGCTTCTGAATATTTTTTCAACGCTGAAATCTAAAATTAGAAATAGGTTTTCCTGTAGATGCCATAGTTACCATGCAACGTGAAACTTTTACTTCTGCAGAAAAGGATATCCATTGGTATTTACACTGGGGATAGGTTGACAACGATGCTTAGATTTACTTTAAATTAAAATCCGATTAAAACACATCCTATTGCTTTTCGTATCGGATTATGACTTCTTCAAGTAGACATAAGAAAGAAACTGAGTTATACTGCACTGCTTACCAAAGAGTCATATTTCCGGAAGTGAAACCAGAATTTTGTCGATTTTTACTACCATGATATCCCAGGTCTTCTCCTTATGGCCAGCCCGCTGCTTGAACAGCAGAAAAGCTTACACGAAGTATCCATGCTCGAGAGAAACACTGGATATAGAAGTGAGTAGTGTGTTTGGTACTATTATTAGCGCACACATAGCGTACAAATGAAGAGGTTATTTGATTAAACAGCCCGATTTGGCTACACTTAAAACTATGCCAAGATGCCCATATGCCCCAATTGCTCAAGTGTGATATGTTCTCAAAATCCCAAGAACCCTGAATCCTAGTGTATAAATGAAGAACCCTCAATAGACAGATTTGGCTACACTTAAAATTAAGCCAAGTACCCATATGATCTTATTGCTTATAGTGTGTTACTCTGTCAAAATCCCAAGAATCCTGAATTCTAGTGTACAAATGAAGAACCCTCAACAGTTTGATTCGGCCATGTGTGCAAAAGCTACATCTGTGAGATTGTTATCCATAAGCTTGTCAAAAATATGCCCCTCTTGATATTATTACAGCTACACTTAAAACTAAGCCAAAAATGCTCATATGAGCTTTTGCTTTCACAATAATATAAAGTAATATATGCTTAACCCGAATATTTTAATTAGACACCAGGCTCAACTTGTTTATCTAGTACTAAGACAATGTAATATGCAGAGGACTTCTAGAATTGCTCTGTGACTCTCTCATTTCTTACATCATAAACATATGATTTTTCACCTATAAGAATAACACTACATATAGTGTCATTAGGGAGTGTATCATGGAATTCACAGATAATTTTAATGTTTGTCCTGTCATTAACCACAACTTGTTTCCTTTTTGAAGTGTTGATGACAAACATGGGTCTCTGTGCTTTGAATTCATCTGGTGTGTAATACACGTCAGTATTGCCAGTAGTGACCCTTTTGTATGCTGTAAATGCTTCATATAATTTGAGGAAATCATCCTTGGACATGTCTAAATTATAATTTTCTCTAGGAAACACCTCATTTCTGCCATTTTTAAGATATATGTTTTTGATGTTGCAGTTATCAAATTTACTTGAATTTTTTTCCTGGTTATTGTTTCTTCCAGTCTGAAACAGTACCACCACAAAATCTGGCATGTCATATTGTATACTGGAGAATGAGTTTGTAGCATCAAATTCATAATAGCTACCAGTGGCAGGCTTCTGCACACATTGATATGTATAAAATGTAAAGGCACCTGTGGATTTTTTAGGATATCTGCTTTGTATTTAAGAGCATAGCTGGCCTAATATTCAACAACCGGGATTCTTAGCTCCATAGTCTAAATAAGGCACTTGCCCTCATCAGGTAGGGTATTAGGCAGAGCTTCCCCAGTGGAATTTAATATACTGTACCTCATCAAAGCATTATTATCATTGGCAGCTCTTCTAAATGTGATTCTTAAACCACCCTTCCACATAATATCTTTGTAATCTGAGAAGAATCCTGGCAACAGGCGCATGGAAAACAGCACTGTGTGGCTTTTAGATATAATTTTATCACCAGCCTCAAATCCACCTATTTTGTAGTAAGAAACCTCGGTTTTGGATAATTTTAGTGTGGCCAAAGAAGTAGAAGTAATACTAGGGTAATCTACTCTGTTTATAACAACACCATGTTTTCTGATCTCAATTTCAGAGAACAGATGTGGCACAAAATTGTCTACCAATCTTATATTTGAATTTGCCGGATAATCTGTACCATCGAGCTTTACAACATCAAATTTGATGTATAGATCTGCTCTGTGGGGGTGTATAAAGCCATCCCCTACATCAAGATCAACCTCAATCTCTGTGTTGGGTTGATTTAAATTTGCAAATGTCCTCCTATTTGGGGGGAATGATTGTAGCTCATAAATCTCAATATTTTCCATTTTCTTGTATGTATTTTTATTTAAATATTAATCTCTATGATTGCAGTTGTTGTGGTTCCAGCAAAATCAACTAATTCTTCTTTTTCATTAGTGACCATCAACTCAATGTAATCTATTCTATTATGGCACACAGGAAAATATAATGTTGGTGATGGAGTGTAGATGATGGGCTCCATAAATTCAGAATTAAGTTTGAATGTTGCGATGATGCCATTTTGTTTGTGAGTGCCTATGCCATTTGATTTGGTGATCATACCCTCGGCCACATTACAGTGAATATTCTGAGTCTCTATGGCTAAGAATTTAGGTATATTAATAGCAGTGTGTTTGATGGCTGGTTCAAGTTTTGTGTTGTTCTCAAAGTCTAACAGCTCTCCTATAGTACCCAGATCGACTGTCTCTGTAGCAGACACAATCTCTACTCTGTGAGTGACAGAATCTTGAGTTAACACTATACCTCTAGGTAACTGAGCATTTAGAGTAGATAGATTATATTGCCCTGGAGTGATGACAATTTTTTGATCACCAACTGCAATTGTGTTGTTGTGGTGTGTAATATTAGGGATCAAGTATATGCCATAAAATGCTCTGAGAGCTATTGTTTTGGGATACACTATATCATCATGTAATCTGAGCTTCAATATTGAATTTTGGCTGGTGAGATGGAATACCCCCATGATGTTTTAAATACCACAGGGCCTTTTGAAAATCTTCAATTGATGGTTTATTTATTTGAGACAGATATCTAAGAACAGATAATCACAGATGTCCACAATTAACATCTTTGAAATTTTGAACACGGGCATTATTGTAATAAAGATTAGTTGATTTTAGATATTTTACTAAATTTTCAGGTGGAACACCTCCAAATGAATCAAACACAAATGCCTCATCTTTTAAATATTTAAGATAACAGATCCAGTGAGTGCCCTGATTTTTGTACTTATCCAAATTAACTATGCAACACTCTTTGTTGAGTGGTTGTTCTGGTAAAGAATCAGACATGTACACACCTCTAAAATTTTTGATGCCCAGTGGCTTGATTAAAGCTTCAATATCTTGGTTTGTAAGCGGCTCTTGTTTTTTTTAACTTATTCATGGCTCTCTTAACACCTTTGCCTTGTTTCTCCATGGCCAGATTATGGCGCTTCATTTCATCTAATTCTGCCTTATTCTTCTTGGCATCTATTACTGTTTTTGCTATAGCAGCTGATCCCCCAGCCAAGCTCCCCACAGCCCCCAAAGCTGCTAAGATGGCCGGGATAGTAAATATGAAGCCACCCACATGTGATTTTTTTCTAGATTGCTGTAATTTTTTTAATTGAGGGGTACTAAGTAATAATTTCATACCATGGCCCTTGGCAAGACAAGAATTTTTTTCTTGCGCTGCTTTTTGGTTAAAAGACTATCAATAGTTTTAAGAGATTTAAGACCTGCATAAGGTATCTGATACATAACACCCTTGGCCTTCATCCTAGGTTTATTATATATATATTCACAAACCCCACCCCACTTTTTGTTTGGTGTTCATAGCTATGGTGGTCCCCAATGCTGCTATTCTCTCACTTAAAGAAGCATCTTTGCTTACAAATCTACCAAATGCAGCCTCTTCTAATTTCTCGTCTGCAACATGTCGCCTATCAAGATCAGAATGTGTGTTGAATGCTATGTCATGGTCTCTACAAGCAGCATCTAGGGGATTAACACCAGGATCACCTCTGTTTAATCTATGGTCCAATTTTGTACCGGGACCACAATACTGATAGCCTGGAATGTGTAGTTCAAGTGGCAGCTTGTTTATGATGTCATTAACCAGCCCCCGACCCTCAGAGATATTCCAAAATTTAGGTGGTAGAGTATTAATAATTTTTATAAGATATCCAATCCCCTTAGTGTCATTCACTATAAAATTAGACAATTTGGTGCTTATCATGTCCATAATTCCAACCTTTTCATTGTAAAAATTGTGGTTGCCAGCATTTTCCTCCCCAGCTATCACCAACAACCTATCTACAAGTTTCCTGACATCATCAACCCACACAAATTCTTTAGGCAGGGTGTTGTAATGTTTGATTCCACTACCTGTCTTGATCTGTGACCATATGGGTTTGATTAAGTTGTTGTATTTTGCTCCACTGCTAGACTTGACTCTTTTTTGTGTGGGATCATTGTTCTGGTACAGAGCATCTGATTTTATTAATATTTCTTTGTAATGCTCATAATCTTGATCTGTATAGCTGCCAGGTCTCTTCCTAGTCATCAGTTCCCACAATCCAGGTGTGCCAGGATATTTAACAAAACCACCTCTTTCTCCAAGATGAGATTCTGAATATACAATCAGATCATCTCCCATAAATGTTACTCTGAAATTGCCAATTCTATGTATGATGCTACCATCACGCTCTGTGTCAGCATATAAGCCAAAGACCTCATCTTTGTTGTCTTTAGGTGTGCTTAAATATTTTTGAGCAAGAAGACCCAATTCAATAGAATCCTGAGTAGCTTCAATTCTTCGAGGAGCAACAGGATTAGGTGTATGAATACTAGAAAGTGGGGTGATTGGATAAACTAATATGTTCCTAGCAGCAACAGGTACAAGCTCTGTGATCAAATTTTGATTTTGCTCTCTAACAGTTTTGATATTTTTACCTAATTCACTAATAGAATCAATAATAGGCTGTTCTGTTTGCTTGTGTTGTTCATAGATTCCTCGGTTCTCTGATTTCCATCCCTTAAATCTTTTTACAAGATAATCTCTTAATTTAAGATCATCAATGATTGGCCTTTTCATGGTTATTTATATATGTTTCAATGTCTAGAAAATTGTTGATTTTATTTCTGTATTTGCCACTATTGGGTTTCCTTGTCATATCAATTGTGACAAACCCATAACTGTCCTGATTCCAGCACCTACTGCAAAACTTGGAAAAATCATTGTAGCTGAAGTCCCCACATACATATTCATCGTGTATGTGTTTGAGGTTGGTATGATCTTGATGAAACACACATATAAAATTGCTGTTGTCTCGGATCAGCTGCTTCGGTATTTTAGAAAAAGTCTGTGCCAGGTAGAAGCAATCAATGTTTTTGTGTCGGCCCTGTGTAAAGAAATTTCTAACCTTGTTTTGATTATCCAGTATAATGTCGTCAAACACAACAACAGAGTTATCAAGACATTCATGGAGTGGCTTAACATCTGGTTCAAAAGTGGCTATATCCAATCCATCATATAGCTTCATCAGCTGCTGATATTTTAATTGTTCCAAGCTCTTAGAGAAGACATACAAGTGCCTTTTTTTCCAATCTAACCAGTTGGGTGCCAATAAAAAATTATCAACCATTAGTGTAGTTTTACCACAAGCCGATGGCCCAACAATAAGACATCTAATATTATCAGGCAGCAACTTGCCATTTCTCTTAATCTGCTGTTCAGGATCTGGCAGTCTCTTTATAACATCCCAGGTGTTCATAGTATCACTTTGTCTGCCTCGATCCAGCTGTGTTCTGGGAGTCCTAGCCATTTGACAAGTATCTTGTTGCCTTTTCTGCGGATGATTTTTCTATGAGATATGTGTCAGGCTGCTTAGTTTTGCTGAGTTCTTCTTCATAAAACCTGCCTTTGAGAATTTCTCCTCGGTGATCTTTTAATATATATGTGTTAAGGGTCCCAGGTTTAACTTGAACCACTGTAAATAATTCAGTGCTCCAGTTTCTGGTAAAGCCTCTTCTGAATAAGTGCTTATATTTGCTGATTCTTACTTGATCACCAACCTTGTATTTGGCTTTTCTTGTTGTTGGCTGGTATCTAGGATAATAAACAGTACTGATCAATTTTTGTTCATCAGATGAAGTTACCTCAGAGGGCTTCATGTTGATTGTGGAATGGACCGAGTTGTTATATTTATGTAGAAGTTCTGGTAGGATTGAAACCATTTATAATTACCTTGAAGGGTGAATTGTTTATACTTATGATTTTTTAGGGTTTTGTTGAATCTTTCAACAATAGAGGCCTTGAGATCACTGTAACTCGAGTAATGTTGTATTGACTGTCTTTTAATAAATTGTTGGAACACAGAATTATAGAATTCTTTGCCATTATCTGTTTGCAAATAGCGCGGTGATCTTCCACTCTGATTGATGATTGTCCTGAAGGCTTCTGTAACACATTTTCCAGTCTTGGATTTGAGTGGCATAGCCCAGGCAAATTTTGAAAATGTATCTATGACAGTGAGTAAATACTTGTAGCCCTTGTTGATTTTGTCTAAGTTTTTCAGCTGTCCACTTGCCATCTCAACCAAGTCACACTGCCATAAATCATCTATGTCTTTTGTAACCACTGGCAGTCTCTTATAATTATGTCTGGCTTGTCTGTGTAATTCATCAACAATAATTTGTCTAGACATAGTATGTAAACAAGAATATTGCAACTATGGGGTGTTCAGCAGCTGATACTACAGGATTTTCTAAATACAGTTTGTCTCCTATTTGTATATTAAATTCCAGAGAGCCATCATCTTCAGCATAAGATGTCTCTAATGTATTGGGGTCTGTAAAATCCTCTAACTCTACACTGGTGATTTTTGCTTTGTTATCAGCATTTGTTATTGATAAGGTAGGGTAGTGGTGTGCCTGTGGTTGTAGCCAATATTTGATCTTGATTGGTCTAAGTGTGCCCCCAACAAAAAACTGGTAATAAAATTGTGCAGGGGACAGCATATATATTTTGCCACCTGGTGTAAATGGTGAATCATATTCTTTGTTGGGGATACTGTACAATTCAAGAATTTCTGTATGTTTAGGATTCTCGATTATGCCAGTTATTTCTTTTTCTGCTGTAAGCAATTTACTTGTTACAGATTCAAGGTGCTCATTGATAGTCCTAACAACATCATCATGGCCTGGCTTGATCTTTATGTCCACAACAAGTTTTTTGTATTGTTGCACAATCTCTTGAAGCTGGGTGGCAAAAACCAACAGAGCATTTGCTTGGTTGGATTCCATGCTTCCTAGCTGTTGCTTGATATTAGCTACAATTTCCTGTAAATTTTCAACAACTGCCAATTTTGAATTTTGAGCAGTAAGATCATGGACTTGTCTTCTGATATCCTCAAATAAAGCATGCAGTTCATTAATATGTTGATTAGTTGGTAGAGTGGCCACTGTCTGAGTAAGTTGTTTGATCTCTGTCTGGATATTCTTGATATCTTCTGATTTCAATATGCGATTCACAACTCTCTTAATATTTTTAAGTTCCTGTGATGTACGCAGATTTGATACAGTATTCTGCAAAGATTCAAGTGCCAATTTCACATTATTTAATTCAGAAGCATCAGCCACACTTTGCATAGCATCTTGGAGCAGGGCTATGTCTGCCTGAGTGGGTGTTGATTGTTGTAAAATTTCAAGCTTTGTTTGGATATCATCGATCAAGTGATGAAAATGAGATAGCTCAGATTCAGTGTTGAGGTTTTCAAGTTTTGTGATCTGTTGCTGGACACTGACAAGGGTATCTACAATACCAGGCAGGCGAGATTCTAGAGATTCTTGTACATTTGTCAAATCACTTTGCACTGCTGCTATTGTACCTTCAAGATGAGTTATGGTACTCTGAATTTTTCCAAAATCTTCATATGTTTCAAGTTGCAGCTTAATGTTGGCAACACTCCGAGTTATTGCACTCAAAGCATCAGAAGATGGCAAGTTCTTCATAAAATTTTCAAGTGTCTCAATTTTTTCTTTAACCTCGGCTATGGCATTGTTTAGAGGGCCCAGATTAGGAATCTCCAGTGATTGAATCTGTTCCTTTAGAGTGGAAATCACTAGATCAAAATCTTCTTGTGATTTTATGCTTTTGACAATTGTTTGGAGCTGTGTCTGGACATTATTAATCTGCTCTTCCAATTGTTGTTTCAATTGCTCAGAGTTGGTGGCCTGGGTCTTAAATTTGGCTTGAAGAGCTGCTACAGCCTCCTCTAAACTTTGAAAATTATCTAATGTGGCCAAGTCAGTATATTTTTGAAGCAGCAATTTGAGTTCTGAGTCAATTTTAAGAAGAGGGTCCATGCATTGCGATTGTAAATTTGTAATTTCTAGTTGAAGACTGGCATTGAGTGTGGTTTGTAAAGCTTGTAAATCACTTCTTAATTTTTTGACTCTGACATCAAGCATCAGAATCTCATCACTGTGATCTTCATGTCTTGTATGGCCAAATATATCATTAGGCATTTTGATTTAGTGGTTATTTATTATTGAATATCTAATTCTTAATTCTATAAAAAAGGTATAAGCTTGTCATAAGATCCCGGGACCTCAATATATAAGCAGTCACCATCAGAAACAGTACATACAGTGCCAGAAACCATGTTTGAGTGCTTAATTCTATAAATATTTCTCCCTACTGAAATCTTGACATTACCCTCGGGGGTTGTAATAAATTGTAATTGACCACCTACAGGTAATTGGTAATGATTTAAGTTATTGTTAAATATGTACAATGTTTTACCTGTTTCATCATCAACATCTGTAAGTATGCTGTTCAGATGAATAATTAACAAAGCACTTAGTTTAGATATCATAGATTGTATATCAGAAGAGGGTGCTGGTGTTGGCAGGTCCATAATAGCCTGTTTTTTGAACCCAAATAAGTTCATAGGCATGTTTATTTATTTCAAATCATGCTCTGTAATTGGGCATTGATTACCACTTTTCAAATTACAATGACCCCATGGTAGAGTATGTATGCCACATGACAAAATGCATCTCTTATCATCATGTGGGTCCAGAGCCACTTTTCTTACAACATTTGTAGTCAACAAGTGATCCTCACTCTGAATTTTGCATTCTGATGTTCTGATTAAACTCTGGGTTTTGAGACAATCTTCATAATCTTTAAATTGGAGCTCTTTGTCTACAGTTACTCTGCCAATGCCCTTGGCTTTTTTGGCAACAACACCACGACATGTTTCAAACCTGTACATTTTGGCCCTTAACCCAGCAAATGCCACAATAACATCACCGAGTGTCTCATCTTTTAACTTGCCAGGCACCTTTTTGTTGTGGGGTTGAATCTTTGTATGTTCACTGGTATCAAAATATTCAAGCAATTCAGGCTGTGACATATCTTGATAAACATCTTCTGTCTGAATATCAAGAATAAAACTATCTGTGTCCATGTACATCAGTTTTACACAATTACCATAAAAAGGCTTCAGCACAACATAATAGAGCTTTAACATGTGTAATTTGGCCAATTCTAATATCACAGCCCCTACATAAATATTCTTATCAAACTTAATCTTTGTTTTTTCATATTAAAAAGTGCCATATTTTCATCATAAATTCTTCTATAATTGAAATTAGGCTTTGCAATCAATTTTTTGCTCAGGCTGGAGTCAGTAATTGATTTAACATCAGTATGTTTTCTGACATTTTCTATGGTTTTGCCATACACTGAATTGACCATCAATTTAAACAAGGTCTTATCAAATTGGCTCATTGCAGATGTTCGAAGCTCTGTGTTTGTATCAATATATGGCTTCAACCATCTTGAGTGCCTGAACCTCAAAACTTTGCCAACTTTGGTCAATTGAACACCATGATCCATTAGGAACTGGACGTTTTTGTAATATATGACATAATCCTGTTTTGGCTCTAGAGTCATCATGAGCTTCTTCTGTTTAGAGCCAGGTGAACACTTAACCTCAGGAATTGGGGGCAGATCAGAAAATGTGTTGTGTAAATCATCAGGAATTGTCAGATCAACTTCTAAGAACAGGCCATAGTTACTGTCATCAAAATCCTTAAGATCTTCAATATTGAAACCTTCAACCCACTCAAGCCCTGCATATGGCAATCTATCCATCATAGCATAACCATACAGGCTGTTGGCATCTACATACAGTATATAATTTGATTGCAGTGCCGGATCATAATTGAGAATATTCTTGTTATTTGCTCTGGCATATCTCTGAGAGCATTGCACCATGCCTCCTCTTATACATTGTTCCATAAACAGATACATGTCCTGATCCTGAATGAGAATCAACTGCATTTTAGTGTTTAAAAACATTGCAGACCATGCTAGGCCTGGAGCACTGTAGAAATACATTGGATCCAGCTTATAATTTTCCATGGAAGATTTTCTAAATGCCTGAAGTATATCAGCTAAGAGAGTCACATCAAGTTTTAAATATGCCTTGTGATAATCACCAAATGTCTGGCATTTTAAATTGTCCCACATCAACTGGGCATGGTGATAATCTTCATCAGTGATTCCAGATGCTCTGAGTTTGCTGTAGAACTCTTGTTGTGGTGGCAGAGCACACTCATCAAATTTAGAAAAATCTGTAACATAGTCATATGGATATACTCCCTTCCGCCTAATTAATTTCAGGTCCTGATTTGGAAACAAAGCACATGTGATTTTGAATTGATCATCAGATAATTGACTGGCCAGTGTAGCCAGGCTAGCGGACAGAATTCTGTAGGAATCAAGAAATCTTAAGTGAATGGGAACACCATTAACTTTAATTATCTTGCTAATAGCAATATATTTCTCATTATTTTCTGCTAAAATATTTAAATTCTGCTTGCCAAACCCCTCGTACCTGATTAGATGATGGAAATCATAATTGGATGCACCATGGCAAAATATAGGGACAAATTTTGGTCTCTGGATCTTAATATTACAGCTATTACACAGGGCCATTTTGAATTTACCATTTGTATGAGAATGGTGTTTCACCTTGATATTTGTATCTGAAAATTCAGAATCACATACCGGGCATTTTTCTGCATTGTTGAAATCTTCAATCTGTTTCTCTGTTAAAGGCAACATAGGTTTTGATTTTAATAAGACATTAGATGCTATGTTATGGCACTCATTTTCTATTCTATGTGCAAATTTTTTGATGGCTTCTGATCCCATGTATAAATATTCTTTACTCACAACACCATCCTGTACAACAACATAATAAAAACTAGAAGGTTCATGTAACTGGTATGATGTAATTGAAGATTCATCAGGATCTGGGCTGCAGAATGCAAGGGGTTTGAGGTTTGATTCAAAATCACAGACTATATATGCTGCGTGTTCCAACAAGGCTTCAAATTTTTTGAATTTGGCATTTTCATTTGGCCTAGGCATCACCATATGAACAGGTTTATGGTTGCCACAGTATTTTAAATGTTCAATTAACTTGTTTTCAGCAATTTCTGCATTCACTTCCCGAACCCATTCACCATTTTTCTACCATCAAATACAGTCAAACATCTTCTACACAGCTTGAATATTGTATTGGATTTGCCTTGTTGTTTTCTGACTAAAGCTTCAAGACTGTGTATCAGAGTGTAATGGTGTGTGTCATCCCCTTCAATTAAGAGCAGATCAATCGGGACAGCAGAATCATCATCAAGTGTACTGATTCTGAGAGGTGCTATCAAGCAATTGCCACGGCCAGCAGAACAAATAAAAACATTAAAAGATAATTGTTTACCATTGATATCCCTGGCCTTTTTTTCAAATTTATCAATATTCTGAACTGACATTGGATATTCTAAGCCCTCCATAGCATCATCAAAATTGTGTTCATATTGTTTATAATAAGTTATTCTTTGTGGATCCCTTAAAAGTGGATACAAAGCAGCTAAAATACACCACAGAAAACATTTCTCATCATTATTTTTTATGTTAACCACGGCTTTTTTGTTTTTGATATTGGCAGGTAATGGCAGATATGTAGAACCTTGAAGTGGGCTGAATTCAGAAATATTAACATAGAGCTTGTGTGAAGTTCCGCATAGGCTCCATCCTGATTCTTTTGCTGCAAATTAAGAGTGTTTAATATTCAATTGCTCTATCAAACTGCTTATTTTTTTGTCTAAATTTGCATTTGAATATACAGCTACAGTTTCTGTTATATGGGGCTGTGTAAATTTTGTGCCATTTGATTTCTTATATTGTGTAAACAATTTGAGGGACAGCTTATAAGAGCCATTTTGTGCATTTAGAATTGCCTGCACATTAGGATTTATACTGTTCAAAAAATTCTTAATGTCACATCTTGGTTCTGATACAAACCGGTAATCCCTAAGTTGGCCAGCAAAACTGCTATGGATGGGTTCATAGCGTGGCTGCTTTGCTGCTCTAGCATTAACAGGTGTTTCATACTTCCTTTTCAGACCAGATGTAGATGGCTGTGAGGGCAATATTGATGACTGTACATAACAAGTTCACTTATGCCTATTGTAATATGCTTTGCTTAATATTTTATGGCATCTTGGACATATTTTTGTAGCCTTTCTGCATTTCTTAGGATCACAATTATGCCGGTGCCTAGCCCAATTAGAACTATATATATTTTTATTGCATTGATTGCAATATTTCAAGTTTGGCATTTTTATTGTATATTTATATAAAATTTCTTGGTCCAAAAAAACAGAACTATGGATAATATGCCAAAACAATTATAACAGCAGTTAGTGGCTGAGCTGGTGCCTTGTATACCCAGACAACAGCAGTAACTAGGCTCTGGTGATCCCCAATATAAAATAGTTTTGCTCTATTATGCTGTTGTATAACACACTTTACCAGGTATCAAACCTCAGCTGTATATCAGCTAGCAGTGAATATTCTTAAAATCTCACGTGTGGGGATATTATTCTGCCACATGTATTTCAATCTCACACATTCTACCAGGTCTTAAACCCAGGAGCCTTTGATTACAAGGCAATAGTACCAACACTTTGCCATGAGGAAGGCCTACACATTTTTACCAGGTTTCAGACCCGGAGCCCTTGATTACAAGGCAGCAAGACTAGCACTTCTCCATGGGGAGGCCTCAAACCCAGGAGACTTTGATTACAAGGCATATAGGCCATGGGACTATGCCCACACTCTACTGAGTATAGAACCCAGGAGCTATGAGCTGTATATATCAGCTAAATACAGTCAAAGTTGGACTTTGAACTGTGCAGTGAATATTCTCAATGTCTTACTTGTGTATATATTATCAGAGCAAAGCATTTTGGATTGGAGTCATGCTGTCATGCAAGAGGGTAATGTTCTTTTACTAAGAATTTTCCCCCTATTACACAGAAATATTAATGGAAGTTTTATGCCCTTTCAGTGAATTGGAGTCAATGCCATATCAATAATGCCCCTTTTAGCCTATTTTTCTTATGCATGCCAACAATAATGGAATATGAAATCCCCTAAGCGTGCATAATTTATTGTCCGGAGCAAGCAATTACTTAGCTCAGAAATGTATTAGTCTGCCAGACAATTTCGATCGGGAAAATTTATGCATTTCTGAGCTAAGTAATTGCTTGCCCCGGACAATAAAACTGATCAAAGATTAGAAAGAAAGCAGGCTGCAAATTAAATTGTTACCTGCCTTTGTCCAAATAATCCTGTATTGTATTAGATCTGTAAGTTGTTAGAGCATGAGGATATGAGCATTTTTGGCTTAGTTTTAAGTGTAGCTATAATAATATCAAGAGGGGCATATTTTTGACAAGCTTATGGATAACAATCTCACAGATGTAGCTTTTGCACACATGGCCGAATCAAACTGTTGAGGGTTCTTCATTTGTACACTAGAATTCAGGATTCTTGGGATTTTGACAGAGTAACACACTATAAGCAATAAGATCATATGGGTACTTGGCTTAATTTTAAGTGTAGCCAAATCTGTCTATTGAGGGTTCTTCATTTATACACTAGGATTCAGGGTTCTTGGGATTTTGAGAACATATCACACTTGAGCAATTGGGGCATATGGGCATCTTGGCATAGTTTTAAGTGTAGCCAAATCGGGCTGTTTAATCAAATAACCTCTTCATTTGTACGCTATGTGTGCGCTAATAATAGTACCAAACACACTACTGAAGTGGAACTCTGGAAGCCAGATTGCCAAACATTGTGCATGAACTAATTGTCAGCCGAGAGAGGATCACTATCCCCCGCTCTATATCAAGCTTGGCTTGATGAAGCAGTTTGGGAAGGCATTGAATACTAATGGTGATTATTTTCAACATATAGGTTTTGCTTCTCCCTATTTGTCTTTCGAGAAGATCAAAGTAGGTGTGTTCGATGAACTACAAGTTCGTATTCTTGTATGTGACGAGAAATTTGTCAGGATAAAGAATGATAAGAAGATAGCATGTCTGTTTTCGTGGCAATTAAAAAAAACTTTCTTGGTAACAAAATTATGGAAAACTTATATCGTTGTGGTTGAATGTTGTTGTCTTTCCGCGATTTTTGAGTGCAACGTGAGCGTAAAGATCCATTTCCTGAACAGTCACCTGGATCAGTTCCCCAAAAGCCTTGGAGCTGTTAGCGATTAACAGGGAGAACTCTTTCATCAAGACCCGAAGACGATGGAAGAGCGTTATCAAGGGCAATGGGACAAAAATATGATGGCAGGTTAATGCTGGGGCATCAAATGAGATTGCCCCGAGAGGAGTCCGCAAACATAAGAGCTACAAGTGCAAATTATTGCCTCATTAGAACCTATTTGAACTTTGCATGCCATACGTATATTTTTTTATATTACCTGCTGTCTGTATGAAGACATACATGTTATTTTCTAAAAACAAACCTTAAAATTATATTTTACTAAACTGAATGTATGATGAAAGACGTTCTTCTATTTTCTGTATTTTCAACCTGTAATGCATATTTACGTGCACCTACATGTTTCTTGTGAATAAACCGTGTTGGGGGGGGGTCAAGGTGCCAAAACTGGGAGGGCAAAGACAGTATATTTCCCTTTGTAGATAAGGTTTAGCATAGTGCTGGGGCATAAGTGGCAAAAAATGTGTGGGACAACTGCCCCACTCGCCCCCTAATCCCCACCACTGATGGGAGCATAAAGTGGGGGGATGGGCAACTGCCCCACCACGCCCCTAGTCGCAACAACTGATCAGTAGTTCTAAAGTCCCCCCCGATCCTTTTGCATTTTCTTCAATACGAACACTGCATAGAAACATACAAAGCATACAAATGCCGGAAATATGCCGTTTGTGCGAGATTCTGCCATGGAATTAATTCTGTGAACCAAAACGAAAATGACACTTCAGTTTCCTGTTATAACAGCAAACAATTATACATTCCTTAGAGACTGCCTCTACATCACACGTGAGCTTTAAATTTCAGTTTATCAAACGCTTAAGCATGAAGACCTGCTGTACTTCAGCCCTGTCGCTTGTTCTTCTGCAAGTGGAACTTTTGCATCATATTGTGAACGAAGAAGTGAGTATTTCGTTGTTGCTGTGTTAAACGTAGAGAGGAGGAGTTTACAAAACTTGACACTTTAACTGAACAAACAAGAATTTACTGAAGAGATATTTTAGATCCTAATGACCAGATCTGAAGACAAAAATACTAATTTAACGTTATGTTTCTCAGGTTACAATATTTTCGAATAATTTCACGTCATGTCCAGTGGCATATTGATGCAGTGTGCGAATTAACGGGGGATGCAGGAGATCCTTCCCCCTCTCCACAAAACACTTTATCCTGGCAAAAGAAAATTATTTTTATCCCTGCCAGGTATGTTTTTTATCCTCCTCAAAGAAAATGAAATTTAATGCATACAGTATACCAATTTTTATCTGTAACCAGTGGCGTAGCAAGAGGTGGGCGAAGTGGGCGACCGTCCGGGGCCTCGCACCTGAAGGGGCCTCGCGTTCCATGGGGTTGATACGAAAATGCAATAGCAGAAGTCTGAAGAAAAATGGAAAAGGCTAATTTTCATGGGCAATAAAATTAGAACATTCTGTTTATACGCAAATTCTAGTTAAACGTTATAATTTAAAGGAATACCTCAAATCAGGGGCGTAACATACATGTGGGTATGTCGTATTTCCCATGTGAAACATTTACGCAAAAATTCACGGTAATTAGTTTGGACATTTTCACTAATTTATTATTTTATTAATAAAAACACTTTGATTTGTCTCCTCTTCTTTCTCTTCACCTTGCACTCCCGATTTTAATATGTTAACAACAAAGCATCTCCAAATGCCACGAAGCAAGAGTGAGGCATATAAATGCTTGAGTTATTTTCAACTCAAAGAAGCATGGATAATATTGGCAGTTTTCCCTTACTTCCTAGAGCTTCAGATTTGAGCTCCCGGAAAGATATTTTTAAGGTGAATGAAATGATTAAATATCACTTTCGTCAGTAATTTTTTATTATTTATTTAAATATGATAATTTGCTGAGGTATCTCTGAAGATTTTGTTCGATTCACATTGCGATTTCAAATTCAAAGAACGGATGGGGTCTCGCATAATCTCGCCCAGGGCCTCGGGATATGTTGTTACGCCACTGGTCCTAGGTTCAATTCATGGATAAGGTATTGACATTTCGCTGCATTTCCGTTGTTAGCAGTCTCTCGTGTATGTTCTTTGAATGTTTAACCTTCGTCCAAGAGAACTCAAAGGTACGTAGCCTTGCTTTACTGGGGAAAATGTCGTCTTCCCACTCTGAGATTCAGTGGTCTGCGTTTTCTTTTCTTTGTAAATAGTACAGGGACACTCCTATTAGAATTGATCTTGAGCCTCCATTTCTCGTCCCATCTCTGAAATCTTGCAGATATCTCTGTAACTAGAAGGTACATATGCGGACGTTAACACTGTCGCTGAATTGAGTTTCTGTTTTAAGTCTACTTTATGCACAGAAATGCTAATCGGGACTGGATCTATAGTGGGATCTGAACAGCTGTGCAATGTGCCTCCACCAGGTAACGAACCCGGGACCCCTTGAGTATTGCTGAAGTTTTCTGTGTCGGAGGGGAAACAAGCATGACCTAAGACTTTTATAATTATTTGGAGCACAACAATGTTTAACATTCAAAACATTCAACAATGATTGTTGATTGTTGAAGCTCGTTACAGTAGCTATGAAATTACATCCAAAAACTGACGGCCCGACACGTACAAGAATTCTATTCTACTTTTACATGAGGTAAAAGTTTTCTACTAGATTTCCATTCTAAGGAGGATAGATGCCGGAAACTGCAGGATAGTACGGAAAGGTAAGTTTTTAATTTTATTATTTTCAGTCGCTCGGTCACGGAACCGGCGTGTTTATGTTATTAATGGGACATTGATTTGACTTATTTTACTTTGCTTTTCCTCCACTTTTGGCTACTCGAGAATATGAAGATGATGGGACAGTCACAAAGAACATCCATTCCCAGGCCGGCATTCGAACCCAGGACCCTTATTAATGCTATATATGTTCAAAAGTGTTCGTCTGTAAAATAGATAAACTCTGTGGCCAACAGGTCTTAGAGTGCAATAGCCTGCCAACGAGATTTTAGTTAGATGGCGCCTAGTGAACTCATAGAATCCCATGACCGCTGCTGTATGCAGCTTGATAGATTAGATTGCAGAATGAATGCTAGTTATTCTCTTTATCTGCTATGTTATCTACTAGTTATATCCGGTGTGTTATATTTTGTGCTTACAAAATATAGCACAGGATTTTCCTGAAGTAACTTGGATTCTTTCTGTAACACGATTATGCCTTGTTTTCATATTAAACACATCATAGTTGCTAATCAAGGCAGTTTTTTTTTTTTAAAAAAAAATTAAAAGCACTTTACACCATATATATATCTCTCATGGTTTCTTGTTATTCGGATGGCAGGAAAAACTGTATGATCTCTCCCGATAACGTTATTTCCCTACCGTTTGGTAGGAGACCTCGGGTCTGCCTCTGCGATGGTGGCCCTATACTAGGTGGGATAGTACACTTCGCAACATCTTATTTGACCGCCCCGAAGAATTCTAAGTCCCGAAATCGTAAACTTAGCAACATTGCACTTCAGCTCCAGGTGAGAGTAGCCAACTTTGAGTAAGTCCTTCCACTAGACGAAAAACGCTGCGGTGATAGGTTTTCAATTTAACACTTTCCATGAACTTAGAAACTATAAACCGCTATTATAATACGCAATGAAACAGAAATAATAAATTGGAAAAAGAACCTTCAAGAATATTTACGATTCTGCTTGCTCGACTTGAAATTTGGGGGGTTTGAAACACTGAATAGAGTTTTTCTCCACCTGGAGGAAATTGCCATCACGTTTGTGCAGAAAGAAGCAAATTTGTGACATTTTTTTACAATACCTTGCATAATATCGAACAGTTCTCAAAAACATATATTTTGCACGACTTGTCGAGAAAATGTGCTTGAAACACAGGAGGGTGGGAGTCTTGATAAACGTCAACATGTATTTAAGGGTATGACGTCATTAAGTTAACGTAGAGCAGTTTGTTAGGCGCTGCTATCCTTATTTTTCATCAAGCGTGAAAGGTAGCGGGTTCAAATCCCGCCCTCTCCTCTTTCCTTTCTTTTTCTCTTTTTGTTTGCTGAACAGATACTGTTGATATTAGAATATTTAAAAAATGAATCCGATGCACACTTGAGGGACGTCCCTTCTTCGCATATTTCCCCTTAGAAGTTGGAGATTTCCAGGATATAAAGTTAAAACTTTTCTTTTTAGTTATTGTTCATATGTTATGTTAACACACAATCATAATTAATTCACAAATTACATATATGTATTCAGGATGCAAAATGTAATGTTATTTAAGTTATGTATTGTTTGTTCTTCACTGACACCTAAAATATTGATTATTTGATTTCGATATACTAAAAAAAGATATACAGTTATGTTAAGTAGTGATGTAGTGCAGTACTGTAACGAAGGAGAGCGTTTAATGAGTTCAAATTCCTAAGATTGGTAATTTTATGTCCGTTCCTTCGTAATGACTGTTGTCAATACTAATTAACATAAATAAATCGTTATTGCGACGAAAGCCGATTCGATAAGAAACTACTAATAAGTATTTACATAGTGAGTGACAAACAAAAAATTCAAAACCTCATAATGATCGTTAATTCCTCACGCTTTGTATCTAAAATGTTTGTCTTCTTTGAACAGAAAGTATGAGTATCAGATATAACAAACTTTCCGCACAAACTTTGCAATATTCGAAACCACCATTACAGGCTTAGCTCTATGTAACTTGATTCTGCGCATTCCACGTGGCATGTGACTTCCTCCTATCATCGAAATAACTTTCTCTTACTATTTCCTTTCACCTCGTGAAATACAGAGAACAATGTTAACTTCTTAGCACGGTGGATAAACTTTACACGGGAAACAATTAATTACCAAGCCAACCAGAGTGACAGCGACGTCAAAGTCATTAATTGATTTAATCGTTTGTTCACAAGATTTAATTGTAAAGCAAATTGGGCAGAGCGAGTTACCTGGAATCACAGATCACCATATAACATACTCCATATTTGACCTGTACGCACCAAAACAACCTAAAAAAATTATCAAAATTAGAGATTTCAAAACCATGGACTTGGACAAGTTTCGTAAAGACGCGGAAAATGTGGAATGGTGTAAAATCGAAAGAAACGAGGACGTAGATGCAGCGGTGGAGGCTTTGAATGATAACATTATCAGATTAATAGATAAGCATGCCCCCCAGCGAAAAATTCGTGTAACCAAACCTCCCGCCCCCTGGATTTCAAATCGAGTAAGGGAATTCTGGAAGTTGCGCGACTTCTTTCATCTGAGATATGTAAATACAGGAGACCCAGACGCTCTACTATCGTACAAATACTTCAGAAACAGAGCCAAAAAAGCAGTCAGAAACGCAAACTTTAAGCACTATAACGAAACGGTAAATATGAATGTAAAAAATGCTAAAAATTTATGGTCTAACCTCAGAAGCCAGGGACTTTTACCAAATAAAAAGAGTAATGCGCTCTCCTGAGATACATTTCGGCCGAATGCGGTAAACGAGTTCTTTGTTAAGCCGAGTGCACCCTCAGATAACAATGCAGCGGTGATTGATGAAACCAACACGTATCTTGAGCAACCCAACAATGACACGTTCTTTTTTACCCCAGTAAGTAGCGAACAAGTACGTAAAATTTTTAACAAAATGAAATCAAATGCGTGTGGTTATGATGGCATAAACCTAACTATTTTACAGTATTGCATCCCCTTTTGCTTAGAAGCTCTTACGCACATTATTAATCTTTCCCTTTCCAAAGGTTGGTTCCCTCAAGAGTGGAAAAAATGCGAAGTAACACCTATACCTAAAAAATCCAACCCCACAGAAATAAAAGATCTTCGACCTATTAGCATTCTATCCACAATGTCCAAAATACTTGAAAAAGTAATTTATGAACAAATACTTTCACATATTCAAGGTTTCCTACCACACTTTCAATCTGGTTTCAGAAAAATGCATAGTACTTGCACTGCGCTGGTAGATATCGTAGAAAATGTAAGTAAAGGAATAGATGAAAATGAAGTTACACTCTTAGTCTTGTTGGACTATTCAAGAGCGTTCGACTCGATCAATCATGAATTGTTATTGGCCAAACTGTATCACTATGGCGTTACCGGAAACGCGTTAAATTGGTTTCGATCATATCTTGGCAACAGGAAACAACGTGTGAAATATCGGGAACCGGAAGTCACATACTCTAAATGGTTAGTTGTTCAACAAGGCGTCCCTCAAGGAAGTATATTGGGTCCACTACTATACATGATTTACGTAGCTGATTTCGACCGCGCTGTCCAATATTGCCACTACCATCAGTATGCTGACGATTCGCAAATCTACATTCAGTGTAATACAGAAAACTACGATAATGCGATGACCAAACTTCAATTCGACCTTGATGCTATAACAAATTGGTCACGGAGGAACTCCCTTCAATTAAATCCAACAAAATCTTGCTTCATGACCATAGGAACTCATGGTACACTTAAGAAACTTCACAAAAACGCACCTTCTCCTCCAACTCTTGGCAGTAAACCGCTATGCGAAGTGGATACAAGCAAAAACTTGGGGATTGTGTTCGATAAACACTTAAATTGGGAGCCACAAGTCGAATTTATTGTGAAAAACTGTATAGGGAAACTTAAATCTCTGTATCATTTAAAACATACTCTGGACGCTAATGTTAAAGATCGTCTTATGCAAGCACTCGTCCTATCCACATTAGACTATTGCGCTCCAGTGTACAGTAATATATCCCAGGGCCTAAACTATAAACTTCAAAAAATTCAGAATTGTTGTATACGCTTCATATTTAACCTAAACAGAAAGGAACATGTATCCCCCTATTTAAAGAAACTTTCTTGGCTAAACATTAACAATAGAAGAAAATACTTAACACTCACCATGATGCACAAAATACTTAAGAGTGGCTCCCCAAAATACTTATCCGATAAGATCTGTTCTCGTAGAACATCAGCCGAACATATTATCCGCAACAAGCACAATCTAAAAATCCCCAAACATAAAACCGCCACATATAACAAGTCCTTCATTGTTACAGGGATCAGGGAATGGAACAAACTGCCTGCACCATTGACTAACATTATTTGCCATCAAAGTTTTAAGAAAAATCTGAAGAATTTACTATTGTCCCAACAACTTCATTAACCTTCATATGTTAACAATTGCACCTGCACTTATACATCTTATAATGCATACCTAACCTACCCCCCCCCCCGCCCCCACACACACATTGAACTACCGATGACTTATTACTTATCTTTACTCAACAGTATATATACTAATCTATTCAATGTATTATTTTATCATTGTATAATCTTTATATTATCTTTATTGTATGATCATGATGTGTTTTTTCTTTCTTTTTGTTTTTATTCATTTATTGTATCTCTGACAAGGGTTGGTTGTAAGAACGGCCCATGAGGCCGAAACACGCCTGCTTAAATAAAGACCATTCTATTCTATTCTATTCTACCCAACGATATACTCCTGAAAAAAATCCTGCCTAGTTGGAGAATCGAACCTACAACCTCCCTCGTAAGAATCAAGCACGTTACCTCTTCTCCATGCAGCTCATGTTAAGATTTGCTACCAGTTTGAAGAAACCAATTCACACATAATGTCATAACTATAATTTCCTCATGGCAATTTTCATGAGGAAACGAATTCAGATAAAATCGAGAAACGCTGAAAAGGAAAAATGATGAACATGTCTATTGGTGTTTTGTCGTATTTTGTAAATTGTGTAAAAATTCCGTGTTTTGAGAAGTATTTTGTTGTTTGTTTAAAGTAGGAACAGGAGAGCGAAAAAGAGTCATTTGAACCAGACCCCGATTGACAAGAAACTTCAGCTTTTTTCCAAAGACTGTATGAAAAGAGAGAGGAACGTATGAAATATAAAATATGTGTGAAATTAAAACAGTGGAAACCTTGAAAGATAATACTAACGAA
The DNA here is from genome assembly GCF_977018435.1 of Lepisma saccharinum. Taxonomy (NCBI): domain Eukaryota; kingdom Metazoa; phylum Arthropoda; class Insecta; order Zygentoma; family Lepismatidae; genus Lepisma; species Lepisma saccharinum. The sequence continues at coordinate 196,917,573 of NC_139229.1, read as the reverse complement.
CTTCAAACTATGAAAAACATATTTTCGTGGTGGAAAACTCCAAGCCATTTTCGAAATATGAACTTGATGTTTTCCTATATTATGAAGTGGAGATATGGGACGATACGATCCCTCAGCTAGAACATTTTAAGTAAGCTACCTCCAACATTTTCAATGGTCATAATTACTAATTAGGATCCGGAAGTTGATGAAAAATCAACATTTTTTCTGACCCTTAAAAACAATGCTAAACCTGATATCATGTCCGTTTCCCTTCAGTTACAGCCGGAAAATACTTTCTATTTTACATTTTTTTTTTTGCATTTTTCGGCCTTTTTTGGCTTTTAGTTTATTTATCAGTATTTTTAACAGTTTTTGTTGCATTTCAACTTACTTGTTTGGTTTATTTTTCTCCTCCCCTGTTGTTTCGTGCATTTTAAATGCATTTACTAGTAAAACTTACATATTTAGATTTCTTGACATGGTCCTTTTAGCAAATTCACCATGAATCGAAAATACGGTCAATGGAAAAGCATAATATTATTTTTAACTGAAATGTTTGGCAATGGACTAAAATACTTTGTGAGAAGATCTACTTTGAGGTTCTTTTTCTGGACACTATTATCGCTTTAATCTGTAGTTTTAAAGTAAAATTAGTCACAATATTAAATGCAATTACACTCTGGTATACGCGAAGCGGAACTGTATTTTCGGATGCTGGCCGACTACAGTATCATAGAAGGAGATGAATTGGTTGATTTGGTGTTTTAAGTCAACTTTATGCATAGTAAGGCTAATCGGGACTGGACCTACAGTTTAAAGTGAGATCCGAACCGAGTCATAAAATAACGTGAACCGTGTGGTGTAGGGGGATCGTTTGCTTATGGAATGGAAGGTCATGAGTTGAAACATACTTCTTTGCAAAAACTTTTTCTGGAAGTAAACGGCTTTGGACGAGAATGTTTATCTACGTTTCTTGGATATTTCCGTTGATATTTATGCGATTTATGTCCAGCATTTCCGGATGGAGAAAGCTGACATGTAAGTTCTTAATATGTGTTAACTTATAACAGCTGAATGAAAGGAAAAGTATTTCCTAAAATCCTGCCAATCACTGAAAGATTAAAAACATTAGTAGAAGCATTACTTGAGGCATGCACAGTGGCAACGATTATGGAGGGTGGAGGCGCAGATGACCCAGCACTATGTTAAACATTATCTAACAAGGGAAAGAAACTGTCCTTGCCCTCCCCCTCCCCCACCTTGCCCCATCAGTTTTGATATCCAATCGCCGCCACTGAGCATGCCTCGCATAAATATTTACAGTGATATCATATAATATTATATTACGTTATTAGAACACTTCGTACTCGGTAAATAAAAAGGAAAAAATAATAATTAAAGGGTGGGATTTGAACCTACGATGTTTCGATCTTGACGAAAACAGAAAAAAACGAAAGTGCTGTCATCTAACCAACTACTCTTTTTTTTATTGTCTCATTCTGATATACAAGTTATGGAATTACATTGTTTTTGACATAAGTGTATTACTGCTATTACAATTTGTATTTCTATCTTATTAACCTTTACACTTTTGTTTGACCTAAATTAAGTATGAAGCACTAATAAGAAATTTGCATACCATTTCTTCCTTGCTTGGAGAGGAATTTTTTCGTATTGTTCTTGCAAGAAGATACTGAATTGTTTCTGAAATCTGCTCTCGTCATTGTGAAATATATATACGTATAATAAGTATTCTGTTATCAACCATTGTACTGCTCGTTGTTTTGTTGGTGGAAAAAAATTGAAATCGGGAAAAACTATATCTGTATCCGTAAACTTTGTTAATGAGGTGCGGCATGTACGACTGAGCATTGTTCGCAATTTGTTCCATGCCGTGGAGGAGTTTCGACACTTCGTTATCCTGTGGGCTAAAGAGTCTGGCGCGTTGCATGATATACAGTTAGCAGAGTCACTGATTCCATATGTCCTATCTCTTGTCACTATAACACGATGAACCAATTTGTATCATATTGATTGGCCAGCTTTTGAAAGGTTTTTGGCGGAGACATTTTCCCATATTTGTGGCCAATTATGTGTATTGAAATCCCTTACTATTCGTGGTACTGTGTGTTTGAACTAATGATTTCACTATATAATTTTTTAACAGATGGTGTAATTGTCTCATGTCGTAATAACTGGTAGCATACCTGTAAAGCGATGTCCTTATAAAACAAAAACCTTTTGGGAATACTTTGGATATCGATTGGAGCTTCTAATGGAATGTTCCGTATTATCGTCTGTATACATGCTTGGGTCGTTGACTCGTGCAGTGAGAAAGCTGTTTGAAGGCCAGTCTGTACAAACAATGCTCTTGCCTGTGTGTTCGCGTGTATTAGTGCCAACCCACCTGTCTTCAACGTGACCTCATTTATTGCCACCCGGAAAATTGTATCGTGCCACAAAAAGCAGCTAACAGCTTTGTTGACCTTGGCTAAGTGCTGTGGTTTGAAAGGCAGGATTTTTGCTACATACCAAAGTCTAGAGAGAGCAAAAACGTTGATAAATCTTACTCGTGCTTTTAAACTCAGACAGCGCATCTTGTTCACTCTGAGGACGTAGATTGCCCTCTCGCACGTGAGTTTACTATTGGTTTCGATCGTTTCATCGATATTTGCATAGAAGTTTATACCTAAAACTTTTATTTTCTTGTCTACAGGGATCTCCGTATTGATTGTGAAAGGATTCTCCTTGCCAAGGGGCATCAGGAATGACTTTCGATTGTTTAGTTTTGCACCTGATGTGAGCTCAAAAGTATGTATTTGGCTTTTAACACTGTACAGATCCCTTTCATCCTTGAGAAAAATTGTGACGTCATCCATGAAGCTGCCAACTTGTATTTGGTGGAAGCCATAGAAATGCCCTGTAAATGATGCTGGATACTAAACAAAAAGGGGGCTATTGTGAGGACGTACAATGTGCTACTCAAGGGACTACCTTGTAGTACACCTCGTCGCATTTTAAATCTTGTTGTCAAGAAACCATTTATTTTGAGTTTTAGCAGCATTTGATTATATAATGTTTTGATCCAATTAATAAAAGTGTCTCCGAAGCCATATGCTTCTAAGACTTTGTACAGATATTCGTGGCTCACTCTGTCGTATGCTTGGGAAAAGTCTAAAGATAGAATTGCCTCTGGTGCATTCTTATTGTGTTTGGTAATAATTACGTCCCTTATCGTTTGCAGCAAGTGATGTATACTTTGAGACGTATTACAAGCGAACTGTAAATTGCCAATAAGTTTAACCATATATTTTTTTAAACGCTGATTTATGCACCTACTTATAAGTTTGATGTCACTACTCAATATTGAAATTGGCCTAAAATCTGTGACGAACTTTGGATTTGCCTTTTTGGGAACTAACACTATAACTCCCGTGCTACTGGTCTTCCCTATTGTCCATGTTGTCAACACTTCGTTGACCCATTTCGTTAATTCGTCTCCTATTAGATCCCAGAAATATTGATAGAATTCTGATGGTAATTCAACTTCTGCTGTAGTTTTATTCCTCGGAGCTTTGAATACTGCATCATGAACCTCCTTTTTACTAAACGGTTGTGTGAGCTCAGTTCTTTCATTTTCTGTCAGTGATGCAGGGAGGTAGTTCAAAAATTTACATTGCGTTTCTGTTGGTTTAAGGGCTTGACCAAGAAGATTTTTATAGTATTGAAAAAAACAGTCGCCGGAATCTAAAGTTAATTTATGAATGACGTGACTCCTGGCGTGTTTATGTTCTTGAAGAATGTGACTTAGTGTGGCTTGCTCGTCAGGGTCTATAGGAAGAATCTTGCTCTTTATTATTGCTGCAGATTTTTGTTTCCTATGTATAGAAAGTAATTGCGCTTTTATTTCATTCGCATAGGGACGATCAAATTTACCTTGCAGTGCTAAACGATGGAGATCATTTCAGAGTGCATACAAAAAATTATATTTGTTTCTTTGATCTCTACTAACCACTGCACTGAAGATATTACTGTCCTGACGAAATTTAGGCTTAACTCGAGTTTCCCACCACTCGATTAGGGTCATTTTCACTGGCCGAGAGGCCTTGAGCTCGTTCCACGTTTCCCTGATTAGCTGGACATAACAACCATTGTGTAATAATGTGCTATTTAAAAGCCAGTATCCGCTACCTTGTCGCGGTTTGATCAAATCTAAATTTATTTTGAGAATTGGGACACTATGTTAACTAAATGACCTTTTAAATGTTCATGTAGGAGATAAATCAGAAGTAAATGAAGTCCACACAGCAGAACCTTTAGTACCAGAACCTAACTTGACTGAAGTTAAAGATGCTATTAAAAGGCTAAAGAATAACAAAGCACCTGGCATTGATTTAGTTCCACCTGAGTTAATTAAATATGGTGGAAATTCATTAATATGTCAAATTCATAAATTAATTTGTTTAATATGGAATAAAGAAGAAATGCCTCAACAGTGGAAAGAATCCATAATTGTTCCTGTGTTTAAAAAAGGTGATAAAATGAACTGCAATAATTACCGTGGAATTTCTCTACTCTCAACAACATATAAAATATTATCTAACATTCTTCTAACAAGACTAACCCCATATGCTAATGAAATTATAGGTGATTATCAATGTGGATTTAAACGTAACAGATCAGCTACAGATCAAATGTTTCACATCAGACAGACACTTGAAAAAAGTGGGAATATAATCAAAATGTCCATCAGCTATTCATTGATTTCAAAAAAGCATATGATTCGGTCAAAAGAGATAAATTATATAATATATTAGTAGAGTTTGGAATACCTAAGAAGCTTGTTAGTATGATAAAAATATGCACCAGTGAAACAGAAAGTAAAATTCGTGTGGGTATTAATATGTCTGACAAATTTACAATTCATGATGGGTTAAAACAAGGAGATGCATTATCTCCATTGCTCTTTAATTTTGCCTTAGAATATGCTGTTAGGAAGGTAAAAGAAACTAAAGAAGGACTAAAATTAAATGGTGTGACTCACTTGTTAGCATATGCAGATGATGTAGACTTACTGGGGGATGATGTGAATACAATTAAGAATAATGCTAAAATATTTTTCAAAACTGCTAAAGAGATAGGTGTGGAAGTTAACAAAGAGAAAACTGAATATATGCTTACAGGCCGAAACCAAGTGTTAGGTAATAATCAAAATTTAATTATTGATAACAACTCGTTTGAACCAGTTTCCAAATTCAAATACTAAGGAGTAATATTAACAAATAAAAATTATATTAAAGAGGAAATAAAAAGTAGGCTTAATTCAGGAAATGCATGTTACTTCTCTCTTCTTAAACTTTTGTCTTCTTGTTTAATATCTATGAAACTAAAAGTTAAAATATACAAAACAGTAATTTTGCCTGTAGTATTATATGGATGTGAAACTTGGTCCCTTACATTGAAAGAGGAACATAAATTGAGAGTATTTGAAAATAAGATCCTTCGGAAAATCTTTGGACCTAAAAGGGATGAGGAGACAGGTGAGTGGAGAAGGTTACATAATTTAGAACTACATAATTTGTATTCATGTCCAGATATTATTAGAATAATTAAATCAAGAAGACTTAGGTGGGCAGGCCATGTGGCACGAATTGGAGAAGAAAGAGGAGTTTACAGGATTCTTGTTGGGAAACCTGATGGTAAGAGACCTGTAGGAAGGCCAAGATGAAGATGGAGGGACAACGTTGAGATGGACCTAAGGGAAATCGGTAGGGATGGAAAAGAGAATATAGAACTTGCTCAAGATAATGAAAGATAGAAGGCCTGTGTTGCTGCAGCCATGAACCTTCGGGTTTAAGAAGGCTAGGGAGTTAGTTAATTAGTTATGGTCACTAAAGCATACTTCAAAATTTTGAACACTAATTATATATTCCTGAAATCTTGGTGCGACATAAAACCTATCGATCCTTGACGCACTATTGGAGGTGATATGTGTGTAACCTGGACATTCGCCGTTGGCGTGTATCCAAGCGTCATGCAGTTGTAACCCCTGCGTTAATTCATAGAGCGCACGTGAGAAGTTGTATCCTGCATTTTGATCTTGTGAACGAATTACGCAGTTAAAATCTCCCACTAGTATAGTGTCTAGTGTGTGGGATGTCAACTCAGGCCCTACAACAGTTGAAAAAAAATCTTCTCTTTCCCGTCTGTTTTGGCTTCCTGACGGAGCATAAACATTACAGAGAACCACTGAGCCTAATTTGGCACTTATTTGTCTGCCCGTGGGATGGGACACTACATTAGGTAAATCCAAGTGTCGCCTACATGCTATGGCAGTCCCTTGTGCAAAGGGAGTAAAATTGTTGTTTACTTTAAACATCCTCAGTACAGAAAAATCGTCTTTGGCGACCTCTTGTAAGAGAGCCACATCAATAGACGATTTAATGAGAAAGTCATTAAGAGCAATTAATTTGGTCTTACTTTGCATTTGATTTAAATTTATGGATGCCAAGGTAAATGTTTGCATGATTATAACTGTCCACAAAAGAAAACTAAACTTACTTACATTCTTCAACATTACTAATCTCTAATTTCTGCCTATAATGCATTAACTATGCTTTCCACTAAATAAATATGGGGTAAGTTTGTTACTCGTCGAAGGTTTCTCTTTAGTTACATTCGCTGAATTACCTGTTAAACTAGCCTTTGAAACATCTAGGTTTGGGGTACCAGGTTCTACTCTAAGTTCGTTATGAACGATTGTGGAACTTACGCATTCATTATTTTTCTTCTTCTTTCTACGTAGCACCATGGACTCTTCCGCCACTGACCTTAACCTTGATACAGATCTTGACCGTGATTTCCTAGGAGAGGTAACTACGGGGAATTCTGCCTCCGTGAACAAAGCACTTGGGGGTGGGGGTGGGGGTATGCGATGCATCTCCTCCGAAGTGGTCAATGTTAGCTGCTCCATCTCTTCCCTTCCTGTTGGTGCATTCTTCACACTAACTTCCTGTCTGGTACCTGTCTCCTCGTCGGTGATTCTGGGGCTATCCGTGTTCTCTCCGTTGTTATCTCCTGACGCAGGGACTTCTGCAACTGATGGAGCTGAATCTCTTGGTTTAGTCCGGACGGGTAGCACAGTTGGTTCATATACCATCGGGACATTCTCAGCGGGTATATTAACCGGCCCCCTGCTGGGCTGGTTCCCAGAGGATCGACGCTTAGGGCACTGAGCCACTACGTGACCCTCTTCGGAACACGCGATGCAGGTACGAACCTGCCCAGGGTATGTTACCCAATAGGAGTCTCCATTCATAATTACATATGAGGGTATGGGTTTACGTAGTATCATTTTGATCAAAACACGTCCAGTTCGAGTAGGGTACATGTGATCTGGAGAGTATGTCTCGTCTTCGATTTTCAACACTTCCCCATAAGACCTCATGACACGACTTATCACTTCTGCACTTAATTCAATTGGGACTACATGGATTCTGACAATTACATGTCGCTGGTGGGCCCATTCTACTTCAACTTTATGATCACCATCTACGTCACTATAAATTACCTCAGCACCAAAATCATTTAGTAACCTTTCTCCTACCACTTTTGTCGCAAATTTCACGTACAAACACTTACGAAAGTAATCTATTTCAAAACTGAGCACTTGGTTCGTAGGCACCTGGTAGACATCATGAAACCATCGATGAAAATCCAATGACGTAGGTCGCGTTTTGACATCACTGAAAACAAATTCCAAGGTGTTTTCTCTTTGTGTATTCATCGTGAACTATTTCATCGTATCTTCACTGGCTCACGATAATTGTAGCCAAAACCTCGCTTGCACTCCAAAAGAAAAAAAACAAACTAACACAACACTAGCAAACCGTATACGGCCCTAGCTAACTCGTACAGTTCGATCACTAAGCCTTCTCACCTGAAGAGCGGAGCTCGCTACGAATTGATACCTGCACGAGCTGCAGGCAGACTGCCTACTCCAGCAGATTGCTAACAGAAATCTCAGTAAAACACTTTAATCTCAATTGAAGCAACATTGTGCCGGAGTTTCGAAACATTTTTCGCCAAGAACCAAGGAAAAGACACACTTTGCAGAATCGTTTGGTGTTGTGCAAGGTATCTTTACTAAACATTTCGCATAAAATCATCATAAATTTGCCTTCTTGCATTCAAATGTGACCGCAATTCTTTCCAGGTGGATGAGAACCTGTTCAGTGTTTCACAATGCACATACATTTTCCTATTTTCACATTCAGAACGAAGAATCTTGAAATATTTTCAACATTCGTATTTCTACTTAACATTTTTTTGTCTACTCATATATTTTATTGCTGCTTTAGGGTATCTTTACTTTATGTGAAAGAATGAAAAAAATCACGAGCGTTTTCATTCAGGAAGAAGAAATGTTGCAAAGTTGGCTACTCTTAGCTGGCTCTGAAGCGCTATGCTGCCAAATTTACGAATTCCGGACTTTGAAAAAATTTTCAGGGCGGTCAAATAAGATGTTGCGAAGTGTACATGAGGTTCTCCGAGCTAGTACGAATTCGTCTGCTCTGGAATATTGCTGGGTCGGGAAGGTCCTACGTTTTGGTCAGCATCCACTGTTGTTATGCTTGGGTAAACTTTTCCAGCTCACCATGGTACAATTACAGTAATAACAGCAATCCCTGAGTTTTTCCATGTCACTTCAGGATTGTACGTATGTAGTGTCTTTGTAGCCAGTAGGTAGGTATGCAGATAGTAGGTATGTAATGTAAGACCACTAACGGTTCTTCCTTTTGGGTCTGCGAAGTAATTCCTTAAGCTTGTAGGTTAGGTTGAGTGATAGGTATTTCAAGTGTTTTATGCAATTTTTATTACCTTAACTTTATATATGTCAGTATTTGCAGACTCAAAAGGAATGAAAGAATGGTGTATTATAAGAGATCGCTGTGAACATGAAAGCGAGATCTTGTTATATACAGATGCAATCGACATTTATATCGAGTGTATTTGGAATCGATATATCAAGTCGACTGCAGTTGGTTCTCCGGTGCAAGGCTGTAAGACACAAATGGTCTTGCGTCCCTCTTCCAACTGATAAAAAGAGGCCCTCAGAGATGGTAGAAACGTTGACGGCGTTGTGAGGCTTAGAACTGACATTTACCTGTACTACCTTATTTGGTCCATCTTTTCAGGACGTTAAGAGATCTAGATTGTCCGGGAACCATCTGTAGAATTATGGAGAGTTATTACGCCGACAGGAAATTATATCAGGTGTCCTAACTTCACGGCCTCAAAATCAACAACACAAGAAAGTTCACAGAGATCCATTCTAGGTTCCGAATTATGGAATCTAAACTTGAAGCCATCTCTCGAAACAAGGAAATATTTTGGAGATCAAAGCACAATAGACTATGCACATGACGTAATAAATGTAATAGAAGGTAATTCAAGCACAGAGTTAGAAACAGTCCAATATCGCAATAAACTCTCTTAAGGACTTGTCATACGCCAAAATTAACCACTACTACTAATGCTAAAAGGTAAGCTGAATGCTAATAAACACCCACAAATAAAACTCACAGGAATAATCTTAGAAGAGTAAAGGAAGCTAAATTACAAGAAATGCAACAATGAGATCAATTACTTAAGAAAAACTAAATATGCTGACCAAGGCAGTAATTTATTTTATTAAAAACATAAACTAAACGTAACGTTTCAACCTTCTAGCAAGGTCTTCTTCAGACTCTGTATCAAGTACAAAAGTAACAAGATACAAAAACAGGGCCTTATATATACACAAACATTACTCCCTCCAGACTATTTAGAAAGTTGTTTGGAACTTTCTAGGAGGTGACTTTCACTTTCACCAACTTTACTTTCACCTCAAAGGCTAAACTCTTTCAAGGGGTCCCGGGTTCGATACCCGGTGGAGGCACAAGTGGTTCGGATCCCACTTTAAACTGTAGGTCCAGTCCCGATTAGCCTTACTGTGCATAAAGTGGACTTAAAACAACAAATCAATCAATCAATCAAAGGCTAAACTCAATTACTTCCATATAGAATGTGGTTGGATTTTTAATCTCATGATCTTTTCCCTTCATTTTTCTTCCTTCTCCTCTCCTCTTTCTCTCTTGTCCTTTCCACTCTTTCTAACAACTTCTTCCATTCTTTGTTTAACTTCAGTCCCCCATTCCAGTTCATTGTGTCTTCTTCACCTTTCTTCTCTATTTCCTTGGCTTCCTTCCATTTTCTCACTAGCATTCTCTTCTCCCTTCCTATCTGCTTAGCCTCATCCCACTCTATGTCATGTCCTGTTTCTCTCGTGTGTTTAAATATTGCATTTCTCTCTCTCTTAAGTCGTACATCATCCCTATGTTGTTTCAACCTGTCTTTCAGCCTCTTCTTCGTTTCTCCTATGTACACACTCTGACATTCTTTACATTTCACTTCGTAGATAATTCCTTCCTCTTCATCTTCTCTGTTTTCCTTATTCTTCTTAGCATTCCTCGCTATTCCTAAGATGCTTCTCCCTCCCTTCCTGTAAGTTTTAATTCCCGCCTTCCTAAGCACTTTGCATATCTTTTCTGTGGTCTTCCCCATACTCCTTATTCCAAACCTTCTCTCTTTTTCTTTCTCTTCCAATTCTTCCCTGCCCGTTTTCTTCCTTCTTCTGTTTATGTCCAGTCTATCCTGCTTCTCATAGCCATTCTTTTCCAGCTGTTTCCATAGGCTATTTATTTTGCCTTCTTTTTCACATTCTTTCATGCATATTTTCTTGATTCTGTCCTCCATATTCTTTATAAAATTTATTTTTGTCACCTCACTTACATCACTTCTTTTGTGGCAGAATACCCCTGCTGCACACTTCTTCTGATGCCAAGCGGTTTCAATTTCTTGTCCTCTATTCCTTTTCATCAATATATCTAGAAAGCTTAATCTGTTTTCTTCTTCTATTTCAATTACTTAACTTCAAAAGCTGAGTCTGTAATAAATAAATTGGCAGCAATATGTTCGAACACATTCAGACTCCCCATGTCGCTTATAAACCCATACATATTCATAGTCTACAACGTGAGTGTTTCTTTCGACGGACCAATCTGAATAGACTAGCTCTAATATACAATATGTGTAATAAAAATAACATCATCACAAAGAAAGGCTATCATTATAATGACGGAAGCATTTCTAACCACATCAACACAGGCATCACTGACTGAGTGTTTCTTTCGACGGACCAATCTGAATAGACTAGCTCTAATATACAATATGTGTAATAAAAATAACATCATCACAAAGAAAGGCTATCATTATAATGACGGAAGCATTTCTAACCACATCAACACAGGCATCACTGATAATTACGGGGCTGAGAGCCACGAAATACTGGTGCAAGGAAGGCCAATAAAAGAGAGTGTACAAAGAAATTGGCAGAATTGCAGAATTAAATTCCCAGATCATCCAGGAATGACAGGAAGGAAGAATGGACTAACAACCCAAAAGGAAGCAGATTGTCCGATTATGTATATGAGAGAGGCTGATGACGACAGAGTGCCGTCGTTGATCTCTCCAACGACGAATGGACACTTCATTTCGACCAGATTCACTGTTTTCAAACTCCACAAATAACATTATGTTTAAGTAATGCATCATATGAGTGATGCTTCTGCTCCATTTTTTAACGTCCTTTTAATGTGCACTTTACAAAACCTGGCTCACTGACCACCTATTTACTGGAAAAGCAAAATAACTTCCCTTTCGTACTTTATTGCTAAAAGTAAACTGACTCTTTGTTGTGAAATATTGATTGTTCTAATAAAATTAACAAATTTAAAGGAAAGAAGAAGAACAACAACAAACACAAATTTAAAGTAAAAGAAACAAAATTCGTTAAGGGTGATTTTTTATTTTTGTACAACACCGAGGTGAAAACTTGATTATTGAAATTTGCAAATACTTCATTCTATATTAATTACCCCAATACCATAGTATATATACACAGAAAAAAACTAAAAGTAATTCAGGTGCCAATCCTTTTTTCACATAAGCTTTTTTTTAGATTTTGGAAATATGGTCTAAGAAAGCCATAAATCCAACTAAGATAAAGCTACACATTTGGAAATATGATCTCAAAACATTTAATTTACTAATTGAATTGAATTTTAAAATAATAAAGCAGTAAAGTAATTCTTGCACAGGAGTGGACTTCCTAAAGAAGGCTCAATCGGTAACGAAAAGCTATGCAATGCATTCTAATATGTGGCCAACTCTGTCATATCGCTGCAGATTTTAAAATTCGGCTAGCAACAGTGAAGAAAAAAATTATAATGTCATATTTATGATGATGATTTAATAATAAAAGTGATACATAAAACACACAAACATCAAAAAACACAAACTGTGCTCGTTACTTTAAAGAAGGTAATGGCATTTCCAAACAAACTCAGAATATTAAAAAATATCACATATTATTTAGCACTGAATTTGAAAATTCAGGCGTCAGGTGAAAATTTTCAGGCGCTATAGCTACCGGGAGCTCTGAATTTTTCTACACCTGTTTATACATTTATACTGTAATTAATACGCCATTGTGCCTTAATTTTTAATATCAAATACCCGAGAAAAATGTGTGCCTGGAATTTGAAGAGAAACACATTTAAATTTCATAATACCTTTGCTGACGTATGCTTGAAGATTTTGTATCTAATCACTTTGAGATTTCAAATTTAGAGAACGGATTGGGGCCTCGCATTCTAATCTCGTCCAGGGCCAAGCGATATGTTGCTACGCCTATGTCTGTAACTAATACAATTGAAAAATAATTCGTGAAAAGTATGCAGCCTTGTGTATTAAAGGATGACGATTCTGGAAGTAACCAACCGAATACGTATTCAAGTGTTCACAAGAAACTTGTAGGTGGTTAAATTGACATTAAGTTTGAACCTGGTAAGGAAATTTGAATAAGTTTTCGGTTTTAGAGTACAGCGAGGCTATTCCGCTCATTTCAACTTTAAACATATAAAAGATGAATTTGAAACATTTGTAAAGAAATCGATAGTTGTGATACAATAATGATACCTAATTAGAACCAGATTACTATGCATAATAAGTGAAAAAGGTACTACATACTCTTGTCAATAAAGATATATTTGAGGAGTGCAGACATCTGAATTCACAAAAACAGCGGGGATATTCCGCCCAGAACACTTTTGATGCCACTATTATAGACGGAGTGTTAATAAAATAATAAATGCCAATCTGCTCAAATAGATTCCCAAGCAACTCGAAGTATTTAGTGATAGCCTGCTAGTAGTGTAATTGGCTATATTATAAACCCGAGAAAGTATGAACCCCCCTCAGGCAGATTTGCCTACACTTAAAACAAGCTCAACATGCCCATATGAGCTTTTTGCTCAAGTGTGGAACTCTGTCTAATCCAAGATTTTTGTAAAAATGCCCTCGGGAATTTTCCGAGAAAGTATGACCCCCCTCAGATTGATTTGCCCACACTTATAAAAGGCACTTCTGTGAGATTGTTGTCCATAAATTTGTTAAAAATATGCCCCTCTTGATATTTTTTTTTGGCCACACTTAAAACTAGGCCAAGATACACCCACCTACACACATATATACACATACATACACACACATATTTATTTCCGGTCTAAGTTCAATTGGATACCGGCTTCAATTTGTTTATCTAATATTAAAACAATATAATATGCAGAGCCCCTCTAGAATTGCTCCGTGACCCTCTCATTTCTTACATCATAAACATATGATTTTTCACCTATGAGAATAACACTACATATGGTGTCATCAGGTAATGCCTCATGGAATTCACAGATAATTTTAATGTTTGTCCTGTCATTCACCACAACTTGTTTCCTTTTTGAAGTGTTGATTACAAACATGGGTCTCTGTGCTTTGAATTCATCTGGTGTGTAATACATGTCAGTATTGCAAGTAGTGACCCTTTTGAATGCCGAAAATGCCTCATATAATTTGAGGAAATCATCCTTGGACATGTCTAAATTGTAATTTTCTCTAGGAAATACCTCATTTCTGCCATTTTTAAGATATATGTTCTTGATGTTGCAGTTATCAAATTTACTTGAATTTTTTTCCTGATTATTGTGTCTTCCAGTCTGAAACAATACCACCACAAAATCAGGCATGTCATATTGTATACTGGAGAATGAATTTGTAGCATCAAACTCATAATAAGTACCAGTTGCGGGCTTCTGTACACATTGATATGTATAAAATTGTAGAGGAATTTGTGGATTTTTTATTATATCAGCTTTGTATTTAAGAGCATAACTGGCCTCATATTCAACAACCGCGATTCTTAACTCCATAGTCTGAATAATGCATTTGCCTGCATCTGGTAGGGTATTAGGCAGAGCTTCCCCTGAAGAGTTTAATGTGCTGTACCTCATCAAAGCATTATTATCATTTGCAGCTCTTCTAAATGTGATTCTTAAACCACCCTTCCACATAATATCTTTGTAATCTGAGAAGAATCCTGGCAATAGGCGCATGGGGAACAGCACTGTGTGGTTTTTAGATAATATCTTATCACCAGCCTGAAATCCACCTATTTTGTAGTAAGAAGCCTCGGTTTTGGATAATTTTAGTGTGGCCAAAGCTGTGGAGGTAATGCCGGGATAATCCACTCTGTTTATAACAACACCATGCTTTCTGATCTCAATTTCAGAGAATAGATGTGGCACAAAATTATCTACCAATCTTATATTTGAATTTGCCGGATAATCTGTTCCATCGAGCTTTACAACATCAAATTTGATGTATAAATCTGCTCTGTGAGGGTGTATAAATCCATCCCCTACATCAAGATCAACCTCAATCTCTGTGTTGGGTTGATTTAAATTTGCAAATGTCCTCCTGTTTGGGGGGAATGATTGTAGCTCATAACTCTCAATATTTTCCATTTTCTTCTTGTATGTATTTTTATTTAAATGTTAATCTCTATGATAGCAGTTGTTGTGGCTCCAGCAAAATCAACTAATTCTTCTTTTTCATTAGTGACCATCAATTCAATATAATCTATTCTATTATGGCACACAGGAAAATATAATGTTGGGGATGGATTGTAGAAGATGGGCTCCATAAATTCAGAATTAGGTTTGAATGTTGCAATGATGCCAGTTTGTTTGTGAGTGCCTATGCCATTTGATTTGGTGATCATACCCTCAGCCATATTACAGTGAATATTCAGAGTCTCTATGGCTAAGAATTTAGGTATATTCATAGCAGTGTGTTTGATGCCTGGTTCAAGTTTTGAGTTGTTCTCAAAGCCTAACAGCTCTCCTATAGTACCCAGATCCACTGTTTCTGTGGCAGACACAATTTCTACTCTGTGAGTGACAGAATTTTGACTTAACACTACACCTCTGGGTAATTGAGCATTTAGAGTGGACAGATTATATTGCCCTGGAGTGATGACAATTTTTTCATCACCAACTGCAATTGTGTTGTTGTGGTGTGTAATATTAGGGATC
Organism: Lepisma saccharinum; assembly: GCF_977018435.1. Lineage (NCBI taxonomy): Eukaryota > Metazoa > Arthropoda > Insecta > Zygentoma > Lepismatidae > Lepisma > Lepisma saccharinum. The sequence continues at coordinate 196,902,064 of NC_139229.1, read as the reverse complement.
AAGTACATGCCATAAAATGCTCTGAGAGCTATTGTTTTGGGATACACTATGTCATCATGCAATTTGAGTTTCAATATTGAATTTTGGCTGGTGAGATGGAATACCCCCATGATGTTTTAAATACCACAAGGCTTTTTGAAAATTTTCAATTGATGGTTTATTTATTTGAGACATATATCTAAGAACAGATAAACACAAATGTCCACAATTAACACCTCTGAAGTTTTGAACACGGGCATTATTGTAATAAAGATTAGCTGAATTTAGATATTTTATTAAATTTTCAGGTGGAACACCTCCAAATGAATCAAACACAAATGCCTCATCTTTTAAATATTTAAGATAACAAATCCAGTGAGTGCCCTGATTTTTGTACTTATCCAAATTAACAATGCCACACTCTTTGTTGAGTGGTTGTTCTGGTAAAGAATCAGACATGTACACACCTCTAAAATGTTTGATGCCCAGTGGCTTGATTAAAGCTTCAATACCTTGGTTTGTAAGCGGCTCTTGTTTTTTTTAAACTTATTCATGGCTCTCTTAACACCTTTGCCTTGTTTCTCAATGGCCAGGTTATGGCGCTTCAATTCATCTAATTCTGCCCTATTCTTCTTGGCATCTATTACTGTTTTTGCTATGGCAGCTGATCCCCCAGCCAAGCTCCCAACAGCCCCGAGAGCAGCTAAGATGGCAGAGATGGTAAATATAAATCCCCCCCACATGTGATTTTTTTCTTGATTGCTGTAATTTTTTTAATTGGGGGGTACTAAGCAACAATTTCATACCATGTCCCTTTGCAATACAAGAATTTTTTTCTTGCGCTGCTTTTTGGTCAAAAGGCTATCAATAGGCCCAAAAGATTTGAGACCTGCATAAGGTATTTGATACATAACACCCTTGGCCTTTATTGTAGGTTTATTATATACATATTCACAACCCCCACCCCAGTTTTTGTTTGGTGCTCATAGCTATGGTGGTTCCCAATGCTGCTATTTTTTCACTTAAAAAAGCATCTTTGCTTACAAATCTACCAAATGCAGCCTCTTCTAATTTTTTGTCTGCAACATGTCTCTTGTCAAGATCAGAATGTGTGTTGTATGCTATGTCATGGTCTCTACAAGCAGCATCTAGGGGATTAACACCAGGATCACCTCTGTTTAATCTATGGTCCAATTTTGTGCCTGGACCACAATACTGATAACCTGGAATATGTAATTCAAATGGCAGCTTGTTTATAATGTCATTAACAAGGCCCCGACCCTCAGAAATATTCCAAAATTTAGGGGGTAGAGTATTAATAATTTTTATAAGATATCCAATCTCGTTAGTGTCATTCACTATAAAATTAGACAATTTTGTGCTTATCATGTCCATAATTCCAACCTTTTCATTGTAAAAATTGTGGTTCCCTGCATTTTCCTCCCCAGCTATCACCAATAACCTATCTACAAGTTTCCTGACATCATCAACCCACACAAATTCTTTAGGCAGGGTGTTGTATTGTTTGATTCCACTGCCAGTCTTGATCTGTGACCATATGGGCTTGATTAAATTATTGTATTTTGCCCCGCTGCTAGACTTGACTCTTTTTTCTGTGGGATCATTGTTCTGGTATAGAGCATCTGATTTTATTAATATTTCTTTGTAATATTCATAATCTTGATCTGTATAGCTGCCAGGCCTTTTCCTAGTTATCAGTTCCCACAATCCAGGTGTTCCGGGGTACTTAACAAAAGCACCTTTTTCTCCAAGATGAGATTCTGAATATACAATCAGTTCATCTCCCATAAATGTTACTCTGAAATTGCCAATTCTATGTATGATGCTACCATCACGCTCTGTGTCAGCATATAAGCCAAAAACCTCATCTTCATTGTCTTTAGGTGTGGTTAAATATTTTTGAGCAAGAAGACCCAATTCAATAGGATCCTGAGTAGCTTCAATTCTTCGAGGAGCAATAGGACTAGGTGTATGAATACTGGAAAGTGGGGTGAATGGATAATCTAATATGTTTCTTGCAGCTACAGGTACAAGCTCTGTGATCAAATTTTGATTTTGCTCTGTAACAGTTTTGATATTTTTACCTAATTCACTAATAGCATCAATTATGGGCTGTTCTGTTTGTTTGTGTTTTTCATAAATTCCTCGGTTCTCTGATTTCCATCCCTTAAATCTTTTTACAAGATAATCTCTTAATTTAAGATCATCAATGATTGGCCTTTTCATGTTTATTTATATATGTTTCAATGTCTAGAAAATTGTTGATTTTATTTCTGTATTTGCCACTATTGGGTGTTCTTGTCATATCAATTGTGACAAACCCATAACTGTCCTGGTTCCAGCACCCACTGCAAAACTTGGAAAAATCATTGTAGCTCAAGTCCCCACCTACATATTCATCATGTATGTGTTTGAGGTTGGTATGGTCTTGATGAAACACACACATAAAATTGCTGTTGTCTCGGATCAGCTGCTTGGGTATTTTTGAAAAAGTCTGTGCCAGGTAGAAGCAATCAATGTTTTTGTGTCGGCCCTGTGTAAAGAAATTTCTAACCTTGTTTTGATTATCCAGTATAATGTCATCAAACACAACAACAGAATTATCGAGACATTCATGGAGTGGCTTAACATCTGGTTCAAAAGTGGCAATATCCAATCCATCATATAGCTTCATCAGCTGCTGATATTTTAATTGTTCCAAGCTCTTAGAGAAGATATACAAGTGCCTGTTTTTCCAGTCTAACCAGTTGGGTGCCAATAAAAAATTATCAACCATTAGTGTAGTTTTACCACAAGCAGATGGCCCAACAATAAGACACCTAATATTATCAGGCAGCAAGTTGCCATTTCTCTTATTTTGCTGTTCAGGTTCTGGCAGCCTTTTTATAACATCCCAGGTGTTCATATTATTATTTTGTTTGCATCGATCCAGCTGTGTTCTGGAAGTCCTAGCCATTTGACAAATAACTTGTTGCCTTTTCTGCGGATGATTTTTTCTATGAGATATGTGTCAGGCTGTTTAGTTTTGCTGAGCTCTTCTTCATAAAACCTGCCTTTGAGAATTTCTCCTCGATGATCCTTTATTATATATGTGTTAAGGGTCCCAGGTTTAACTTGAACCACTGTAAATAATTCAGTGCTCCAGTTTCTTGTAAAGCCTCTTCTGAATAAGTGCTTATATTTGCTGATTCTTACTTGATCACCCACCCTGTATTTGGCCTTTCTTGTTGTTGGCTGGTATTTAGGATAATAAACAGTGCTGATCAATTTTTGCTCATCAGATGAAGTTACTTCAGAGGGTTTCATGTTGATTGTGGAATGGACCGAGTTGTTATATTTATGTAGAAGTTCTGGAAGAATATTAATCCATTTATAATTACCTTGAAGTGTAAATTGTTTATACATAAGATTTTTTAGGGTTCTGTTGAATCTCTCTACAATTGAGGCCTTGAGGTCACTGTAACTCGAATAATGTTTTACTGCCTGGCTTTTAATAAATTGTTGAAACACTGAATTATAAAATTCTTTGCCATTATCTGTTTGCAAATAGCGCGGTGATCTTCCACTCTGATTGATGATTGTTCTGATGGCTTCTGTAACACATGTTCCAGTCTTGGATTTGAGTGGCACAGCCCAGGCAAATTTTGAAAATGTATCTATGACAGTGAGTAGATACTTGTAGCCCTTGTTGATTTTGTCTAAGTTTTTCAGCTGCCCACTTGCCATCTCAATCAAGTCGCACTGCCATAAATCATCTATGCTCTTTGTGACTACTGGCAGTCTCTTAAAATTATGTCTGGCTTGTCTGTGTAATTCATCAACAATAATTTGTCTAGACATAATATGAAAACAAGAATATTGCAACTATGGGGTGTTCAGCAGTTGATACTACAGGATTTTCTAAATATAATTTGTCACCTATTTGTATTTTAAATTCCAAAGAGCTATCATCTTCAACATATGCTGTTTCTAATGTATTGGGATCTGTAAAATCCTCTAATTCTACACTGGTGATTTTCACTTTGTTATCAGCATTTGTTATTGATAAGGTGGGGTAGTGGTGTGCCTGTGGTTGAAGCCGATCTTGATTGGTCTCAATGTGCCCCCAACAAAAAACTGGTAATAAAATTGTGCAGGGGACAGCATTATATATTTTGCCACCTGGTGTAAATGGTGAATCATATTCTTTGTTGGGGATGCTGTACAATTCAAGAATTACTGTATGTTTTGGATTCTCGATTATGCCTGTTATTTCTTTTTCTGCTGTAAGCAATCTGCTTGTTACAGATTCAAGATGCTCATTGATAGTCCTAACAACATCATCATGGCCTGGCTTGATTTTTATGTCCACAACAAGTTTCTTGTATTGTTGCACAATTTCTTGAAGCTGGGTGGCAAAAACAGACAGAGCATTTGCTTGATTGGATTCCATGGTCCCTAGCTGTTGCTTGATATTAGCTACAATTTGTTGCAAATTTTCAACAATTGCCAATTTTGAATTTTTAGCAGTAAAATCATGGACCTGTCTTCTGATATCCTCAAACAGGGAATGCAGTTCATTAATATGTTGATTTGTTGGTAGAGTGGCCACTGTATGAGTGAGATGTTTGATCTCTGCCTGGATATTCTTGATATCTTCTGATTTCAATATGCGATTCACTGCTCTCTTAATATTTTTAAGTTCCTGTGATGTAGGCAGATTTGATACTGTATTTTGCAAAGATTCAAGTGCCAATTTTACATTGTTTAATTCAGAAGCATGCCACATTTTGCATAGCATTTTGCAGCAGGGCTATATCTGCCTGAGAGGGTGTTGATTGTTGTAAAATTTCAAGTTTTGTTTGGATATCATCCATCAAGTGATGAAAATGAGATAGTTCAGATTCAGTGTTGAGGTTTTCAAGCTTTGTGATTTGTTGCTGGACACTAACAAGGGTATCTACAATACCGGGCAGGCGGGATTCTTGTACATTTGCCAAATCACTTTGCACTGCTGCTATTGTACCTTCAAGATGGGTTATGGTACTTTGAATTTTTCCAAAATCTTCATATGTTTCAAGTTGCAGCTTAATATTTGCAACACTCCGAGTTATTGCACTCAAAGCATCAGAAGATGGCAAATTGTTCATAAAATTTTCAAGTGTCTCAATTTTTTCTTTAACCTCGGCTATGGCATTGTTCAAGGGGTCCAGATTAGGTATCTGTAATGATTGAATCTGTTCCTTTAGAGTGGAAATCACTAGATCAAAATCTTCTTGTGATTTTATGCTTTTGACAATTGTTTGGAGCTGTGTCAGGACATTATTTATCTGCTCTTCCAATTGTTGTTTCAATTGCTCAGAATTGGTGGCCTGGGTCTTAAATTTGGCTTGAAGAGCTGCTACAGCTTCTTCTAAACTTTGAAAATTATCCAATGTGGCCAAGTCAGTATATTTCTGAAGCAGCAATTTGAGTTCAGAATCAATTTTAAGAAGAGGGTCCATGCATTGTGATTGCAAATTTGTAATTTCTAATTGAAGACTGGCATTGAGTGTTGTTTGTAAAGCTTGTAAATCACTTCTTAATTTCTTGACTCTGACATCAAGCATAAGAATCTCATCACTGTGATCTTCATGTCTTGTATGGCCAAATATATCATTAGGCATTTTTGTTTTAGTGGTTATTTATTATAGAGTATCTGATTCTTAATTCTATAAAAAAGGGTATAAGCTTGTCATATGATCCCGGGACCTCAATATATAAGCAGTCAATAGCAGAAACACTATAAACAGTGCCAGAAATCATGTTTGAGTGCTTAATTCTGTAAATATTTCTCCCTACTGAAATTTTGACATCACCATCAGGGGTTGTAATAAATTGCAATTGCCCACCTACAGGTAATTGGTAATGATTTAAATTATTGTTAAATATGTACAATGTTTTGCCTGTTTTATCATCAACATCTGTAAGTATGCTGTTCAGATGAATAATTAACAAAGCACCAAATCACTTAGTTTAGACAGCATAGACTGTATATCAGAAGAGGCTTGTGGTGTTGGCAGGTCCATAATACCTTGATTTTTAAACCCAAATAAGTTCATAGGCATGTTTATTTATTTCAAATCATGCTCTGTAATTGGGCATTGATTGCCATTTTTCAAATCACAATGACCCCATGGTAAAGTATGTATGCCACATGACAAAATGCATCTCTTATCATCATGTGGGTCCAGAGCCACTTTTCTTACAATATTGCTAGTCAATAAGTGATCCATACTCTGTATTCTGGATTCTGATGTTCTGATTGTGCTACATGATTTGAGACAATTTTTATAATCTTCAAATTCAAGCTCTTTTTCAACAGTTACTCTGCCAATGCCCTTGGCCTTTTTGGCAACAGCGCCACTACATGTCTCAAAACTGTACATCTTGGCTCTTAACCCAGCAAATGCCACAATAACATCACCAAGTGTCTCATCTTTTAACTTGCCAGGCACCTTTTTGTTGATGGGTTGAATTCTTGTATGTTCACTGGTATCAAAATATTCAAGCAATTCAGGCTGGGACATATCTTTATAAACATCTTCTGTTTTAATATCAAGAACAAAACTATCTGCGTCCATGTACATCAATTTTACACAATCACCATAAAAGGGTTTCAACACATCATAATACAATTTTAACATGTGTAATTTGGCCAATTCCAATATTACAGCCCCTACATAAATAGGTTTATCAAACTTAATTTTTGTTTTTTTCATGTTGAAAAGTGCCATATTTTCATCATAAATTCTTCTATAATTGAAATTAGGCTTTGCAACCAATTTTTTGCTCAGGCTGGGGTCAGTAATTATTTTAACATCGGTATGTTTTTTGACATTTTCAATAGTTTTGCCATACACAGAATTGACCATCAATTTAAACAAGGCCTTATCAAATTGGCTCATTGCAGATGTTCGAAGCTCTGTATTTGTATTAATATATGGCTTCAACCATTTTAAGTGCCTGAACCTCAAAACTTTGCCAATTTTGGTCACTTGAACACCATGATTCATCAGGAACTGGAGGTTTTTGTAATATATAACATAACCCTGTTTTGGCTCCAGTGTCATCATCAATTTCTTCTGTTTAGAGCCAGGTGAGCACTGAACCTCGGGAATTAGGGGCAGATCAGAAAATTTGTTGTGTAAATTATCTGGAATTGTCAGATCAACCTCTAAGAAGAGGCCATAGTCACTGTCATCAAAATTCTTAAGATCTTCAATATTGAAATCTTCAACCCATTCAAGCCCTGCATATTTCAGTTTTTGCATCATAGCATAGCAATACAGGCTGTTTGCATCCACATACAATATATAATTTGATGGTAATTCTGGATCATAATCAGCAATATATTTGTTATTTGCTCTGGCATATCTCTGAGAACATTGCACCATGCCTCCTCTTATACATTGCTCCATAAACAAGTACATATCTTGATCCTGGATCAGATCCAATTACATTTTAGTGTTTACTAACATTGAAGACCATGCTAGGCCCGGCGCACTGTAAAAATATATTGGATCCAGTCTATAATTTTGCATAGAAGATTTTCTGAATGCTTGAAGTATATCAGCTAAGAGGGTCACATCAAGTTTTAAGTATGCCATGTGATAATCACCAAATGTCTGGCATTTTAAATTGTTCCACATCAATTGGGCATGGTGATAATCATCATCAGTGATTCCAGATCCTCTGATTTTCTTGTAAAACTCTTCTTGTGGTGGCAAAGAACACTCATCAAATTTAGAAAAATCTGTAACATAATCATATGGATATACACCCTTCCGCCTAATTAATTTCAGGTCCTGATTTGGAAACAAAGCACATGTGATTTTGAATTGATCATCAGATAATTGAGTGGCCAGTGTAGCCAGGCTAGCAGATAAAATTCTGTATGAATCAAGAAATCTTATGTGAATAGGAACACCATTAACTTTAATTATTTTGCTAATAGCTATATATTTCTCATCATTTTCTGCTAAAATATTTAAATTCTGCTTGTCAAACCCCTCATATCTGATCAGATGATGAAAATCATAATTGGATGCTCCATGGCAAAATATAGGGACAAATTTTGGTCTCTGGATCTTAATATTACAGCTATTACACAGGGCCATTTTGAATTTACCATCTGTATGAGAATGGTGTTTCACCTTGATATTTGTATCCGAAAATTCAGAATCACATACCGGGCATTTTTCTGCATTGTTGAAATCTTCAATCTGTTTCTCTGTTAAAGGCAACATGGGTTTTGATTTTAATAAGATATTAGATACTATGTCACGGCACTCATTCTCTATTCTATGTGCAAATTTTTTGATGGCATCTGGTCCCAAGTATGAATCTTTTTTAGTAACAACACCATCCTGTACAATCACATAACAAAAGCTGGAAGGTTCATGTAGCTAGTATGGTGTAATTGAAGATTCTTCAGGATCTGGATTGCAGAATGCAAGAGGTTTGAGGTTTGATTCAAAATCACAGACAATATATGCTGGGTGTTCCAACAAGGCTTCAAATTTTTTGAATTTTGCATTTTCACTTGGCATTGGCATCACCATATGAAGAGGTTTATGATTTTTACAGTATTTTAAATGTTCAATTAACTTGTTTTTAGCAATTTCTGCATTCACTTCCCGTACCCCATTCACCATTTTTCTACCATCAAATACATGTAATGATATGTGCCATCCCCTTCAATTAAGAGCAGATCAATCGGAACAGCAGAATCATCATCAAATATACTGATTCTGAGAGGTGCTATCAAGCAATTGCCACGGCCAGTGGAACAAATAAATACATTAATAGATAATTGTTTATCATTGATATTCCTGGCCTTTTTTTCAAATTTATCAATATTCTGAACAGACATTGGATATTCTAAACCCTCCATTGCTTCATCAAAATCATGTTCATGTTGTTTGTAATAAGTTATTCTCTCAGGATGCCTTGAAACTGGATACAAAGCAGCTAAAATACACCACAAAAAGCATTTATCATCATTATTTTCAATATTAACCACGGCTCTTTTGTTTTTAATATTGGCAGGTAATGGCAGATATGTGGATCCTTGTAATGGGCTGAATTCAGAAATATTAACATATAACTTGTGTGGAGATCCGCATAGGCTCCATCCAGACTCTTTTCCAGCAAATTCAGAGTGTTTAATATTCAATTGATCTATCAAACTGCTTATTATTTTGTCTGAATTTGCATTTGAATATACAGGTACAGTTTCTGTTATGTGGGGCTGTGTAAATTTTGTGCCGTTTGGCTTCTTATATTGTGTAAACAATTTGAGGGAGAGCTTATAAGAGCCATTTTGTGCATTTAGAATTGCCTGCACATCAGGATTTACACTGCTCAAAAAATTCTTAATGCCACATCTTGGCTCTGATACAAACCGGTAATCCCTTAATTGGCTATTAAAACTGCTATGGATGGATGCATAGCGTGGCTGCTTTGCAGGTCCAGCATTAACAGGTGCTTCATGCTTTCTTTTCAGACCAGATGTAGATGGTTGTGAAGGCAATGTTGATGAGTGTGCAGAGCAAGTATCTTTATGTTTATATGTGAAATATTCCATGCTATATTTTCTATGGCATTTGGGGCATATTTTTGTGGGAGTTCTGTATTTGTCTGTTACAAATCTTTTGGTGCTTAGCCCAATTGGGGCTGGATATATTTTTATTACACTGATTGCAATATTTTTGACTTGGCATTTTTGTTGTTGTTTATTATATACAATTTCTTGGGATTCAAATCAAAATTCTATGCTTAATAAAAAATATCAGTTGGGTTCAGCAGTGTGATTTGTGTGTGTGTGTGTATGTGTATGTGTGTATGTGTGTTAATATTTTTGGCTTTGGTATTTATATAAAATTTCTTGGGGTTCAAATCAAAACTCTATACTTAATAAAAAATATCAGTTGGGTTCAGCAGTGTGATTTGTGTGTGTGTGTGTATGTGTATGTGTGTATGTGTGTTAATATTTTTGGCTTTGGTATTTATATAAAATTTCTTGGGGTTCAAATCAAAACTCTATACTTAATAAAAAATAACAGTTGGGTTCAGCAGTGTGATTTGTGTGTGTGTGTGTGTGTGTATGTGTGTTAATATTTTTGGCTTTTGTATTTATATAAAATTTCTTGGGGTTCAAATCAAAACTCTATATTGGATAATAATTTGTTGCACAGCATAATGCAATATAAATAAACCAGAAATAGGCCACAACTTGGCCACAAGTGGACCGGAACTGGGCAGAAATAGGTAGAAATGGCCAAAAATAGACTGGAAATGGACCGGAAGTGGACCGGAAGTGGACCGGAAGTGGACCGGAAGTGGGCAGAAATGGGTAGAAATGGCCAAAAATAGACCGGAAATGGACCGGAAGTGGGCAGAAATGGCCAAAAATAGACCGAAAATGGACCGGAAGTGGGCCAGAAGTGGGCAGAAATAGGTAGAAATGGCCAAAAATAGACCGGAAATGGACCGGAAGTGGATCGGAAGTGGGCAGAAATAGGTAGAAATGGCCAAAAATAGACCGGAAATGGACCGGAAGTGGGCAGAAATGGGTAGAAATAGCCAAAAATAGACCGGAAGTAAATATGTGTGGGTGGGTGTGGCTTTTTGGCCTAGTTTTAAGTGTGGCCAAAAAAAATATCAAGAGGGGCATATTTTTGACAAGTTTATGGACAACAATCTCACAGAAGTGCCTTTTATAAGTGTGGGCAAATCAATCTGAGGGGGGTCATACTTTCTCGGAAAATTCCCGAGGGCATTTTTACAAAAATCTTGGATTAGACAGAGTTCCACACTTGAGCAAAAAGCTCATATGGGCATGTTGAGCTTGTTTTAAGTGTAGGCAAATCTGCCTGAGGGGGGTTCATACTTTCTCGGGTTTATAATATAGCCAATCCCACTACTCCTGCTTATTTATTTTGATAATCCTTAGGTAACCCCTTCGGCGCGTATGGATATAATTGGAAAGTTCACAGACAACGTATGATTTTTTACCCTTTTGTGAACATTAATTGCTTTGTTACTATTTGCACACTGATTCAAAATACTTAGGGATAGAAGTTATCGTACACAAATATTATGTATATTTCTTCAAACGTCAGCGTTGCCATCCCAAAATATATTTCAAAATTTCTCTCTCAAAAAAACATATTTGGTTCTTACATATCTCTTTACTCTTCCAAGTATTCAGTGGATTATGGATATTCATTACAGTAAGGTAACATTTTTATTTATTATTTATCAATACTATTTATTATTAAGTACGATTACATTGGCATCGGACACGTAAAGCTGTTTCAATATCACGACAAATAGTAAATTTACCATTCGTCTGTGGAAAGATATGTGACATGAAGCATACAAGAAATAAAGTTGACATTGACATACAACCATATCCTCATACCCTCAATTTTGTGTTTGAAAACAAAATACTAAAGTTTACAAATTAATTTACAAAATTTAATGAAATTTTCTTCAAGCATCAGTGTTGCCAAAGTAATAAAAATTTCTAAACATTTTCATTATTTATTTTAAAAAAATATTCAACCCATGATACATATTCATCCAAATAAGGTATTTTTTTATATTTTTATGTGGAAATTTTATAATTTCGTCAGTGTTGCAAACCAAAACCAATTACAACATGAGTAAGAATGTAAAAATCAGCTCACCATAAAAACAAATATATAGTATGAAAAAATGTATCCAAACATATGCTACAGTATAGTTTGTGGATTCTTGATAACGTAAAATCAACATAAGTTCACTTTCGTGTAATAGGCTTCAAAGCATCCTATGAGGCACAAAGGAACTAGTACCTAGGTAATTTATTTGTGAAATTTTAGGAGAGATGTAAATAGTGTAAATTATCAAAATATTATGTTTGTAAATAGTGTTACCATAGTGTATGAACTTTGTGATGTATAATGTTAAGTGTCTAGATGTTTGATGTATATTGTGAAAGGTGGTGTATATATGAATAGGTTTAGCCCTTGTTGGGCGCCATTAAGGGGCATACACTTACGGCTGATTACAGTTTTAGCTGCTTTTTTTAAATAAAAATCACGCTAGATGTCTCTTTTGCACAATACATTTGCATATTCACGTTTGTCCTCGGTGAGGGATAAATTGTAGAAAAGAACAACTTTCACATTTTTTACACATATATCCGCCGGGAACAACCTGGGACAGTTTTGTCGGCCATTGTGCGAACTCAACATATAACACAGAGGCGTCACTCGTAAACATGTAAGAAAAACAAACAAAACTACACTTGTGCTGCACCTACCGGTCAAGTTATGTACTAAAATATCCAGCCCTTGCAGCGAAACAATCGCAGAACCCCATAGAAACAAGCAAGAATTTTCATAAGCACTCAAAACCGAAGAACGTACATATACGTTGAGCGCAAAAGGGGAAAACGTATATATACGTTCTCGACGCCGAAAGGGTTTTAAGGGTCAAAACAGTTTCGTCAACAATAAAGATCAGCTAAGGTTGATCACAAATACCAATCTGCTCGCACAGATTCCCATGCAAATTCAAGAATTTAGTGATAGCCTGCTTATTTATTCCCTCAGTTCTCGATTTTGATAATCCTTAGGTTTTCCGAGAGATATATATCACTGTTTCTTTTCAGTAATATTGAAAAACAGTCTTTACCTGCAGTCCTGCTTTTCATGCACCAAGAATGGCGAATAATTTTTTGTTGTTGCATAAGTAAATGCTGCTCTACGAACTTGATCCGGTGTACAGCCTCTTTCAGCAAAATGCTTCAATTTAGACGTCAATTCACACCTTTCTTCTGGGCTGAACACTGTTGGATGACCGGCTGTTCTATGCGCTGTTTCTTCTCCCAATTTCCGAACAGATTTTGAAGCATTTACTCAATCTCTAAGTGTGTAGTACGGAATTCCCAACAATGCAGCGGCTCCTCTTCGAACCATTTGGGGCAATATGTATGAACCATTGGAAATGAAAACTTTAAACTTACTGTTGACAATTCCACATTACAGCACAAATTACGTAAATAATTTTCTTGGACGGAATAGCCCCAAATGTGGTAATTATGAAAACCGCACCAACTAGGGCGGCAACGAAGAAAGCGAACTACATTTATGCACACCTACAATGAACAAACAACCTGTGTTCTAATAGCTTTAAGGAAAGTGAGTTAAAATTCCGAGCTATTGTGCATGCCACACCTTAAGTTCGCAGGCTCTATTCGTTAACAACGTCACTAATTCATCGCAGTTTACTTACCTCATGAGATTCTACTTCTGTCCCATCCAATATATAACACCAAGCACTGGAACAACGGACACATGCGGCGGTAAGAAGACCACGCTTCACACAGAAAGAAACAAAAGCTTTTCACAGTGCCGATGTATGGCGCTGTGGTCACATTTCTAATTTCGGACAGAATAGCCCTACTGTACCATACTAGTTGGGTTTCGTAGAATGTAAATTAATATTTTTTATTATTGTTATTCTCGTTATTATTAATATTTATTATTTAAAGTATTATTACACTTAACCTTAAAGGTTACTTTGATTCTATAACTACAAAAACAGCTTCTTGCCCTACATACGCTGTTCCTAAATTACGCCATAAATGTATTAAGTAATATTTAATGACCTGGGTTCGAACTAATGTTCTAAGGTATTTAAAACGGCAAGGCATTAGTTTAGTTTACTGACTGGTAACATACACAAACCCTACAATTACAAATACGTCACAGATTGGGCGAAGGTGGTGGGCAATTGCTCCCACCCCTGGTGATAAGCATCACGCCCCTGACCGCCTTTACCCCCCAGGGTTTCCGCCAGGTACCCATGTTATTCGACGCTGGGTGGGCGCCGGGGCCACTTCCACCGTTAGAAAAGTTACCGGATTTGAACCGGCCGGAGATCAAACCCGGAACCTTTAGCATGGTAGTCAGACGCGTTACCGACTGAACCACCGCGGCCACTATATATATATATATATATATATATATATATATATATATATATATCTCCGAGTGCCATGTTGCCAGATCTACGCGCATAATCAAGATAAGTAGGCTACATAGAGGTTGGTCGATCAGGGTATTAACTGATGGAAGAGGGACGTCACATTGATCAGTGGAATTTAGACAAAATTTGTAGGTGTGCAGTAGGGTGTATCGAAAAAAACTTTTTTTCGAAATGTTAAGGTGGCTAGTGCGGAAAAGTGGCCGTTTGTGACCAAAAACATGTCTGATTTTTTTCAGAGTTTTTGGAGGTCCTTTAGGTGGCGGGCATCGACCTTGAAGTTTTGATAGTGATTTGTATGCAACACGCACAACAATTACACAAAAATGTCATTATTTGGCTATTTCATGTCTTTTTTTCTGCATTATGGTCATTTATTGTTTTGTTTATGACAAATATGTTACATTCGTGCCTTAAGGGTAGTTTCCTATGCTGTTTACGTATGCTTTTGGTCAACAATTGTCAATTTGAGGCTAAAAATTCCATTTTTTTCTATTGATGGTTTCCGATTGGTTTCGACTTTGTGTTTTATTCGAAAGTTTTCCGATATAAAAGACTAAATAAAATATTTTGGCTTTCTAATTGCTAACAGTTTCTTAATTACTGTCTAGCGCTTCGCTTATTTTCATAGCTTATTATGCTTTGAAAATAACCCAGAGCTCACCACGAGGAGGTGGCTGGACTGCGAGCTCCACCCAAACACCCACCCAAATTATGTTGGCAAACATAATTTTACTAAGGGGCAGGCCAAGGTTTTCTTCTAGTTTTCTCCTTGAACTATATAGTCACTTTTTGTTCGAAATGTCGGCATATGTTCTCTAGATTCCAATTTCGCTTTGATGTAGCCATCACGTGAGCTGGCGCCGAAAACGGAAGAAGCAGCCTCTGTGATAATTTTCACAAGTCGCTCCACTCCTTGTGTGTGGCAGGGGAAGTCTTGAATTTCCGCTATTTTTTGGTTTTAATGTAGTTATCTACTTCTTCATTTGTAATATTATTGGTCAACTGAGACTCGTGGAGGGAGCATGAAGCCCAATCAACTATGTCATACTATTGGTCTGCATTAAAATTGATGGTTGGTAAAACAAAAGTGCGAATTATTTTGCCTTTTTTCAATCCTCTTGCTTTCTTAATTCTTTGCCAACCAAGACTTCTTATTTCTGGGTTTTGGTCGGTTATTAAAGCCAGCAGGAGATTTTCAGGATGGGCGAAGAATGCGTTTTGTTGAATGACCCTATTAATGAGATCTCTCAAGTGGTGTGGGAGAAATCGGGACAAGTGGATCAAATTCCAGAGGTGTCGGGTCCGTCAGTTATCGATGGTTCCTTCCCAAACCACACATACTACATAATGAAAATGTACGCACCGGTGTGATTTGGGATCAAGAAGGAACATATTTGTCATAAACAAAACAATAAATGACCATAATGCAGAAAAAAGACATGAAATAGCCAAATAATGACATTTTTGTGTAATTGTTGTGCGTGTTGCATAACCAAATCACTATCAAAACTTCAAGGTTGATGCGCGCCACCTAAAGGACCTCCAAAAAATCTGAAAAAAATCAGACATGTTTTTGGTCACAAATGGCCACTTTTCCGCACTAGCCACCTTAACATTTCGAAAAAATGTTTTTTTCGATACACCCTAGTGTGCAGCAACGTTATTGATTTTTATGAGATCAGTTAGATACTCTTATCAGAAAAAAAGAACGAGTGTATCAGCAAGAGAAAGTAGTAAAAGTCCCAAATATTCCAAAATATTAACAAAAACTGAAAAACAATCGTGTGGTTAGTTCATACACCAAACAGAGCAAGTAAGAATAATACGTTTGAAGCAACTGCTGTAGTTGACTACATGTTAATAGGTGTGTTTCACCTACGTCACAAACTGTTGAATTATGACTTCGAGCAGCCATCATTGAGGCCAGTTCTTGTAAGCATACGGAATTCAAGCGGCGGGCAGACACTCGTGACAGACATTCGTGATCTAAAACAAACGTGCAATTCATGAAGATGTAACGAACGCTATGTGGTGGATATTTCCTTGGCTGCAAAAATGACGGCTGTGCACATCCTGACGTCACATGAAACCCACCTATTGAAGATACTTACAGATAACCCATTTTGTGCAACACTACTTGACGACATTTTTCGCTCTTACCAGAAATCTTTACCATATTTTCTTCATAAATTTGCAGGAGGACGTTCCGTCTTCAATATATCAATATTTCTCATAGTTACCCTCTAGTCATTCTCCAGTCCTTTGTCTTATAAGTAGGGAGACAAATTTATGGTAAATAAAAACTGAGGAGAGCGGTAAATAAAATGTTAGATCTACCAGCGGTGGAAAAAAATGGCACACACTCTTTCATTATGAGAGTAAACAACATACAAAAGAGCTATAAATTGATAAACTACTTCATTTTTATTTACTGTACACATACACAAGTACTTAGCTGTCCAACCAAAAAGAAAACATCAACACAAAATCACTTCATTTCTAAATTGCATATCTCAAGTGATTTATTTATTGTATGAATTTAAAGGATATCCTTGCTGTCCAACACACACACAAGCACATGTTGAAAAGCATATTATGGACTCTTGATGTCTAGTAAATCATCACCATTGCACCAAGTTGTCTGGGGAAATGAACAACAATGCCTATGCACTGCAAAGAGCACATATTACTCTGTTATGTAAATTACACACAATCCTCATTTTTTTTGTATCTCCTTCTCTCTCTCTGCTTTTCCTTTGTCACATTTTTGTTTCTCTGTCTCTGCTTTTCCTTTGTCACATTTTGTTTCTCTCTCTCTCTCTCTCTCTCTCTCTCTCTCTCTCTCTTTCTCTCTCTCCCTATCTATCTCTCTCTCTCTCTCTCTCTCTCTCTCTCTCTCTCTCTCTCTCTGCTTTTCCTTTGTCTTCTATTTGTTTCTGTCTATTATTTTCTGTCTTTCTCCTCTTTCTTTCTTTGCTTTTACCTTGTCAAATTTTTGTTTCTATCTCTCTTTCACTCCACTCCTTGCCTCCCTTCTTTTCTTTGTTTTCCCTACTATTCCTTCGTCTTCTCTTTGTTCCTCTACTATTTTCTGTCTTTTTTTTTTATCTTTTTCTTTTAGTTTGTCTTATTTTTGTTTCTATCCCATCTCCATCCATTTTTCATCGCCTCTCCCTGCTTGTCACTCCTAGTATTCCCTCATTTCTCTTAAATTTATTCTTTCTTTTCCTATAATGCTGTTTCTCTCTGTTATCTCTTCTTCCTCCTCTCGCTCTCTCGCTCTCCATACTTCTAAAATTGTTTTTGTGTACATCAGTCATTCCACTTCTTTCTTATTTCGTAATTCACTAAAAGTAAATGCAATATTATTTCTTTCGCCAACGCGAGCCTTAACATGGCTTACGACAATGTAACAGTACAACAATGGTCACGTGATAATCGTTTCCGTAGATCATATCTTACAAATGTGGATATACAAAAAAAAAAACTGTCTTTGAATAGCAGATTTAGAATTAATTGGCTCTTTACAATTTTCCAAAGCCTAAATTTGGTTAACAAGATCAAGAAGGTAAGTGTTGTTTATGTATGTAAAAATTAAATGTGAACTGTGCTCTCGTTCAAACTTTAACAATTCAGGACCTCCAAGAAAAATAGGCCCAATTCCACTTTTTTGTGAAGTTGATTTTTTAGGGTTAAAGTACTCTTTATGTTCCGGGGCACATGATGAAATAAAGTTAAGTGCAAGAAACTCATTTTGTGATTGAAAAAAACAATTTTAAAAATTTCCACTCCGTCGAAAAATTTCCTTCAACAGAGGTGCTAGGTGTTGTTAAAGTTGCAATTGTATAAGTCTTTGTCATGTAAAACATAGTGACTTAACTTTATTTCTTATTATACCAAACAGTTCTTGCCTTAATATAGTACACTGCAAATGTATTTTTCCTATCTACACTTCCTATAAATTCGCGAAAAAAATCCCTCTAAATCCAGATTTTTGCCATTTTTGTATTTATAACAGCGTTGCGATTAATTATTTTCTGGACCATTATTGAACAACTTAAAGGCCAAATTGCTTTAGCGGAAAAAGATGACTAGTCGAGTAGGTCTCCGTAATATGACAGGCACTGAAGAGAAGGCATGTGCTTCAGAAATTTCAAAACGCAATCTACAACGTTAACAAGTATAATAATACTAATAATAATAATAGGCAAATTATTGAGTGGACTCAGCTCCACGTGCTCATGTTAAATTTGCTCCAGTAGTGAATTTAGCACACATGCAAGTAGTGTAATTGAGGATAATATAAAATCGCGAAATGATGAGGTGTTTTGACTGAATAGAAATACTTAAAACTAAGGCAAAATGTCTATAACATTTTATTGCTACTGTGTAAAATCTACGATTTTTGTAAAAAAAACTTCCTAGAAAAGATGACCCCCTCAAATTGATGTGGCTAAACCTGAATTTACTAAAATTGCTGTTTATAAATTTGTTAAAAATAAGCTTTTCTCGATATTATTTTGACTACACTTAAAACTAATCCAAGATGCTTTTAAGAATTTTTGATTATACAGTAGTACACTGTAATATAATTTTAAATACTTATTCAAAATATTTTTATATTATTATGTTAATATGTTGACTTGTAACATTCTAAATATTTTAATTCAAGACCAGGTACAACTTGTTTATCTAATACTAAGACAATGTAATATGCAGAGGTTTTTCTAGAATTGCTCTGTAACTCTCTCATTTCTTACATCATAAACATATGATTTTTCACCTATAAGAATAACACTACATATGGTATCATCAGGAAATGTATCATGGAATTCACAGATAATTTTAATGTTTGTCCTGTCATTAACCACAACTTGTTTTCTTTTTGAGGTGTTGATGACAAACATGGGTCTCTGTGTTTTGAATTCATCTGGTGAGTAATACATGTCAGTATTCCCAATTGTGACCCTTTTGAATGCTGTAAATGCCTCATATAATTTGAGGAAATCATCCTTGGACATGTTTAAATTATAACTTTCTCTAGGGAACACCTCATTTCTGCCATTTTTAAGATATATGTTTTTGATGTTGCAGTTATCAAATTTACTTGAATTTTTTTCTTGATTATTGTGTCTTCCAGTCTGAAACAGTACCACCACAAAATCTGGCATATCATATTGTATACTGGAGAATGAGTGTGTAGCATTAAATTCATAATAGCTACCAGTGGCAGGCTTCTGCACACATTGATATGTATAAAATTGTAAAGGTACCTGTGGATTTTTTAGTATATCTGCTTTGTATTTAAGAGCATAACTGGCTTCATATTCAACTACTGGAATTCTTAGCTCCATAGTCTGAATAAGGCATTTGACCTCATTAGGTAGGGTATTAGGCTGAGCTGCCCCAGTAGAATTTAATGAACTGTACCTCATCAAAGCATTATTATCATTGGCAGCTCTTCTAAATGTAATTCTTAAACCACCCTTCCACATAATATCTTTGTAATCTGAAAAGAATTCAGGTAACAGGCGCATAGGGAACAATACTGTGTGACTCTTAGATATTATCTTATCACCAGCCTCAAATCCACCTATTTTGTAGTATGAGGCCTCTGTTTTGGATAATTTTAGTGTGGCCAAAGCTGTAGAGGTAATACCAGGGTAGTCTACTCTGTTTATAACAACACCATGTTTTCTGATCTCAATTTCAGAGAACAGATGTGGCACAAAATTGTCTACCAATCTTATATTTGAGTTAGCCGGATAATCTGTACCATCGAGCTTGACAACATCAAATTTATTATATAGGTCTGCTCTGTGAGGGTGTATAAATCCATCTCCTACATCAAGGTCAACCTCAATCTCTGTGTTGGCTTGATTTAAATTTGCAAAGGTTCTTCGGTTTGGAGGGAATGATTGTAACTCATAACTCTCAATATTTTCCATTTTATTTATTTATTTATTTACTTATTTTTTGTATGTATTTTTATTTAAATATTAATTTCTATGATAGCAGTTGTTGTGGCTCCAGCAAAATCAACTAATTCTTCTTTTTCATTAGTGACCATCAATTCAATGTAGTCGATTCTATTATGGCACACAGGAAAATATAATGATGGTGATGGAGTATAGATGATCGGTTCCATAAATTCAGAGTTAGGTTTAAATGTTGCAATAATGCCAGTTTGTTTGTGAGTGCCTATGCCATTTGATTTGGTGATCATACCCTCGGCCACATTACAGTGAATATTTAGAGTTTCTATAGCTAAGAATTTAGGTATATTAATAGCAGTGTGTTTAATGGCTGGTTCAAGTTTTGTGTTGATCTCGAATCCTAATAGCTCTCCTATAGTACCCAGATCTACTGTTTCTGTAGCAGACACAATTTCTACTCTGTGAGTGACAGAATTTTGAGTTAACAATATACCTCTGGGTAACTGAGCATTTAAAGTAGGCAAATTATACTGGCCTGGAGTAATGACAATTTTTTGGTCACCAACTGTGATTGTGTTGTTATGGTGTGTAATATTAGGGATCAAATACATGCCATAGAATGCTCTGAGAGCTATTGTTTTGGGATAAACTATATCATCATGTAGTTTGAGTTTCAATATTGAATTTTGGCTGGTGAGATGGAATACTCCCATGATGTTTTAGATACCACAAAGCTTTTTGAAAATTTTCAATTGATGGTTTATTTATTTGAGACAGATATCTAAGAATAGATAAACATAGATGTCCACAATTAACATCTTTGAAATTTTGAATACGGGTATTATTATAATAAAGATTAGTTGATTTTGATATTTTACTAGATTCTCAGGTGGAACACCTCCAAATGAATCAAACACAAATGCCTCATTGTTTAAATATTTAAGATAACAAATCCAGTGAGTACCCTGATTTTTGTATTTATCCAAATTAACTATACCACACTCTTTTTTGAGTGGTTGTTCTGGTAAAGAATCAGACATGTATACTCCTCTAAAATTTTTGATGCCTTTTGGTTTTATTAAAGCTTCAATATCTTGCTTGGTAAGCGGCTCTTGTTTTTTTTTAACTTATTCATAACTTTCTTAACACCTTTGCCATGTTTTTCTATGGCCAGATTATGGCGCTTTTGTTCATCTAATTCTGCCTTATTTTTCTTGGCATCTATTACTGTTTTTTCTATAGCAGCCGACCCCCCGGCCAAGCTGCCAACTGCGCCGAGAGCTGCTAAAATAGCTGGGATACTAAATATAAATCCACCTATATGTGATTTTTTTCTAGATTGCTGTAATTTTTTAATTGTGGGGTACTAAGTAATAATATCATACCATGTCCCTTGGCAAGACAAGAACTTTTCTTCTTGCGCTGCTTTTTGGTTAGAAGACTATCAATAGGTTTATGAGATTTAAGACCTGCATAAGGTATTTGATACATAACACCCTTGGCCTTCATTTTTGGTTTATTATATACATATTTTGGGATTAACTATCACAATTAAATTGTAGCTAATTTAGTTAAATTATTACAACCCCCACCCCAATTTTTGTTTGGTGTTCATAGCTATGGCAGTCCCCAATGCGGCTATTCTCTCACCCAAAGAAGCATCATTGCTTACAAATCTACCAAAAGCAGCTTCTTCTAATTTTTTGTCTGCCACATGTCGCTTGTCAAGATCGGTATGTGTGTTGTATGCTATGTCATGGTCTCTGCAAGCAGCATCTAGGGGATTAACACCAGGGTCACCTCTGTTTAATCTATGATCTAGTTTGGTACCGGGACCACAATACTGATAGCCTGGTATGTGTAGTTCAAATGGCAACTTGTTTATGATGTCATTAACTAGCCCCCGACCCTCAGAGATATTCCAAAATTTAGGTGGTAGAGTATTAATAATTTTGTAAGATATCCAATTCCCTTAGTGTCATTCACTATAAAATTAGACAATTTGGTGCTTATCATGTCCATAATTCCAACTTTTTCATTGTAAAAATTGTGGTTACCGGCATTTTCTTCCCCAGCTATTACTAGCAACCTATCTACAAGTTTCCTGACATCGTCAACCCACACAAATTCTTTAGGCAATGTGTTGTACTGTTTGATCCCACTACCTGTTTTGATCTGTGACCATATGGGCTTGATTAAGTTGTTGTATTTTGCTCCACTGCTAGACTTGACTCTTTTTTGTGTGGGATCATTGTTCTGGTATAGAGCATCTGATTTAATTAATATTTCTTTGTAATGCTCATAATCTTGATCTGTATAGCTGCCAGGTCTCTTACGAGTCATCAGTTCCCACAATCCAGGTGTTCCAGGATACTTAACAAAACCACCTCTTTCTCCAAAATGAGATTCTGAATATACTATTAGATCATCTCCCATAAATGTTACTCTGAAATTGCCAATTCTATGTATGATGCTACCATCAAGTTCTGTGTCGGCATATAAACCAAAAACCTTATCTTTGTTGTCTTTAGGTGTACTTAAACATTTTTGAGCAAGAAGACCCAATTCAATAGGATCCTGACTAGCTTCAATTCTTCGAGGAGCAACAGGACTAGGTGTATGAATATTAGAAAGTGGGGTGATTGGATAATCTAATATGTTCCTAGCAGCTACAGGTACAAGCTCTGTGATTAAATTTTGATTTTGCTCTGTAACAGTTTTGATATTTTTACCTAATTCACTAATAGCATCAATAATCGGCTGTTCTGTTTGCTTGTGTTGTTCATAGATACCTCGGTTCTCTACTTTCCATCCCTTAAATCGTTTTACAAGATAATCTCTTAATTTAAGATCATCAATAATTGGCCTTTTCATGTTTATTTATATATGTTTCAATGTCTAGAAAATTGTTAATTTTATTTCTATATTTACCACTATTAGGTTTTCTTGTCATATCAATTGTGACAAACCCATAACTATCCTGGTTCCAGCACCTACTGCAAAACTTAGAAAAATCATTGTAGCTCAAGTCACCACCTACATATTCATCATGTATGTGTTTGAGGTTGGTATGGTCTTGATGAAACACACATATATAATTGCTGTTGTCTCTTATCAGTTGTTTTGGTATTTTAGAAAAAGTCTGCGCCAGGTAGAAGCAATCTATGTTTTTGTGTCGGCCCTGTGTAAAAATATTTCTAACCTTGTTTTGGTTTTAAAGTTTAATATCATCAAATACAACAACAGAGTTATCGAGACATTCATGAAGTGGTTTAACATCTGATTCAAAAGTGGCTATATCCAAACCATCATATATCTTCATCACTGCTGGTATTTTAATTTTTCTAAGCTCTTAGAGAAGACATACAAGTGCCTATTTTTCCAGTCTAGCCAATTGGGTGCCAATAAAAAATTATCAATCATTAGTGTAGTTTTACCACAAGCCGATGGTCCAACAATAAGACATCTAATATTTTCAGGCAGCAGCTTGCCATTTCTCTTATTCTGCTGTTCAGGATCTGGTAGTCTTTTTATAACATCCCAGGTGTTCATAGTATCACTTTGTCTGCCTCGATCCAGCTGTGTTCTGGGAGACCTAGCCATTTGACCAGTATCTTGTTGCCTTTTTTGCGAATAACTTTCTCTATAAGATATGTGTCGGTTGCTTAGTTTTGTTAAGTTCTTCTTCATAAAACCTGCCTTTGAGAATTTCACCTCGGTGATCTTTTATTATATATGTATTACGAGCCCCAGGTTTAACTTGAACCACTGTAAATAATTCAGTACTCCAGTTTCTTGTAAAACCTCTTTTAAATAAGTGCTTATATTTGCTAATTCTTACTTGATCACCAACTTTGTATTTAGGTTTTTTTGTTGTTGGTAGGTATCTAGGATAGTAAACAGTACTGATCAATTTTTGCTCATCAGATGAAGTTACCTCAGAGGTTTTCATGTTAATTGTGGTGTGAACTGAATTATTATATCTATCTAAAAGTTCTGGTAGGATAGTAAGCCATTTATAATTACCTTGAAGGGTAAATTGTTTATATATATAATTTTTTAGAGTTCTGTTGAATCTTTCTACAATAGAAGCTTTGAGATCACTGTAACTCGAGTAATGTTTTATTGAATGGTTTTTAATAAATTGTTGGAACACCAAATTATAGAATTCTTTGCCATTATCTGTTTGTAGATAGCGTGGTGATCTTCCACTCTGATTAATAATTGTCCTAAAAGCTTCTGTAACACATGCTCCATTCTTAGATTTGAGCGGCAATGCCCAGGCAAATTTTGAAAATGTATCTATGACAGTAAGTATATACTTGTATCCTTTGTTGACCTTGTGTAAGTTTTTCAACTGTCCCCCATGAGGGGCCATTTCCACTAAGTCACACTGCCATAAATCATCTATGCCTTTTGTGACTACTGGTAGTGGCTTATAGTTATGTCTGGCTGGTTTGTGTAATTCATCAACAATAATTTGTCTAGACATAGTATGTAAACAAGAATATTGCAACTATAGAGTGTTCAGCAGCTGATACTACAGGATTTTCTAAATATAATTTGTCTCCTATTTGTATATTAAATTCCAGAGATCCATCATCTTCAGCATAAGATGTTTCTAATGTATTGGGATCTGTAAAATCCTCTAATTCTACACTTGTGACCTTTGGTTTGTTGTCAATATTAGTTATTGATAAGGTAGGGTAGTGATGTGCCTGTGGTTGTAACCAATATTTGATCTTAATTGGTCTAAGTGTGCCTCCAACAAAAAACTGGTAATAAAATTGTGCAGGGGATAGTTTATACAGTTTCCCACCTGGTGTAAATGGTGAATCATATTCTTTGTTGGGGATACTGTTTAATTCAAGAATTATTGTATGCTTAGGATTCTCGATTAGGCCAGTTATTTCTTTTTCTGCTGTAAGTAATCTACTTGTTACAGATTCAAGATGCTCGTTGATAGTTCTAACAATCTCATCGTGACCTGGTTTGATTCTTATGTCCACAGCAAGTTTTTTGTATTGTTGGATAATTTCTTGAAGCTGGGTGGCAAAAACAGACAGAGTATTTGCTTGGTTGGATTCCATGGTCCCTAGTTGTTGCTTGATGTTGGCTACAATTTGCTGTAAATTTTCAACAACTGCCAATTTTGAATTTTGAGCAGTAAGATCATGGACTTGTATTCTGATATCCTCAAACAAAACATAAAGTTCATTAATATGTTGATAAGTTGGTAGAGTGGCCACTGTATGAGTAAGTTGTTTGATCTCTGTCTGGATATTCTTGATATCTTCTGATTGCAGTATGCGATTTACTGCTCTTTTAATATTTTTAAGTTCCTGAGATGTAGGCAGATTTGCTACAGTATTCTGCAAAGATTCAAGTGCTAATTTCACACTATTTAATTCACTAGCGTCAGCCACACTACGCATAGCATCTTGAAGCAGGGTTATGTCTGCCTGAGTAGGTGTCGATTGTTGTAAAATTTCAAGTTTTGTTTGGATATCATCGATCAAGTGATGAAAATGAGATAGCTCAGATTCGGTGTTGAGGTTTTCAAGATTTGTGATTTGTTGCTGGACACTAAGAAGAGTGTCTACAATACCAGGCAAGCGGGATTCTAGAGTTTCTTGTACATTTGTCAGATCACTTTGTACTGCTGCTATGGTACCCTCAAGATGAGTTATGGTACTCTGAATTTTTCCAAAATCTTCATATGTCTCAAGTTGCAGATTGATGTTGGCCACACTACGAGTTATAGCACACAGAGCATCAGAAGATGGTAAGTTGTTCATAAAATTTTCAAGTGTCTCAATTTTTTCTTTAACTTCGGCTATGGCATTGTTCAAAGGGTCCAAATTAGGTATTTGTAGTGATTGAATTTGTTCTTTTAGAGTGGAAATTACTAGATCAAAATCTTCTTGTGATTTTATGCTTTTGACAATTGTTTGGAGCTGTGCCTGGACACTACTAATCTGCTCTTCTAGTTGTTGTTTCAATTGTTCAGAGTTGGTATTCTGAGTTTTTAATTTGGCTTGAAGAGTTGCTACAGCTTCCTCTAAATTTTGAAAATTATCCAATGTTGTCAAATCAGTATATTTTTGAAGCAATAATTTAAGTTCTGAGTCAATTTTAAGACTCCATGCATTGTGATTGTAAATTTGTAATTTCTAGTTGAAGACTGGCATTAAGTGTGGTTTGTAAAACTTGTAAATCACTTCTTAATTTTTAACTCTGACATCAAGCATCAGAATCTCATCACTGTGATCTTCATGTCTTGTATGGCCAAATATATCATTAGGCATTTTTATTTTATTGATTTAGGGGTTATTTATTATAAAATATCTAATTCTTAATTCTATAAAAAAAGGTATAAGTTTGTCATAATATCCCGGGACCTCAATATATAAACAGTCACCGGCAGAGACGGTATATACAGTGCCAGAAATCATGTTTGAGTGCTTAATTCTGTAAACATTTCTCCCTACTGAAATTTTGACATCACCCTCGGGAGTTGTAATAAATTGTAATTGTCCACCTATAGGTAATTGGTAATGATTTAAATTATTGTTAAATATATATAATATTTTACCTGTTTTATCATCAACATCTGTAAGTATGCTATTCAGATGAATAATTAAGAAACCACTTAGTTTATATATTATATCAGGAGAAGGTGCTGGTGTCGGCAGGTCCATAATAGCTTTTTCTTAAAATCCAAATAAAATCATTGGCATGTTTTATTTATTTCAAATCATGCTCTGTAATTGGGCATTGTTTGCCACTTCTCAAGTCACAATGACCCCATGGTAGAGTATGTACACCACATAATAAAATACATCTCTTATCGTCATGTGGGTCTAGAGCTACTTTTCTTACAATATTGCTAGTTGACAAGTGATCTACACTCTGAATTCTATTTTCTGATGTTTTGATTAACCTCTGTGACATGAGACAATTTTTGTAATCTTCAAATTCAAGCTCTTTGTCTACAGTATCTCTACCAATACCCTTTGCTTTTTTGGCAACAGCACCACTACATGTTTCAAAACTATACATCTTGGTCCTTAACCCAGCAAATGCCACAATAACATCGCCAAGTGTCTCATCTTTTAACTTGCCAGGCACCTTTTTGTTGTGGGGTTGAATTTTCGAATGTTCACTGGTATCAAAATATTTAATTAATTCAGGATGTGATATATCTTTATAAACATCTTCTGTTTGAATATCAAGAATAAAACTATCTGTGTCCATGTACATTAATTTTATACTATTACCATAAAAAGGTTTGAACACATCATAATAAAGTTTTAACATATGTAATTTGGCTAATTCTAATATGACAGCCCCTACATAAATAGGTTTATCAAACTTAATTTTTTTTTTCATATTAAAAAGTGTCATATTCTCATCATAAATTCTTCTATAATTGAAATTAGGTTTTGCCACTAATTTTTTGCTCCGGCTGGGGTCGGTAACTAATTTAACATCAGTATGTTTTCTAACATTTTCTATAGTATTGCCATACACTGAATTGACCATTAATTTAAACACAGTTTTATCAAATTGGCTTACTGCAGATGTTCGAAGCTCGGTATTCGTATCAATATATGGTTTCAACCATCTTGAGTGCCTAAACCTCAAAACTTTGCCAACCCTGAGTACTTTAACACCATGATGCATCAAAAACTGGAGGTTTTTGTAATATATTATATAATTCTGTTTTGATTCCAAAGTCATCATTAGCTTTTTTTGTTTAGAATTAGGTGAACACTTAAATTCAGAAATTGGGGGAAGATCAGAAAATTTGTTGTGTAAATCTTCAGGAATTGTCAGATCAACTTCTAAGAACAGGCCATAGTTACTGTCATCAAAATCCTGAAGATCACCAATACTAAAATTTTCAACCCACTCAAGCCCTGCATATGGCAATTTATCCATCATAGCATAACCATACAAGCTGTTTGCATCCACATAAAGTATAAAATTTGATGGCCGTGCTGGATCATAATCAGGAATATATTTGTTATTTGCTCTGGCATATCTCTGAGAACATTGCACCATGCCTCCTCTTATACATTGTTCCATAAACAAATACATATCTTGATCTTGGATTAAATTCAATTGCATTTTAGTATTCAAAAACATTGCAGACCATGCTAGGCCTGGAGCACTTTAGAAATACATTGGATCTAGCTTATAATTTTCTATTGAAGATTTTCTAAATGCCTGATGTATATCGGCTAAGAGAGTTACATCAAGTGTTAAATATGCCTTATGATAATCACCAAATGTCTGGCATTTTAAGTTGTCCCACATTAACTTGGCATGGTGATAATCTTCATCAGTAATTTCGGATGCCCTGAGTTTACTGTAGAACTCTTTTTGTGGTGGCAGAGCACACTCATCAAATTTAGAAAAATCAGAAACATAATCATATGGGTATACACCTTTTCGCCTAATTAATTTCAAGTCCTGATTTGGAAACGTGTCACAAGTAATTTTAAATTGATCATCAGATAATTGACTGGCCAGAGTAGCTAAGCTAGCCGACAAAATTCTATATGAATCAAGAAATCTTAAGTGAATAGGAACACCATTAACTTTAATTATTTTGCTAATAGCTATATATTTCTCATCATTTTCTGCTAAAATATTTAAATTCTGCTTGTCAAACCCCTCGTACCTGATCAGATGATGAAAATCATAATTAGATGCACCATGGCAAAATATCGGGACAAATTTTGGTCTCTGGATCTTAATATTACAATTATTACACAGAGCCATTAAGAATTTACCATTTGTATGGGAATGGTGTTTCACCTTGATATTTGTATCTGAAAATTCACAATCACATACCAGGCATTTTTCTGCATTATTGAAATTTTCAATTTGTTCTTCTGTTAAAGGCATCATAGGTTTTGATTTTAATAAGATATTAGATGCTATGTCATGGCACTCATTTTCTATTCTATGTGCAAATTCTTTGATAGCATTTTGTCCCATGTATAATTGTGGTTTACTAGCAACACCATCCCGTATAACTATATAACAAAAACTAGAAGGTTCATGTACCTGGTATGATGTACTTGAAGATTCATCAGGATCTGGATTGCAGAATGCAAGAGGTTTGAGGTTTGATTCAAAATCACAAACTATATATGCTGGGTGTTCCAACAAGGCTTCAAATTTTTTGAATTTTGCATTTTCATTTGAATTAGGCATCACAATATGAACAGGTTTATGGTTACCACAATATTTTAAATGTTCAACTAACTTGTTTTTAGCAATTTCTGTATTCTCTTCACGAACTTTATTCACCATTTTTTGACCATCAAATACAGTTAAACATCTTCGGCACAACTTAAATATTATTTTAGATTTATTTATTTGTTTTCTTACTAAAGCTTCAAGATTGCGTACTAAAGTATAATGGTATGTGCCATCTCCTTCAATTAAAAGCAAATCAATCGGAATAGCAAAATCATCATCAAGTGTACTAATTCTGAGAGGTTCTATCAAGCAATTTCCAGCACCAGTAGAACAAATAAATACATTAATAGATAATTGTTTACCATTGATATCTCTGGCCTTGTTTTCAAATTTATCAATATTCTGAATGGACATTGGATATTTTAAGCCCTCCATTGCTTCATCAAAATTATGTTCGTATTGTTTATAATAAGTTATTCTTTTTTGATTATTTGAAACTGGAAACAAAGCAGCTAAAATGCACCACAGAAAGCATTTCTCATCATTATTTTCTAGGTTAAGCACAGCTTTTTTGTTTTTAATATTGGCAGGTAATGGCAGATATGTGGAACCTTGTAATGGGTTAAATTTAGAAATATTAATATATAACTTGTGTGGTGTTCCATATAAACTCCATCCAGATTCTTTTGCCGCAAATTCAGAGTGTTTAATATTCAATTGCTCTATCAAACTGCCTATTATTTTGTCTAAATTTTTATTTGAATAAACAGCTACAGTTTCTGTTATGTGGGGGTGTGTAAATTTTGTTCCATTCGGTTTCTTATATTGTATAAATAATTTGAAAGATAATTTATAAGAGCTATTTTGTTTATTTAGAATATCCTGCACATCAGAATTTATATTATTCAAAAAATTCTTAATATCATATTTTGGATCTGATATAAAACGGTAATCACTTAGTTGACCATTAAAACTACTATGAATAGGTGTATAGCAGAACTGCTTTGCTGGATTATAATTAATAGGTGTTTCAAGTTTTCTTTTTAGACCAGATGAAGATGTAGATAGTTGTGATAAAGTAGAAAACTGTGCAGAACAATTATTTTTATGTTTATATAAGAAACATTCCAGACTATATTTTCTATGGCATTTTGGGCATATTATTTTAGGTGTTCTACATTTGTCTGGATTACAATTCTTTTGGTGCCTAGCCCAATTAGAGCTAGATATATTCTTATTGCATTGTTTACAATATTTTTGATTTGGAATTTTTGTTATTAGTTATAAGATTTTTTGGGCTTCAAATTAAAACTTTATATTTAATATAAAATATCAATTGGGTTTAGCAGTGTATTTTATATAATTATTGTATATATTTAATATGTTAATATTATTAATTTTTATTCTCGGTTTATTATATCAGATTTCTTGGGATTCAAATCAAAATTTTATACTTAATAAAACTATGACAAATTGTAATGCCAATAGCTTACGTGCACGAAGATAGAATAAGTATTGATCCACAGAATCACTAACCTACCACAATTGCATGTCAGCACTGGCAATGACCTAATGCGTATTGATCTTGTATAACACACGGAGACAGATTGCAACAGCTGGAAGCCAAAACTCTAAATATAAACTAATTACAACTAGATGTAACAAATATCAAACTCTTTTATATAAAATATAAGATTCTTGTTCTGTATACTAGAAATATGTTTAATATAAATAATAAGAAATTCAATATATCAAACCAAACAGATCTATAATATGAGGAGCACTAGAACAACACGTCTGTACTCTTCAACTATTCTCACAATATTAACTATTATAGTTAGATCCAGCTTTATATAGATGTAGCTAAACTCGGTCTGAGAAGAAAAAAAACGGGAAATTCCCGAGAATTTTGTTTTTACGGGAATTTCCTGAGGAGTTATAATTTTTACGGGAAATTCCCGATGAGTTATACTTTTTACAAGAATTTCCCGAGAGCTTTTTACAAAAATCTTGGATTAGACAAAATAGCACACTATAATCAAAAAACTCTTAAGAGCATCTTAACTTAGTTTTAAGTGTAGTCAAAATAATATCGAGAAAAGCTTATTTTTAACAAATTTATAAACAGCAATTTTAGAAAATTATGGTTTAGCCACATCAATTTGAGGGGGTCATCTTTTCTCGGAAGTTTTTTTTACAAAAATCGTAGGTTTTACACAGTAGCAATAAAATTTTATAGACATTTTGCCTTAGTTTTAAGTATTTCTATTCAGTCAAAACACCTCATCATTTCGCGATTTTATATTATCCTCAATTACACTACTCATGCAGTTTTGCTGAATATTTCAGCATGCATTTTCTAACCTGATTTTAAACAATTTGGCACTACGCATTGTTGGAGTACAACAATGCTTGCCTCTTAACCATTTCCATAGAGGTTATCTTCAAAAGATATTGAAATAAGATTGACTCACAGTAAAATAATTTTTTCTTGCAACTACAACTCAAGTAAGTAAGCTTTATAGATGTGTGTTACACACGCAAACGTTTTCCTGTTTTAAGACTGCATATACATTTTTCACGCATCCAATGCTGGAAATGTAAATTCCCAGCTAAGGGAACCTGTAGGCAATTTATCTTAGCTAGGAGATGCTTTACACAAATTTTCTTCTCTGGAAAGGGGTGGGGACTGGATTTCCCCACGTTGGTTAAGACTGTAATTTTTAAAAACAATGGATTTATTCAATTTCCAGAAATTTTTAATTGTCAGGCTGAAAGTACTTTTATATTGAAGTCTGATAAGTTAAAATTAACAAATGCAGATAAAACCGTTCTTATGCTGTATTAAGTTCTTTCCTCATAGCCATATCGATTCCAAATTATATTTTTAAATTTGTCAATGCAAACGACACTGTGTGTTACATTCCTATGTCTCTCAAATCCACACTTGTTATTATCTGTTAAAAAATTCTGAAAAATAGACTTATGAGATTTACATCACTCAAACATTGCACAGTACGGCTCTCTTCCAATTTCCTTATGGCTTACCAATCTTCCTAAGCTATAATCAGATCTTGTTCATTTTTATCACCAACTTACAAAACAAATTGTACATAAGTAATGATTTTCTGAAACTGAGCTCTGTTTAATCTTGGTATTAATACTAGTCTACTATCATTTCGTTCCTGTACTGGAAATGTCATAAATAAAATAAATAAATAATTTCAAAACCCAACGCAGAATTAGTTTGAGTGCCAAATGGAAAAAACAAGGAAACTTTATACTGGAATAAGTTTGCAGTTTTATGAATGATTTTCGAAATGTAGACCATCCAGATTTCGGATCTGCTTGAGCATTTTGAAATTTTCAAGAAGGCGTCCAACATGGCAGCCAAAATGCAAAGGATATAATTATTAACACGCTACATGATGATGCTTTGTCTTATATTTTTGAGATCATGGAATTCTAAACAATGGTGAATTAATTCGAAGATATGATATTTATCCTTCTGTTAATTATGTAGTTTAAAATATTAGCTTTTCGTTTAATTTAACGTTAATATCTTGAGGTTCATGTAAATTAGTAGATTTTGTACATTTTAATACATCTAAGGTGGAGTTCAAATTCTCGTTGATTAAAGCAGCTTCAACAACTAACATTCATATTCACTAAACTTCTAGAATGTGATGTTATTGAGGGAATCAGAAGAGTTATTTACCATAAAACGAAAATCGAAACTGGTATTTTGTCTGTTTAAATACACCTAATGTAAACTCGTGAAATTTAACAAATTTTAAACTAAATTTTTTATTATTTATAGAAGCTACGAGTCCTAAATTCCAGTGTTAGATACCCCCCTTTTCCTTGCACACAGACTAAACAATCAAAAGGTAGATAAGATTATTATGAGATCTCTTAATGTGGATCTACATTTCAATTCCGAAATCCTATTCAGGAAGTGTTCGCAGCTGTTTCTGTTGTAAGTCTACATAGACATAGCTGCTTAAGAAATGTGAGATAATTTTTTAAAAATACAAATCACTTCAATTTAATTTTAAACTTGTTAAACATTTATATATGTCCTATAAATGTGATAAAATAGTAAGAATATACATTTTTTCACAGAAAGAGTTGTTCCATGGCATGAAGAGTCCAAGCAAATAGGTTTCTCTTCTGGAAAGAAGTCTCAGCACTCTTCGAGGCTTCCACAAGACTGCCTAAGGAAACACAGAAGTTTCACAACTATACTCGACTTCACGGCATCTCCTAAGAAGCCAATAAAACGGAAGAAGTGTGGTGTATATGGTCCTGATTAACATCGTTCAGAAGGAACTGCAGGCTACAGCACCTGGCAAGAGGAGTACTGTACAAGCAGTAGGTGAGAATCTTACTTGTTATTCAGTGTGCATTCAAACAGGGTAAGAAGACAATTAGCATAGTCTCCGTACACTTCTGAGATCATGAGCTTCGGGAGAGATCTGGACAACCTTCTGAAATTTTTTTCCAAAATTACTTCAAGACTCGAGAAGCGATCGAGATGATAACTGGGCTATATATGGAGGCGAGACAGGAATTTGTATCTGTAGCTTAAAAAAGGGGCTTGAACACTGAAAGGTCCCTCTAGCAAAAATCAACCAATTGTATGGAAAGAGACCTCTGGGAGCTAGCATAGGGTGCGCCTAGGATTGGATCAAAACAATTTATTTGAAGTGAACTCCAATGACGTGCTTTGTCATCGTTAAGAGTTGTTGACTTGCAATCAAAAATTGTATCATGATTAGGTGTGAGAATTGTGAAAGGTAACTGGAGTGTATCATTTAAAATCTTCTTATGGCTTATATCAACTTTTGCATAGGCCTTAGTATTCCAAATTTGGTTTCCTGAGAAATTCCAAAATAGGTGCTTCTTTCCCAAGGATAGTGTAGTCACTGGGTCATTTTGTATTCCTTAATGGTGTTGCTTTATTCGTGACTATCAGTTTTAGAAGAAAATAAAAATGTTGCAGTGTAAAGAAAAGGTTTAGATGCAATTCTTACACTTGGCTGTTGTTCAAAATTAGTGAAACCTCTGGGTGTATATCAAGCTATTGTTCTCAGCAGACCACTGTCGATATAATCAAAACCCTCAGGCTGCCAGGCCAATCACTTTTTTTATTAAAAAAATTAAAATAAATTAAATTCTTTCTTAGGGTCTTCCAAATATTTCTGTATTACTTTTGTTGATAAAATTCATTAAGGTAACGTACATATTCTCGTGTGGGCCTTTAACACCTCCCCCTTTCCTATGGAGTGTGTTCCGACATGAATGCATGATTTACTTTTCTTCCCGTTTCTGCCACTTTTGGCTAATTGCGAAGATGAGGATGATGAATTGGGGGACAATCAGAAACAGATATGGACACAAGTCCTACAGAGGATTATACTGGCCATGGGTACAGACGCCAGAGCCCTGTTAGTCTGCAAATTGCAGTCCAGGGTGTACTACGTGGAAGTGAGGTTGACATTCGGGTGTCTTAAGAAAGGGTCATCTCTTACACCCCTGCTCCGAAATGACACCCATGCCTGTAAGTAATGATGGTAATTTTTGTGATCATATTATAATTACTACATAAAACTGCAAGTAAATAAACAATAGAAGCATTGATGCAAGAATAATATGTTTTATTTTAGGTTTAGTGAATTACAAAATATGTGTGTAACGCTCATTATACAATTGGTCCTTACTTTATAATTAATGATGATCATTCTTTGTAATTATTATGCAATTGCACCTTGTAAACAACAAAAAAAGGCAGTGTTTGAATAACAAAATTGTTTCCTGAATTTTAGAGATAAAATCATGTGTACCAACCACTTTCCCCCATCTGAGGTAAGTTAGTTTCTTGTACAGCACGAGTAGATCATCTCTAACAACATCATTTTCTCTTTCAGATTCCGAATAAAAAATAAAATAAAAAAAAGACATAATTTGGGAAAATTTTAGATTACTGCTCTTAGATCAAATAATTCCCCCTTCGAATGAAAGCCTGTTTTGGGCCAGGAGAAAAACTGTAGTCCATTCTCTAAGGGATCCTTCAACTGTAGGGGAAAGGGTATGGGCGGGGGGTTACAGAGGGGGAGAAACAGCACTGCAGAGTGGTGAATGGTCCTTTGGGGGACAACCCAGGTCGGGAGGGACGTAGGCATCAACGGGTTGCTGAAAAAGCAGTCGTTGGTGAAAACTCCATACTTCCACCCTTTGACGAGCCAAGTGCTAACGGCTCCTCCAGAGCTGCTGGGTGTCATTGAGGTGGTAAACAGTTCTCCTCTGTTGGCGTTCGTGAGAGGCGGGGGAGGCTGCCCCCTCTCCCATTTTATTTGCCTTAGGAAATAAGTTGTAAGGGAAGGGTTGCAGGGGATGTAGTGGTTGCGTGGAAACTCGCACGACTCTCTCGTCTACACTTCACACTGCTCGGTCCTCTGTCGCCTGGAAGCAGCTCGATTTCCCTTTTCGTTTCTCCAGTGACTCATGGTGCCACAATCAGAACGGCCATTTGGAAGTAGTTGAAACTATCTGCCGCATTCTACGTAGAGAGGAATTTTTCAAAATTCTAACTCCAAGGCGACAGGAAAATGATTTGAATTAAGCGAAGCGTGCATTTTTAAAGACAATCAATAAAATTAAACTAATGTACTGCAGTATAATCAACAATAATGAACATGCAGTGGACCTTACCGTAAAAATTACCATATTTTGTGCGTGGTCCTATAGTACAAGCAAAAACCAATTCCTATCACAACCGTAATTACGCTACCAGCAAATTAAAAACATGTTTAAATGTATTAGAATACAAAATCAAATAGACGTGTAACAACAATAGATACCTTTTTCACTAAAATTTGTGATTTTGTTAGTTTCATTTATTGCGTGTGACTAGTCGTCACTATAACGTTCGCTTGAGATTCAATGTGTCAAGGGTCTAGATTGGGAACAATGTACCCTGATTAATCACACAAATGTCAAGGGAGGGCAGATGAGAAGACTTTCACATATCATTGGCCAGTGGGGAAGCTGGTTGAAGGACGAACACAAAAGAGCGTGGACATTTCCATGTATCGAGGAGACGGTGGGAGCTGCATACCAGCAAAGAGGAACGTTGTCTTCCCTACAACCGCCTCTGCTTACGTGACTTCAAATTACCAATATAAAGGGTTTGAAAATACGAATTACATATGAATTTTTAACATTGGTTTCAATACGTATTTCAAGAGGATTAATTTTTTTTTTTACCTCTCTGGGTAAATCGGGACAAGGATGAATGATAAAGCAAGAGATGGGACAAATCCAATAAAGAACTCAAGCCCTGAACTAGCATTGGAACCTGCCTGGCTCTAACCACTCTGTCACCGTAGTCACTGATGTAGACTGGATACTGTGCATTAATTTACTCAGTATTTTCTAAGCCTAGGCTGAAAGAACTTTCTTAGGAAAGATACAGCACCAATTTTCCTTTTTGTTTTTGCGTGTAGTGGGATAAGGGAGAGGAAGGGGAGAGGATACTGCTCATACAATAAATATGAGTGTATAGTATCCACTTTTATTTACTTGGGAAAAACATCTTATAAACCTCAATTCACACCTTTCTATTCCTATAAACTTCTAAACTCACTTCGGCAATCATTATATTGAAGATGATAGACACAAATTGAAAGTTATTAACATTTCCTCTGTAAAAGATATTAGTGCAGTCACTTTAGACGATTTTTTTCTAAATAAAGGAACTAATTCATAACAAGCTGAAATCTGGTACGTAGCGTCTTTAGAGCATTAATAACAACATACCAAAAGTCCCCGGCGATCACCCGTACGCTAAGTCCACCATATTGGAAAATAGTGGACAATGAAAGTTTTCATGAAATAAGGGAAATATAATTCATAACAAGCTGAAATTTCGTATATAACATCTTAGTAAAATTAATAACAACATATTAAAAATCTCCAGCGATCACCCGTACGCTAAGTCGGCCATATTGGAAAATGGTGGACAATGAAAGTTTTCACGAAATAAGAGAACTATAATTCATAACAAGCTGATATTTGGTGCGTAGCTTCTTGATAACAATAGTAATAACATATCAAAAGTCCCCGGCGATCATTCTGCCGCTAAGTCCACCATACTGAAAAAAATGTTACTAATAGCCCCTATGTATCTACGTAAGATATCAATGTGTTCTTCTCAATGACATTTTACACTGCTAGGTGAGGGCATTTTATCATTTAAAGTAACACGCAGAGACAGTAGGGTATTCTGCTAGGAGTACTTACGATAGGGGAAATGGTGGTGTACTGATTGATTGATTGATTGAATTATTGTGTTTAGTCTACTTTTACGCACAGATAGGCTAATTGAACTGGACCTACCATTTTACAGTATATGGTATCCAAAATACTTTGTGCCTCCTCCAGGTAACGAACTCGGAATCCCTTGATTACAAGGCGACAGCGTTGTCTACGTGAAACTTGTGAATAAACCCTTACAACGAAACACTCTGCCCATGCAGGTATTCGAACCCGGTATCTTGCCGTAGGTCTCTCATTCAACACTCTCGGTCAACAGGGCAGGTTTTTCTTTTGTTCTTTTCGTGATTTTTGTTTTAGTTATTTGACGTCGTTTTTACCTGCCTAGGTTAATCTAAACGATGAGGATGAAATGAAAGTTAACGAAATAGATGGGGAACAAACTCAATGTTCATGCCTTACGTAGGATTCGAACCTAAGACATAGATTCCCAAAATAAATGGCTACTGAATGTGAACCACCACGAGCCACTGGACCCCAGTCCCTGTTCTTTCACACTTTCTCCAAGTGCCTATTTCATAGAATAGTTCCTCATTGGTTAGACGAATGTGCGCGTTGTTGTCATGCTGCATCTATTCAGTCATTCTCATCATTTTATTTCATTTTTCTGATTTTTTCGTTGCTGTTGTACTATGCTAACAGCGACGATGAGATTGAGTGATGAATTTATTTCATTCTTGTTATTCATCGTAGCTTTTCTGCCTCATTTGGCTAATGGCGACGGTGAGGATGAGCTATGATTGATTGCTTTGGTATTCTTTACTTCGCTTTCCTGTCATTTTGGCTAATCTGGAAGATGAAGATGAATGATAACATGACGAAATTGATAAACAAAACGCCCATGCCAAGGCACGGATTTGAACTCGGGATCCTTGGCGTCGTAGCCAAGTGTGATAATCACTAGGTCACGGACTTCGGCAACATGAGTTATGATATTATGGAATTGTTGAACGGGCACACACAAATAACACCCATGCCCGGACAGATTTCAAACCCTAAGCCCCTGATTTTGTAGCACACTGATAATTACAGACGGAGTGATGAAGTGAATGTTAACAGAACTCACAAAAGAAACATTCATGCTTACTCAGGATTCAATACGAGAACCCTTTGCTTCTTGGAGCAGATGCTAATAGCTCCGTGACATTACCATTGGACCAATCGATAGATTTCAGGATTCAGGGTTTCCTGATGTACCCTCTAGGCGCATCAATATAAGGAGGAAATATTTAATTTGTTTGTTTTTCACCTTCATACCATTTCTTTGTTGTTCCTTTGCTCATGATCTTCTTACTCTCATTTATCACCTGTTCTCATCCACTTTCTCTTCCATCCTATCACTTCACTCGTCCGTTACATCATCATCTTGCATTTCAATTTCATTTTCCTAAGTCTCTTTTACAGCTCTCTGCATTAATCGCAACAATAAGGATGAATGGTAAACTGACGAAACGTCCATTCCATATCTAGCAACCTTGATTATTCGGTGATAACTTTTCCTAAAAGTGGTATTTCTTTAGTTTTCGGTGATATTTCTACCCAAAATTCGCGTTTAAATTTTAGCACACTTTTCTGAAAAATATTTGTGTTAGTGTTTTTTTAAAGTACACTTTATGCAGTATGTCTAATCGGGACTGGATTAAAGTTTAAAGTGGGATCCGAATCTCTATGTGCCTCCAATGGAAATTGAACCCTGGACTACATGATTACAAGGCGACGTCATTACCAAGATGCCATCGGAGAAGTCCGTTTTGCAAAGATAGAATTGTACCTTCATTGTGATTTTTAAACCAATATTTTAATTTGTAGATCACGTGGTCTACGACTATACGTGACAGTTTCATACGTTGGGAAGAAATTTTGATGAAGTTTTCTTTCGTTATTTCTCGTACGACAAATACAGGTGTTACGGCTTTTGAGTAACGGTAGGTGCGCACTCGATCACCGCGGGAACGGCATCTCTTCGCTCGATGACGTAGAATATTTCTTGCTCGACAAATATCGATGTTATGGTGGTAGGAGCACACTCGTCTTTCCCTTTGAACTTTGAAGTTCCACCACTTTGCTCGGGGATGCACAACGTTCCCATGGAGAGCAAAAAGTAGTGTAAAACATCGATTTGCACGTGGTTTCACGTAGCTATCGGAATTATTCCATGGACTAGGATAAAAGTTTCGAAAACATGGACTTTATACATGCGTAGATATTGTAATTTTACGTTTCAAGCCTAAAACACAATAATATTGGATTTTTCCTTTTCTAAGCCCAAAATGTGTTGAAATTCGTGAAAAAGGCGATGATTCTAATTTTACGCTAAATTCTCGTTACTTCACAATTTCAAATGGAGGAAAACTTTATTCAAAGCGTGCTACTGCATATATACAAACAATTTTTGCAACAATTAACATTTTTCGTTTTTATCGCGAAAAAGCAAGGTCCCTACTAATACTGGATCAGAACATGTGTGTCACTTTCTTTGTGGATCTACATTGTTCTGAGGCGCTTTTATACATCTCTACAATAATAACAACGACAAGGGTCAATGAAGAAATGTCCATGCGTTTCACAAAATTCGAACCTAGGGTCCCTACTTTCTTGGTATTCTACGTTACCACTCTACCACTCTCTTCATAGTATCTTAGAAAAGGAGATAGGCTGTCTCTGTGTTCATTCTTTGCCTCTTGTTGCCATGTTCACACCGTTCCTCTAGATTAAACACACTGTGGAATGTCCATGCTTCAAGCCCAACACTTGTTGCGTACACACTGCATCCATGTTTCATTATGTCACACATTCCACAATATCCACCATTATTCAACATTTGAACTCTTTCACAAACAATTGGTTAACATCTTCACTTACTTCAATCCAAATACCTCTAGATCAAAGTCAAACATTTAACTTTAAGGATTAGTGTAGATGTAAGGTGGTAGCAAAAGCGAAGGTTACTGTTGGAATATAATATGGAGATTACATCATGATGTGTATTATATTTATAAGGAGTGTAGTAAGCAGTTCTGTGAGCAGTAGAAAGAAACGTTCCGTTACTCATCAACTTGGTTTCGTGTGTTCACTTCTTATTGTGTTTATCGTAAGAACTCAAGCATGTTCGCAGGGAGGGTCAAGGAGTAAGAAAAGCTATCTACTCTTTTCTTCCTCACAGTTATTTGTAAGTCTTCTGTCTCTCTCTTTCCTTGTATCTTTCATATAGCTTTCGATCTTTTCTCAGTTTCAGTGTATGATCAATCCTGTTACTTCCTCTCTTGTTGACCGTTTATACTATTTCCTCCTTTCAATTTTCTGTGTATTTTTTCTTTATTCTTTCTGTCTACTTGTAACGATTGATAAATTTTGGTAAATTTCTTTATTATTCAAATTACTTTTCGATAGCCCTCGTATAAATTCTTTTGTAGTCTAATCTTTTTGAATGTATATTTTATCCTTGTTAAAATTGTAACGCAATTTCTGAATTTCTGCCAAGCGAAAAAGAACGCAATGCAAGTTGAAGCTTGCATTCTTTTTCTTTCCTATCAACAATGGGTTCTTTTTCGTTCGGTGCTGCGCGGTTTTGTAAGTAAGTTCAGCTTTCATTGTGTTTCTCGATATGCCTTTTTCGAAGGGGTAATTGTTAAGGCTAAAAATAACTTTCCATATGTCCAAATCTTTTGTTCAGGGAATAGAATTCCGCAATCCCGCGAGTATGAATACCAGCCGTTTCGCTGGCAAAAGAATCAGTTGATCAGTATATTCCGGAATCTTTAGGTGATTAAATCGCTTGTCGAGGTCCAGGGCTGGGAGAATACGGGCGTTGTGTGGGGAGTGGCTGGTCAGCTCTCCCTTCCACAGTGTCCGAGGTTTTCCGTAAGCCACCTTTCAGGATTTGTGCTGGTCAGCATGATCCTTAAAGGGGATTTTGGCAGGCTTATAAATAATTAATTCATATATAAATATTTAATCTTAATAATTTAAACTTTGAATTCATTCATAAATTTTAAATTCTGTCGAAGTTGGCACTGGTCAGTGTGGCTCCGATGTAAATTCAAATTAAATAAATTAGGCTCATCAAAGATATACATCCTTCTCGTCAAGTTAATATTTTATTCTAAATCATTCTGAATTCTCCTGGTCAGGAGGTTCAATTAAATAAATTTGATTATTTTTTAGTTTAATCCGAGAGCATACCTCTGGTCAGTGTGTGCCTTGTAAATCTGATAGCTTATATAGTTTCATGTCCGTTTTAAAGTTTGAGTATCCGGAACGTTAAGGGAAGTTTATTGGTTTCTCTTATTTAGGTTTATATTTGATGTAATTTTGAAACAGTTATAATAGGTGACCGGTCGTATATAAGTTTTTCTAGAAATTCATTTAATGTAAAAGTCTATTGTTTTTGCTTTTGCAATGTGGGTAGCCAAAAAGGGTAGACATAGAGTCCCCTATTATGTTAAGGAATTCCACGTGGACATTTATAATTTGTGGCCGAGATATGGCTTTGATATTGGGTAGAAAAAGGCTCCCCTTACATTTTGTTATGAATGTTTTTTGGAGGTTGACCCTGAAGATGGTAGTTTACCTCATGAGTTCTAGAGAACATAATGCAGATGTGAAAATATGACAGAAGCACGAATAGAAATTTACGGAAAGATGTTATGCACATTTTTCTTTGGTTTTGGTTAATAGTAATTTTGTGGACCTTTAGTTAATAATTTGCCATCGTTATTTGAAACCAAGTTAAAGCTGTGTTAGTTCTATGATGTTATATGGACATGTTATATAAGAGAGTTCTCTCTTGGTTTTATGTTTACTCTATAGCAAGTTTCAGTCTATGTTATGGAAGTCGTTATGATCTAAATTTTATCTCGGCATTGTTGTAGTTTTCCTTTTGATCAGAAGTTTGTATATTTTTCTTTTAACTTAACTATGTTTGAATTTGTGAATAATTTGATTAAGGTTTAGACGGAGAACCTTCTCTCATGTTAATTTTGGAAAGTTTATTGGAAATTTGAGATGTAAATAAATTTGTAATCGTCAATTGGTATTTCCTTATAGTAAATTTGGTTTATAAGTACAAATTAACTGGCCTCCTTTTGGTTTGATGCAGTGGCGTACGCAAGGGGGGTTACGGGGTTTAACCCCCCCCCCTTTGAGCTTGTGAAATATTATGAAAAATGTTGTGGAAAAAAATTAAATGGCCAATTTTTCACAGTCAAAGATCTGGGACAATAATATTACTATTACTACTTCTACTACTATTACTAATAATAATAATAATAATAATAATAATTTGAATTATTATTTCCATGCAGCATGGAGAAAAGCACAGCATTCCAAACACACGCGTCTTTCAGAGTGATGCCTTGAAAATAAACACGAGTTTATGAGGTTAGGTTAGGGTGACTATGATTTAAAAGAGAAAAAAAGTTGTTTTGTATCTCAGTTGCAACAATGTTCAATACACTGCCGTACGCAGGATTTTTTTTCGGGAGGGGCTGGAATAGTAAATGTGGATATCACATGGATTCGTTTTGGAGGGCAGGATGCATAATAAAATATTTCGTATTTTTGGAGCTTTTCAGTCTATTAAAATTGTATTCAAAGACATAAATGGTAATCGGGATTCACTTTAAAAGAGGTTTCGCATTTACACATTTTGATTTTTTAAAGTTCTTAACGGATTTTTATTTGAAAATTCTGATTTTCTCAAAATTTCGGTAGGGGCTGGAACACCATCGGCCACCTCTCTACGTACGCCAGTGTTGAACGAACATGTATTTTTTTGTGTGTG
The DNA here is from genome assembly GCF_977018435.1 of Lepisma saccharinum. Classification (NCBI taxonomy): domain Eukaryota; kingdom Metazoa; phylum Arthropoda; class Insecta; order Zygentoma; family Lepismatidae; genus Lepisma; species Lepisma saccharinum. The sequence goes on along the minus strand of NC_139229.1, from coordinate 196,858,732 downwards.
TGTGAACAATGAGAATTAACTAAATAAAGTTATTGGTACGTTGTAAGAGGCTAATGTATAGACAAAGGCTAGGCGGACAAGAATACAGTCAGGAATTCGCCTTGCCATTAGATTGTTTACCGCAGCACGTTTGAATGTCTCTCTTTAAAATGTCTCACCTTGTTGACTAGACAATTATTCAAACGACAATAAGCTTAACTATTGTAAAATGTTTTATTGGCAAGAACAGGGAGACAATCCAGATGTGAATTATCGGGGACATTTATGCGGGGAAGAAGCCGGAAAAATTCCAACCAATTTCGGGAATCGAATCCGGATCTCCCGCGTGATTGTCACTTGTCAGACGCTCTAACGACCAGATCACCGCAGCTTCTTGGATGAGTTCCATACTTTGATTATTTCAATTTATTTTAATATATTTTCTTATATTTATGAATCTTCTTCACCCTTGAAATGTCTCACCTCGTTGACCAGACAATTATTTCGTAAGAAAGAAACAAAAAATGCTCCCAGGATTTGATAAAAATCGAATGACTAGAAAGTAATTTCGTTCTAATGTTTTCATAAATACTATATTTATGTAGATCTCTACTACTTAATAGTAGTAGTAGTGGTATTAGTAGTATTATTAGTATTAATTTAGATAATTAATTAATTGTAAGTATTATTAATTAATTGTGATTATTATTATTTAATTAAAGTATAATAAAACAATCGTAATGTGAATTTGGGAAAAAGTTTTAGAAATAACACCCCCCCTTGATGAAATCCTGCGTACGCTACTGATGAGGTGTCCCGCCGTCACTGGTCAGTGAGGCGGAGGCTTTATCAATCCATAAGAGGTCAGTTTAGGTTATGCTGATTTCGCTCGCGACTCGCATGCGTATCCTCACTGGTCAGTGGGATGCGGGTGCGATCACGATGGAAGTTTAAGCGTAAGGAAGGTAACCTACTTTAGAGTTAAGGTTCTTGGTTAAGTAAACATAAATTATTTTTATTATCATTCAAAATCAGACCCTTACCCGAACTTTGGGCTGCGGGCTCTCATGCCCCGCAGGAACTGAGAATTAGTCGTGGCATATATTATAACAGGAAGAGAAATGGTAGGCAGCGACGCCCGGTCTTGGTCTTTCGAGGGGACCGAGCCGGTGTGTCGTGTGCTAAAGTCGTTTTCACAACGGCGCTTATGGAGAAACCGCACAGTGTTGCCAATACAGCGCTAGCTCATGTCGCCGGGAAATGATGACCTTCCTTCACAATGAAGGTGTTACATATTTTGTATATATAATGATCATTATATGTAATTATTAATATTAATATTATACTGTGAACGTTACAGTTACCCTTTTTACTATGATCCATTGCGATCACTACACACGCGAGTGTAATGCACGAATATGCCACTTCAGAAATCACTTTAAAAAGTAAAAATTACTGAGAGCTCACACAACTGAAAACACTTTTTCGAGAGAGGGAAAAAGTCTAAACAGACCAAAGCAGATCTCTCTCTCAAGTAAGGGGAACCTGGCACATGGGTTAGATTCAAGTTGCAACCCAAACAAACAAATGAGTTATGGCCCACGTGAACTGATAAGACGTGAATGACTCAAGCAAGGCATGTCATATTTCTATCTTGAAGCCCCATATTTTGTCACGTGTTGGAAAGCGTTTCAAAGGTTAATATGGTGTCTATGAATTCATGTGTACGTTGGAAACTGAAAGGTGATCTTCATTTCAGTATTAATGTCGACAGTAAAGTAAACAAAAACAACGTGTATTTGCGACAGCACTAATGTTGCTCACAACAGCAGCATTGGAAATAATTGTCAATTATTAAATTTAAGTAATTTCAATTCTATTATAACAAACTGCATGAAGTTCATATTTTTACTGAATGGAAATAAAATAACAACTGGAAAACTTGGTGGTGATTAGCCGCAATGCTGCGGTGAGTCAGCTCAAGATGGCCAGACAACGTCTCCTTACTTCGCGCGCGGTTCGGGTTAAAAAGAAACTCCAAATGCATGGAAGTAATATTTCTGGGAACCTTTGAGTGGTTATAAAAAATGATTTCATTATTTTCTCCACAACTTTGTCCTTGAAGTTTTTACTTGGAATTACAGAACAAAAAATGGCCAGCAACGACATTTTTACTGCACGAATATAAAAAATCTCCACATACTTTATTTGAATATTTTTTAATGCAAATATGTTTTAAAGTATTGATAAATTCTGAGTACCACCGTCACCTATGACAATTAAAAAACAGTGTCAATTTTTTTTAATGATGAATGCTTCAATTTTACGGCATGTTTCAACGTTAGGAATGAAAACAATGTAAAAATTGTGTTTTCACAGAAAATTTGCGTTTTTAATTTATCTACAATTATGTAAGCAAGTTACCAGTTTTTTGTGTTCACCATCGTATTCTCTACAAAATTTCCTGTAAAACTGCAGGTACCGATTTTACTTAAGCTAAATTTGTAATTCCAGAAATTTCACAACAGCGCGCTCGTATTTCCCATAAGAAAAGCATTGCCCATAAGAGCCCATTGTGTCTTCTGAACGTGAAAACGACTATAGGCAACGTGAGCCAACCAAGCTTAACTTTGCAAGTGGCGCCCAACGTGGGGCTAAGCAGTTGTTTGTTGCAATTGTGCTAGCCAACGTGGGGCTAACCACCTTTGTTGCATTCTGTTATTTATGTTCCTTCTCTTTCTGCCTCTTTCATCTAAAATTATATTCTTTCTTTCTCCCTCTCTGGCTTAATTAATTCTCTCTCTTTTGCTTCCTCTCATTCTCTACCACTTCTTTCATTTTTCTTTTCTCCACAATGAGATGTAAAGTTATAACAATATGCATTATTTAAGGATGCATCTTTTCCGAATTTGATAATTTCTTTGAAAATCTTCTGAGAGAGCTCATGTAAGAACTATTAAAAATGTCTCTGTATGTTCATGAGTGACACAGCATACACATTTATTTTGTTACAATAGAAAGATTTAACTCATTAAAAGGTGCCTGTACGGCATACCGTTGTTATATGCCAGGAAGAGAATACTGATAATATAATTGAGAATTCGGTAGCGAAATTTGTGATTAAAGTGAAATATACGTATTATAAGTAAGAAAAATAATTACTGAAAAGGTGCTGAGGAAATGATAATAATATTACAGATAGAATTAAGATACAATGGAGATAGATAGCCGAGAGAATGAGGAAATACGTATAATATACAGGAAAGTCCTAGGATTAGAGGGCAGTTACGAGATAAGTAAGAAATAAGAAGTGCTGAAGAGGTTCTAAGGAAATGATAATATTTCAGGTAGAATTAAGAGTCAATGGAGATATAGAATGTGGAAATACTTATAATACATAGTAAAGTCCTAGCATTAGAGGGCAGGTATGAGATAAGTAAGAACAAAGAAGTACTGAAGAGGTTCTGAGGAAATTATAATAATGTATCAGGTAGAATTAAGAGAAAATGGAGATAGATAGCCTATAGAATGAGGAAATACGTATAATACATAGGAAACTCCTAGGATTAGAGGGCAGGTGCGAGATAAGTAAGAAAAAAGAAGTACTCAAGAGGTTCTGAGGAAATTATAATAATACAGTATTTCAGGTAGAATTAAGAGGAAAGGGTTAGAAAGGGTAAGTTTATATAAGTTGTAGGTTAGGTTACGTGAAAGTTTCGGTTAGAACATAGATGGTTTGTTTAAGTATTCGTTGATATTTCGATTTGTTAACACGTACTCATCAACTGTCATCAATGCAAGATTATCAATTTCAATTTCCTGCATTTTTCCTTCTTCCCTGTCATAAAGAGATTCTGGCATAGGCGTCTACAGGGTCCTTGATTCTTTGGTTACTTGTGATAAGTGACTCGAAAGAAAGGATTGTGAAAAGAATTTCAAATAATAAGTCGAAATAGTTAATTGTTAGTAAATATGCAATGTTTATGTACAGAGCATTAGTTCATGCTATACACAGATGATATAAAGGAATGGATGATTATGAAATCAAATGAATGTCCAGACCTTTATTCTCTTTCAAACTTAGGACTTTAGGCTTTAATAAACATTCTAATATCAGTCCATGGCTTAGGTTTTCCCTTCCTGTAGACGTCCATGCCAGTCCCCAGCTTCTCTTCTTGGTGAGGGATGAGCACTGGAATCAAGAGAAGAGACAAGTGGAATGGCGAAGAGACTGGGTCTAAACATGCTGTTACACTAAAACTATCTCCACACACCAGAGAGTTTCTGTGATACCGCCATTTCTGAGGTAGAATATGGGTTTTTATGTTTACTTTAGTGTGTAAGGGGGTCTCCGGCTCTTAGAAGTGGCTGGAGACCCCATTAGCAAGTAAGGGGGTCTCCGGCTGCTTAGAGGCGGCTTGAGACCTCGTATAGAGTAATAGTTGTTCTCGGCTGCTTTTCGGTGGCCGAACCCATAGTAGTTCACCCTCCAAGTCCCCTCTTAGTTCCTGGTAGCTCATAGTTTATTCTTTATTTTTTGGTGTGGGTGTGAGAAAGTGTGTGTGTGTGTGTGCGTGGGCCTCTCTTGTCCCTTTCGGCGCTCACTACGGAGTGTTGGGTACCGCGCGCGCCTCTGTTGCACGTCACCCGGGAACTCGGGGGGACTCATTCCCACGTGGAGGGGGGATTAGGAGGGAAGGAGGGCGGAAGGCATGGAGGTACCCCCACATCCCCCTCCGACCTGGGCGCCTCCATTGTCCAGGATCTCATCTACATGCTGGTTTTCCCCCTAGGGGAGATTGTGGGTTCAAAGGAGTCTCAAGAGTCCTCAAAGGGTCCAAGGGGAACCCTAAAAGGGCCCAGAAAGACTAAAGGACCAACTTGGGCCTTAAAAGGCACAGAAGGCACTTTGATCTGGAGGAGAGAGGCTCAAGGAGCCAGGGAGTCTCAGAAACCCATTAGAGGGAGAACTCCAGTTCCGTGGAAGCATAAGGGGAAAAAAAAAGGAGCTGAGCAGAGATCTGCGCCAAATTATGCAGCTATCCAGAATAATGAGTGCCGCATACACAGGTAACTTTTGTAGTACTTTGTATAGTACAATGTAATGTAATGTAACACATGTAAAATATGTACCGCTTGAGAAGTTAAACAGTTTACACGTAGAAACAAAAGTAATACCATTGAATGTTAAGGATTCAAAAACACGTTACAGTTACATTTTAGAGTAACACTATTCCTTAGTTTACACATATATTTGTACTTGCATGAATTGAATCGCCGAAATTAAATTCCATTTCGCATTATTTTTCACCAAATTTCACGTTTCGGAATTTTGTAACCATCACCTAGCATACGATTCTATGTAAAGATCACCGAGCGTTTAATAATTTGGGTAGAAATTACGAAATTTTGCTAGCAATTACAAATACAAGATCGTAGATAACTTTAAACCTATGTACGCTATTAGTGTGTATTTATTTCAGCTGCTCCTGTTTTTCCAGACGTTGATTTTAAAGCATCTGTATATATGTGATATTCACATTGTAATTTTGACTGTATGTAGTCTTGATATAGATATTATTTGAAATTGTAGGGATTGTCTTCCTGAAATCTCTACTTGGGTAGGCAGGAAAATGAATCCTCGTGGAAGATATCATATTAAAGTAGTCTGTCATGAAGCATGGTGCATTAGGTAAACGAATAATATTAGCCTGAAATTTATTAATGTCCTTATAAGCATAATATAGTATAGGTAATCTGGATTTATATTTTGCTGTACGTCTGTTGAGCATCAAAGAGTCTAACAGTTGAAATTTTGGTATGATTGGAGATGTCGTGTTGGCAAATTTCTTAAGTAAAAATTTGCTTGCAAGATATTTAACTTTAATGACTGCCACCATGTAACTGAAAATGTATCTCTTCTGGGCCAATCCGATTTTCTTGTTACTGACCTACTGTGAATGAAATGGGTATGTATAATATCTCAATACAATTGAAATTAAGCTCATTATTGAGGTTTTTGTGGTGTGTATGCATTTCTATACACGCGGCGTAGGTTTTCAATTTGACGTTGTATGCCACGTGTATATGATTTCATACACGTAATTATTCGCTTTGTGTTACCACATTTTGTCTTGTTCTTTCCGAATATCACGTTGTTTTAAAATTTTGTGGTGATGAAAGTACCAAAATTATCAGACTACTGGAGCACTAATGCTTTATATGATTTTCATCTTTCCCGAAGTATAATGAGTAGAAACAGATTTGAACTGCTTCTACGAATGTGGCATTTTGCAGACAATACACGTGTTGTCCCTAATAATAGATTACATAAAATTACGAACATCACCAACAAACTCATTTCACGATTCCAAGAAATATACACACCAGGGTAAAATAGTGTCGACGAAAGTATGATACCATGGCGGGGAAGATTTTTATTTCGGCAGTACATCCCTTCCAAAAAGAATAAATACGGAGTGAAAGTTTTCAAGTTGTGTACCAGCAGGGGCTATACATGGAACATTAATCTTTATGTTGGAAATATAAACATGTCCGGTAACATGTCAGTTCCTGAAACTGTTGTGTTACAGCTTGTAAGACATCTTCTCGGTGAAGGCCGGCGCCTTTACACAGATAATTATTGCACCAGCGTTCCTCTTGTTTACCTTGGCATTTACAATAATACCCATCTGATCGGTACAATTAGGTCTAACCGTAAATATTTGCCAGCAGATGTTCTTCAAGATAAATTGAGGAAAGGTGATATTGTAGGAAAGGAAACTCAGGAAGGTGTGACTATTCTGAAGTGGAAAGATAAAAGACATGTGTTAGTCCTATCTACAGCTCACTCTGCTGAAGAGGTAACTGTAATAGAAAGACGTGGTTCAGAAATTAGAAAGCCTTCCGCAATTGTTGATTACAATACTGGCAAGTCCTTCATTGACGTAAGTGATCAGTTGGCTTCATATGGGAATGCTCTGCGAAAGACTACAAAATGGTACAAGAAAGTTATCATTGCATTTATATGGGGAACGGCTCTCGTGAATGCCTACATTCTCTACAGTGACTGCATCCAGTCCAGTAACATACACATAAATGAATTCAGGAAACATGTAATCCTAAATATTATTTCTGAATAATTACCTCCTGGACAGTAACTCACCTTAGCTGAGCAACAAGACAGAAAAACTCCAACTCATCACTTGATAGACAAAGTAGGGGATAATGGAAGAAAGAAGCAAGGACGCTGTGTACATTGCTACAAAATCTATGGCAGAAGTGGAAATTCTGACTCGACAGGGAGGAAGTTTGCCAGGTGGGTGAAGACAGTATTTGACAAATGTCCCAAAAATCCTTTTATGTGCCGGGAGTGTTTCAACAAAAATCATTGAACTTCCAAAGTGTTCGGTACAAAACATGTCATCCTTATATCTATATATCTACAAGGAACATAAGTTTACAAAAAAATATTATATAACAAATCGTTTTGTAAGAATTATGATGTACTAGCAATGTATTCCACAATGTATTATCGCTTGCTGTGAATTCCAACCAGAAAAAAATTGTATTTACACATTTACCCTTCTTTTTTAGTTGTCAATACATTTGTACTAGTGAAAAGAATACGTAAGCGTAAATAAAGTTTTGAAGATTTTTTTACTCTTGTAAGACATTACAGAAATTAAAATTATTACTGCCCCATCTTAGCTGTACGCCACGGCTATTTAACAGTCATATAGTTTTGCTTGAACTGTGAATGCGTTTCCATACACGCGGCCAAGAATCAGGTTCTTGTTTGTGTATGGAGTAGCATACACGTGGCCCAGAAGCAAGAAGTCATGTGTATGACATATCATACACATGGCAGTCAATGTGTTAAGTTTGTATGGTGGATCTCCCACTTCTACGAAAGTTGCTTGTTTTGGAGTTCCTTTCCAAAGGCCATAAATCCTGCATAAACTGCTATATTGGATAGAAGATAGCGTGTTAAAAGCCCAACTTAGAGGAACCAACATAAAGGAACCATACTCTAGTCTTGAGTTTAGCATCTGTTTATGGACCTGATGTAATAATTTAGGATAAGCACCCCACTTTTTCTTAGCTGTCAACATTTTTATTATGTTAAACACTTTGAGATCCCTTACATTGTGCCCGTTCTACTTGTGACTTCCATTTAAGTTTTTTTATCTAATAAGTCACAAAAATTTAAGACTTCTTTGTTGACTAATAGTTTCTCCGATTATATTTATTGATATGCATGAATGAGATCTCTTCTTATTAAAAACTACCACCGAAGACTTATCTGGATTTACTTCAATTCCATTGATATCACACCATGATGAATTACCACAAACACAATTTATTTTAAACAGATGATGATAACTTTACCTGTGACCATTTTAGTCTATTAAAACGATTGCATTATAAATTATATAACCAAGGGTTTTCCTACTGTGTTCAGCATAAGGTTGATTGATACCTTTTGCCAACATTTTTCAATGAACTCTTGCACCAAATTTGCCACTCTTCAAAAATGTTCTTCTTAATCCTCAGCAAAATATCTATGCAGTGCAATGGTAACTGGATTGTTTCATGCATGTAGCATGGAAAGCGAACCCAGGACCATTGCTATCTTGGCAAGTTTTCTGCCTCAACGGGTAGCCTCTACGATATGACGTCACCCCGTTAGTTCAATCACGTGGTTCCACACACGAAACCTCCGTGAGGTGGTGTGACGAGTCATTTTGTAAGCAAGGAATGTGGTTGTATGAACAGGGGAAGGAGGGGGGGAGGTGATGAAGTTCTTTCAGCTTTTAAAGAACGTTTGCATGTACTCGTAGTTAGGGACTGGTGAGTGCAGTGATACAAAGTTGTATACAATCCATGTATACAATGCCTAAAACTACACAATTTTTCAAGATATAAAGCAACATAAATAATTAATTATTTTAATAGAAACTGAAGGAATTGTCAAACTGCACTTTATGAAACATCACTTTATGACTTGATTCTGGGTTACTAACAATTCCAACATTAGCGTTTGCATCTGTGTATGTTTAGATTCAAGATTTAATAGCATAGCTACATCAATAAACCAATGATGCACTAAGGAAATGATATAGTTCCATCAATTCCATGCAAACACTAGTTTTAAATAATACATTGTCTATTGTTTTTATTATTACATTACCTTATTTTGTGGTTTCAATTTTATTAAAGTTGTTTTGTATTGAGCAGTTTGAAAACTATTTGCAATTTGTATTAAAAAAGTAAAAACATTTGTTATCAAATACGCAATTTATATTTCAAAGACTTTTAGTTAGCATTCTATCGTTTAAAAAAGTATTGTAGAAGATAATCAAACCGGGAACCCTTCGTGTTGCAAGCAGGTATCATAGTGACTGGACCACACCGCCCTCCTTGCTCTATTCCTGATATGCTCCTACCCATGTGTTGAAATCATATTGCACTATTTTATCTGTTATTCGTATACAGTATTTCAAACAGAATATTACAATTAAATTGGTGTTTTTCGAAACTATGGAACATTACATTTTCATGAAAAAAGTACATGTTAACTCTAAATATTGAAAACCAGGGAATTTAGAATTAGGTCCATGTCGTGCATGATTCAACAGTCTTACCTACAGAAGACTGCGAGCTGAGCATGCCCAGCTCTACGATTGGCAAGCATCGTGATCTCTGCCTGAGGCTGCAATTCGCAGTCAACACGAAGGTTTTCTCACCAATATGACGTCATCCTTGGTTGATTTGCAGCGGCGTGCCCAGGAATTTGTAAACAAGGTATATGGGTTGTCACGGCTTCTTCTATTTTTTAAAACAATGAAAATCATATTTTACCTCACAGTTGGGGCACAATGGGTTCACAGTTTCACCAATATACGCGTATCTCTGCCCACCGTATAGCCTCCTGGGATGTAATTTAGTATTGGAGAAGCTTTTTTATATATTTTTGATCTTATAAATGTCCAAAAGCAATAATTCTACCAAATAAAGAAGTCGGTTCTACTAGAGAATTGAACCTGCGATCTTCAAACAACTGGGCAAGCTCTTTACCACTTTCCCACTTGAAATTTTGTCTTAAGAGTCGTCAGCAATCTTACAAACGTTGATTCTCACTAGTTTATTTTTACAAGCTGGAATAGACTTGAGGTCTGCAACTCAGAACTAGACTCCTGTGGTAACTTATTCTCTCTCTCCCGTCGACTCTAATATGAGAGACTCCCCGATGGAGCAGTGGTAGCCTTGTAATCAAGGGGTCACGGGTTCGATACCCGCTGGAGGCACAAGTGGTTCGGATCCAACTTTAAACTGTAGGTCCAGTCCCAATTAGCCATACTGTGCATAAAATGGACTTAAGAAACAAATCAATATCAATATCAACTCTAATATGACAAATTTCATGTATTGTAAATGCGAAGAGGCATTGTTACATGTTGCAAATAATTTCTCATACCAGCGTTAGTTTCAGATTTGGCCACAGCTACCGAGCATTTACTTTCTAGACATCTAGTACTTGAGAAAGGTCTTAAGGTGATCTTATATCCTGGCAGGAATTTTAGCATTCATATCGGCAAGCCTGTGTAAACTTTGGTCATGATTATTTCGTAAACCGGTCGACAGAAAATATTAAAATTTTACCTGAGCACTGATAAGACATGTTTCTAGAAAACCACTGTCTGCTATTTTAATTTCCTGCATTAATTAATATTGCTCCTGAAATATCGTATTTTTTGCACTTTCTTGACAAGGCAACCCTGCAGAGAACCCAGTCAGCTCTCCACGGAATCTCGTTCAGGACTATACTCTGTCCCGAGTATCTCTGAACTGGAGCAAGCGAACGAAAACAAGTATCTACGCAAGTAGTAACGCAAGACATCTCCACCAATGACACGCGAGAGGAAATGGTATTGCGTGAAGGGAGTGGAATTAAATTAGAATTAGAAAAGCTCGTATTTCCCAGTGAAGATGGAACTGGGTATTTTTGAAATTGTAGATGGAAAATGGTCTGAAAAATTGGAAACTGATTATGACTTAATCTCTCACTTTTTACCTGTCTCTCCCGTCTATTTCTTCAACCTCCGCGAGCACGAGTTCTTCTCTGCTACTGCTCTATGTCATTCAGTTTCGAACAGGTGTTCTCGGGTTACCAACCAGGTTAGATTGGAGTTAGCTTCCAACGTTTCGAGCGCAAACATTGCTCTCATCATCAGGGAATATAGAAATGCTTTGCTTTGCTTTGCTTCGTCGTCAGGGCGGGGTTTTCATCAGCGCCATTTAACATACCTCTCCCATATCTTCGAGGAGTGAGGATGGTCCGACCATGCTGTGGAAATGGAAAGAACGAAATTGCCTTTCGACGTGGCTGCTACGCCGCTTTACCGAAGTGTCAGAGACAGCTACTTCATTCAGACAAACGAACCAAGAAATTGGAGAGTTATGGGAGATTCCACAGCAAGAAATTACAGAAAGACACTGCACTTCCACCTGGTGAGTGGTATTTATTTTCGACGGACCATTAAATAATTGCTTCCACTCCATCTACGGATCGACTGAAGCAGCCGGCACCCAGTTCGACACAGTCCGTCACGAAGGGAGCAGCCACGACGCGTAAGTCGCCCTGCATTTCAATTTTAGGTCAGACTAGTTCTGCAATAGCAGAACGAATTTCCGCCATACTACCTGGGAAGGTAACTTTGACGTTCGATAGGCACTGCTGTAGGGTCTAAACCAGAGACGACGATGGATTCACCGCCAAACGAGACTACTTGGACCGTAAGAAGATCGGATACGCATATGGCTCCTCAGCTGCCGAGAAACTCAAGGTCGTAGTTCGACAACTCCCAGTGGACTTATCCATGGAGAAGATTCGACAGCTGCTGACGGAGCAGCTCAAAATTCCGAAATACACCGTCGGACGTCAGCAGCAGAAAATGGTTCAGACGTCGACCGACACACCACCGACCAGAAGACCACTGCCTCTGGTATTGGTCGCACTGCCCAGAGGCCCAGATTCTTAACGGATATTACATACCACGACTTTGGGACAGTACAACGTTGTAATAGAGAATTACCACTCCCAACTCCAAAACTCAATCAGACTGTTGAAATTTTTCAAAACATCGACGATCTTGGAAATAAGACCTGTTCTTTCCCAGAGGTATGTAGGTTTGTCTGAAAACTGACATTATAATTTTGTATGTGAACATTAATTTATTAACGCAGTACTGAACTTACTGCTTTAAACTTATTTCGATAATCGGGGGTGGTGGATTATAAAATTATTCCCCTAGGCTATCCTTGTTTCTAGTCTTGTTGAAATTATTATTATTATTATCATCATCATTATCACCGTCACAATTACTAACAATTTTCTTATCATGGTACTTCACTCCCGCTAATTATATGCACTAGTAAACTTACAATTGCAGACACATCTGATTAACATGTATTCATTAAAATTCGATAAAACAATATAAAACAAGATAACACTCACCTAAAACTATTTCTTTCCACTTTTCATGACAGCAAAGTAATAAATGAAAGCCTCGAAGTCAATTTGAACAAAACATACTTTCCGAAGAGAAAAAAATATTTAATTTAGGTACTTTGGGAAAGATACCGATATTACGTCACAGTAGTCACACTGGTCGCTAACTGAGATATGATTTCAACCATCAATAGCACACCACTTGACTGATCTTGTCAATCACTTATGAATTATTAATTTTAAAAAATATCAAGGGAGATATTAATATAACCACCAAATCACAAAGTTTCAATTGTTTGCCTTCAGAATGCTGTCAATCGTTTCTTCAAGCAATCTTTGATGTCTACCATACAGACTTGCACTTTAGTTAAAATAGAGTACTGAAAATTGGGTTATCTTGTAGGAAGTTACTTAAACGCTAGAAACTTCTTCCTTCTATCTTCCTTCATTAAATCTCGTAAAAGGACTTCACATGTTTATTTTGCTATTATCAGAATATTCAGCGTCTCATGTATGTGCGGCTCCCATGAATTGCAGCCCCTAAGCGCATTTATTAATTGTAGGAAACCATTAATTTCCACAAGGGTTTGATATTATACCAGCAGTACAATTGTCACTAAAAATTAAATTTCAGTGTAGAAAAGTGGTGCAAAGAATAAATAAATGATGTGATTATAAACAAATCAAAACGATTGTGGATGAATTTAGATGTGTAGAGCTTTGGGGGGGGGGGGGGGCAAGAGTGAAGGGATAATTCCACCATCCTCTAATTCGAACATTGAGAATGAGCACAATCACTTCTGGTATAAGTACCACTGACCCCACAATAACTCGTCAGTAGGCTGATGCAACCACTCACAATCAGTAATATCACTGCAACGTTGAAGATTAATATAGCAAGAATGTATTAGAAGACAGTGAGAACTTGTTAAGAGCATACCGATAACAGAGGAAAAATATTATTAACATCATTCGATAAATAGATTAAAATTTCCAAGACATATCAAAACAGCTTTAAAAACATTATATAAATATCAATAGTGAAATTCCAGCACAGTAGTGTCACCTGTTGTCACATTTTAAACTTTACTGTCAGTGAATTTCAAATTTTTACAGGTGAGTCTAAACTTTCTACCGCTAGTGTATATGCAGCTATTAATATATGTAGATGCATCATTTAAACTATTACTTTTCTTAAGCTTATACACTGTATGAACAGATAATAACTTTATACTGATCAAGTATTTTTCGTTAACAGCTGCAAATAGTATACACAATTATATATATATAAATCGTACCATATGATCTCACTTCGCCCATCATGAATGAAGCACATTTTGCATAAATTTTCTTCACAAACATGAACAACTTTAAGGTGCAGCTGGATCTTTGGCCAACGCCAGGGCAGCTATTTTCCAAACTATCCTCTTTCTAATTTTGAATTGATGGTTCTGATAGTAAAATTTACAGTTCCTCAATGTGTGTACACTCACCTTACCTCACTTAGTACTCCGGCAGTTTGTTTCTTTATACAGAATATTTGCAGAAGATAAAATTCAACACAAGTATATCAATATACGCTGTATAAAACACAACTAACTTCGTTGACTTTGTCATGTCAAAGCATGATGTGCTAACCACTCTGCCTCAGAGACTTCATGGAATTAATCCAAAATCTGCCCCCAGGTCCCTGTATGAAGACAGTGGTAGGAATTGAATGAGTTATTATTATTATTTTTTTCAGATTCCACTAGGAGTCTTGTGTAGTAGTTCTGCTGTCTAGTGTGTTTGTGTTTATCTTATGTAGTAGTTATGCTGTCTAATGTATTTCTGTTTGTCTTGTGTAGTATCGGTGATGTGTCTTGTGTTGTAGTTGTGCTGTCTAGTATGTTTGTTTTGTCTTGCGTAGTAGTTGTGCTATCTAATTTGTTTGTGTTTGTCTTGTGTAGTAGTTGTGGTGTGTAGTTTGTTTATGTTTATATTGTGTAGTAGTTGTGGTGTGTTTGTGTTTATATTGTGTTATAGTTGTGATGTGTTTGTGTGTGTCTTGTATAGTAGTTGTGCTGTCTAATGTGTTTGTGTTCGTCTTTTGTAGTAGTTCCTCCATTCATATTGGGGGTTAGGCGTAGAGCTGACAACTCTGCACTGTAAAAAGCCATGTCAAGAATCAGCAATATAAGGCCATGGACGTTCCCAAGGTAAAATATTCCGGAGGTAAAATAGTCCCCCGTTCGGATCTCCGGGTGGGGACTACCTTGGGAGGTCCCTGGACTAAGGATAAGATCTACGTTAGGAATAAGGATATTAAATTAGGCACCTGGAATGTTCTGAGCCTTTACCGGCCTGGGGCATTTCAGTGTACTGTTAATGAGATAGTTAAGTATAAATTAGATGTAGTAGCTGTCCAGGAAGTTAGGTGGCCAGGAGAAGGGAATTATAAAACTAAAAATTATACTTTTTCTATGGTGGTACTGAAAATCATAATTTTGGAACAGGCTTTTTCATAAATAATAGCATTATCTCGGCTCTTAAAACAGTAGAATTTATTAATGATAGGATATCATATGCAGTTTTACAGGGTAGGTGGTGTAAAATTATTTTAATAAACATACATGCACCAACGGAAGATAAAGATGATTTTTATACAGAGTTAGAACAGGTCTTTGATAAATTTTCTCAGTATGATATGAAAATTCTGTTAGGTGACTGTAATGCACAGATTGGCAAAGAAGAGACATTTAAACCCACGATTGGTAAAGAAAGTCTTCATGAATTAAGTAATGATAATGGTTATAAGATTGATTACTTTTGCAACCTCAAAGAATTTAATTGTGAAAAGTACCACTTTTAAACATAAAGATATCCATAAATATACCTGGTCTTCTCCAGATGGTAAAACTCATAATCAGATAGATCATATTCTCATTGATAAGAGAAGGCATACTAGTATAATTGACGTTCGTACACATAGAGGTGCTGACTGTGCCAGTGACCATTATTTAGTAATTGCTAAATTAAGAGAAAGACACTCAGTGATTAATCATAAGCAACAAAATCTAAAAGTTATAAAATTTGATACAGGAAAGCTTACTGATGAAAGAATTAAGAAAGATTACCAAATTAAACTGTCAAATAGATTTGATATTTTGCAGGATTTAAATGATGATGAAAATTAAATGAAACAGACGTAAATAAGAATTGGGAGCACATTCGTAATGCAATAGAATTAGCAGCTAAAGAAAGTATAAGATACCATGAACCGAGAAAAAGTAAGCCATGGTTTGATAATGAATGTCATAATATAATATAAATAAGAAATCAGGCTAGACTTAGGTGGTTAAATAACTCTGATGATACAAATCTAAGCAATTATAATAGAATAAAGCGAGAAGTTAACCACACGTTTAGAAGTAAAAAAAGAGATTACTTGAAAAGCAAAATTAACGAAATTGAAACAAACAGCAAAAATAAAAATATCAGAGATTTATGTAAAGGTGTAAATGAGTTTAGAAAGGGGTGGCAACCTAAAGTAAACTTGATAAAAGATAAAGATGGTGATCTTCTAGCTGACCCAAAAGATATTCTAAATAGATGGAAGAACTACTTTAATGACCTTTTAAATGTTCATATAGGAGATAAATCAGAAGTAAATGAAGTCCACACAGCAGAACCTTTAGTTCCAGAACCTAACTTGACTGAAGTTAAAGATGCTATTAAAAGGCTAAAGAATAACAAAGCACCTGGCATTGATTTAATACCAGCTGAGTTAATTAAATATGGTGGAAATTCATTAATATGTCAAATTCATAAATTAATTTGTTTAATATGGAATACAGAAGAAATCCCTCAATAGTGGAAACAATCCATAATTGTTCCTGTGTTCAAAAAAGGTGATAAAATGAACTGCAATAATTACCGTGGAATTTCTCTACTCTCAACAACATATAAAATATTGTCTAACATTCTTTTAACAAGGCTAACCCCATATGCTAATGAAATTATAGGTGATTATCAATGTGGATTTAAACGTAACAGATCAACTACAGATCAAATTTTTCACATCAGACAGACACTTGAAAAAAAATGGGAATATAATCAAAATGTCCATCAGCTATTCATTGATTTCAAAAAAGCATATGATTCAGTCAAAAGAGATAAATTATATAATATATTAGTAGAGTTTGTAATACCTAAGAAGCTTGTTAGTATGATAAAAATATGCACCAGTGAAACAGAAATTAAAATTCGTGTGGGTATTAATATGTCTGACAAATTTACAATTCATGATGGGTTAAAACAAGGAGATGCATTATCTCCATTGCTCTTTAATTTTGCCCTGGAATATGCTGTTAGGAAGGTAAAAGAGACTAAAGAAGGACTAAAATTAAATGGTGTGACTCAGTTGTTAGCATATGCAGATGATGTAGACTTACTGGGGGATGATGTGAATACAATTAAGAGTAATGCTAAAATATTTTTCAAAACTGCTAAAGAGATAGGTTTGGAAGTTAACAAAGACAAAACTAAATATATGCTTACAGGCAGAAACCAAGTGTTATGTAATAATCAAAATCTAATTATTGATAACAACTCGTTTGAACCAGTTTCGAAATTCAAATACTTAGAAGTAATATTAACAAATGAAAATTATATTAAAGAGGAAATAAAAAGTAGGCTTAATTCAGGAAATGCATGTTACTACTCTCTTCATAAACTTTTGTCTTCTCGTTTAATATCTAAGAAACTAAAAGTTAAAATATACAAAACAGTAATTTTGCCTCTAGTATTATATGGATGTGAAACTTGGTCCCTTACATTGAAAGAGGAACAGAAATTGAGGGTATTTGAAAATAAGATCCTTAGAAAAATATTCGGACCTAAAAGGGATGAGGAGACAGGTGAGTGGAGAAGGTTACATAATTTAGAACTACATAATTTGTATTCATGTCCAGATATTATTAGAATAATTAAATCAAGAAGACTTAGGTGGGCAGGCCATGTGGCACGAATGGGAGAGGAAAGAGGAGTTTACAGGATTCTTGTTGGGAAACCTGATGGTAAGAGACCTGTAGGAAGGCCAAGACGAAGATGGAGGGACAACGTTGAGATGGACCTAAGGGAAATCGGTAGGGATGGAAAAGAGTGTATAGATCTTGCTCAAGATAGGGAAAGATGGAAGGCCTGTGTTGGTGCAGCCATGAACCTTCGGGTTTAAGAAGGCTATAGAGTTAGTTAGTTTAGTTAGAATGAGCATTGAGAATAAGCATAAATTTAGTACACTGTTTTTTTTTTGTTGTTTTTTTCAATCTCGCTTAATTATTGCTTCAATTGTCGTAAATGAAGCCAGTCTTTCATTTAATAACTTTTTGCTTTTTCCGAACAGTAATGTTGTTAAAGAACACTTTACGCGTAGCCAGTGACATTGACGTGCGTTCAGTTGAAGTTTCCGACATGAAGTTTTCGTGATGATCAAACGGGTCGATACTCTCAAATTGATTCTCAGCACCTACCGAGAGAAACCATCGTCAGCGAATTTACAAGGATTAGCAACACATTGAAACTAGGACCTGAATAGATAGTGAGTATCGATATGGGTAAGTTTAGAAAAAGCTTGTATTCCAAATCATTTTCTCAGATTTTACATGAGTGATTGTTGACAAAATCGAAAAATTCTTATGGATTCTATGATAGCAATGTACTGGTTAAATGGGCGGACAGTGCGATAGTAATAGTTTGACTTCACGTAATACCTAACGAACAATCTGATGAACAGATTTCCATGGTTTTGAAACATATCACACAATGATACTAAATGAGAAGTGTAATGACATACATGTTTAATCACTTCGTTCTGGATAAAGGATCGTGAAGACGACCTTGTCACGCTCGATACATTCCTACGTGTCCCTAAGTGGGGGTAGATATTGGGTAACATGTAATGGCCTAACTCGTACGTGTGTAAGTTGTGATTCCGAAGAACATTTTCTTGAATTAATGTTCAAGCTGTCAGAGACCATCAGAACCGGCGACTGACTTTCGTATGCAGGGAACTTCTAATTAATACACCAAATAATTGGAATAAGAAACGATTCTCATATTCTTTGACTATACCGCGTTTGTTACAACCTGTCCCTGTTCCCGCGCTAGCTGGTCGCTGGCTTTTCTCCAGGCAGCCAATTAAAATACGCAACGTCTCAACAGCGTCTACGTAAGCGCCTCTCTTCTGGCTTTCATTCGCTGCCCAGCAGACGAATTTTTCCTCGTTTCTCATTGGCACCGAAACTGTCGAGCGATCGCTAACGCGGGAAACGTGACAGCTTCTAACAAACGCGGTATACTAGGCAGTATCGTAGCAACATATTGCGAGGCCCTGGTCGAGATTAGAATGAGAGGCCCGCATCGACTCATTAAATTTCAATTCTCAGTGTTAATCGACACAAAATCTTCAGTGATACATCAGCAATTTTTCACATTTAATAGGGATGTGACGAAGCTGAAAAATTACCGATGCCGATGTACTCACCGATAACTTTTGGAACCGATACGGATGCCGATATTTAACCGATTCCGATACATAATATTATTAAACAGAAATGGGATATTATTTTCAGCATGACAAAAATAAATTTGCTATGTACATTTCTATTGCATATCATGTATATACATATATATTCTCAAGAGATGCGAATGTACATTTGCATCTACAAATGGTGGTTATGTGAACCTTTAAGAACATGGATTCTCAAGAGATTGAACATTAGTACACAAGCAGTTCTTTGAAATGCAAAATTGATTCCTGTTCTTAATGTTGACAATTTACTGCTGCCAGATTCAACTTCAGAAACACGAGTTTTGGAAGCACTTCAGGAAGTAACCTACTTCTTCTCTTATCGCAAATCTGTTCAGCAACACTGAACACTCAATCACTGAATACTGATGCAGCAGGTATGCCCAAGTATTTTCTCAGAACTTGCTTCAGGTTTGAATACTCATTTTTGAATTACCAAGACAACAGCAGATCTTGGTTCAGCAATGTACTGTTTTATTTCGGATTTTGAGTTAGGTTGATCCTCTGAATGAGAGTTTGCAATAATTTTGTTACAAAAACTCTACAATAATGATGAATCATAACCTAATTGTCAATAAATCTTACAAAACTAGAATATAAAACTTATTAGAAGGTAAAACTCTAATATAATCTGTACAAGTTTAAATATCGGATTTTTGCCAATGCCGATACCGATGCCGATATGTCAATTTCTGCCGATTTTCATACATCTGCAATCGGCTTCGGCACATCCCTAAATAATGATAATAAATTACTGACGAAAATGGATTATATATCTTCCCACGTTCCTTTTTTCAGCACTTTAACGACCGTCCATAATTGTTCTAACCACACTTTCGGCCCTCCACCCGGGACCCTAACCACGTTTTTACACAGCACGTTTTACCACGTAACCGCAACAATTTTTTTCAAATGTATTATAGTAGTGTAAGTGTATTGTTTCTAAGTCTTACTTTGTAGGTATGCATTTGTAGCCTCTTTTTTTATCAATTGAATATCACTTTTTGACATATTTTGACAATTTTTTGTCGATGTTTTAGCGTTTAGCGATGTTTTAGTAAAATTTCCCTTTTTTTCCCACTCATACTTGGTAGGTATGCATTTGTAGCCTTTTTTTATCAATTGAATATCAGTTTTTGACATATTTTGACAATTTTTTGTCGATGTTTTAGCGTTTAGCGATGTTTTAGTAAAATTTCCATTTTTTTCCCATTCGCATTTGTAGGTATACCACGATCTTACGTGATATAACTTAACCTATTTATTTTTTTCTCGTGCTAAACTACACGAGAGCCTCTACGTGCCTTGACCTACTTTAGAGTAGACCCAAGTGGACAGTTGAACGTCATCAAGTGAGGTTCACCAAAACCTCAAAAACTCACTTTCTCTCCACGTTCCGCGCCTCATTTATTTCGCTGACGATGTTTCACAGCGATGAAAACAGCACCAAGACATCAAAAACTCACTTTACTCAATTGAGGTTCACCAAAACCTCAAAAACTCACTTTCTCTCATTTATTGCGCTGACGATGTTTCACAGCGAAGAAACAGCACCAAAAAACCTAAAAAAACTCACTTTCTCTCCACGTTCCGCCTCCAAGTGAGGCTCGGTGAGGCTCGCCTTAATGGTTTTTTACGTGATATAACTTAACCTATCTTACGATTTTTTTTACGATCTTCAGTGATATAACTTAACCTATTATTTTTTTTATTTGCACACCGAACTAACTTACATTATATTTTATATAACCTTGTTGATTTTTTTTAGTATGTGGCAATTTTTTTTTAGGAATATTTTTAAAACTGATCCGTGACCCTCTCGTTCTTCACGTCGTGGATGAAGGACTTCTCTGCGACCAGGATGACGCTGCATAGAGTATCGGCAGGCAGCGCGTCGTGGAACTCGCAAACGATCTTGATGTTGGTTCGATCGTTGACCACCACCTGCTTCCTCTTCGTGGTATTGATGACGGACATGGGTCTGTGGGTTTTGAATTCGCTGGGCGTGTAGTACACGTCCACGCTTCCCTCGGTCACGCGCTTGTAAGCCGTGTAAGCTTCGTAAAGTTTGAGGTAATCGTCTTTGGTCATGTCGAGGTTGTAATTCTCGCGCGGGAACACTTCGTTCCTACCATTCTTGAGATAAACGTTCTTGATCTTGCAGTCGTCGAACTTGCTGGAATCTTTTTCCTGATTGTTGTCCCTCCCGGTCTGAAAGAGTACAATGACGAAATCTGGCATGTCGAACTGTATGTTATTGAACTGAGTCGTCACGTCGAATTCCATGTGACTTCCCGACGCCATCTTCTGCATGCACTGGTAACCGTGAAAGTGAATGGGCACCTGCGGACTTTTCAAGATCTCCGCTTTGTACTTGAGGGCGTAGTTCGTCTCGTATTCCACCACCGGCATTCTCAACTCCATGCTCCGGATGACGCATTTGGCTGCTTCGGGTAAAGTGTTGGCTATCGGCGTGCCGTCTGCGTTCAAGTTGGTGTATCGCATCAGTGCGTCGTTGTCGTTGGCCGCTCTTCGAAATGTGATTCTCAGTCCTCCCTTACACATGATCTCCTTGTAGTCCGAGAAGAATCCCGGAAGTAGACGCATGGGAAAGAGCACCGTGTGACTTCTCGTCGATATTTTGGTCCCCGCTTCGAATCCTCCCGCTTGATAGTATGCTGCGTCCGTTTTGGATAATTTCAAAGTTCCCACTGCCGTCGACGTGATGCCTGGATAATCGATTCTGTCGATGACGGTGTTGTGTTTCCTCACCTCCACCTGCGAGAACAGGTGAGGCACGAAGTTGTCCACGAGTATCAAATTTGCTGCTGCGGGGAACGCTTCTCCGCTTGCCTTTTTCACCACGTCGAATTGAAGGTAGAGGTCCGCTCTGTGAGGATGAACGAACCCGTCGCCTACGTCCACGTCGTATTCGATCTCCCTGTTCGCTTCGTTCAAATTGGCGAACGTGCGACGGTTGGGAGGAAAAGATTGCAATTCGTAACTTTCGATTTGCTCCATTTTTTGCACTATGTGTGTTATTTATTGTACGTTGATCTCCACGACGGCAGTGGTCGTTGCACCTGCGAAATCCACCACGTCTCCTTTCTCGTTCGTCACCACCAACTCTACGTTGTCTATGCGGTTGCGACATACTGGAAAATAGATCGGCAAAGAGGGTGTGTAGATGATCGGTTCCATGAATTCGGAACTGGGTTTGAACGTGGCTATGATTCCCGTCTGCTTGTGACTTCCCAACAACCCGTCCGAGGATTTCGTGATCATGCCTTCCGCTATGTTACAGTGAACGTTCAAAGTTTCGATGGCTAGAAATTTAGGAATGTTTGCTGCCTTGTGTTTGATGCCAGCTTCGAGTTTTGTGTTGTTCTCGAAACCTAAAATTTCTCCTAAGGTGCCCAGATCCACGGTCTCCGTCGCCGACACGATTTCCACTCTGTGCGTGACCGAATTTTGAGAAAGGTACGTGCCTTTGGGTAATTGAGATTGCAAAGTGGAAAGATTGTATTGGCTTGGCGTGACGACGATATGTTCGCTTCCGACGCTAATTTTGTTGTTGTGCTGCGTGACGTTAGGTATGAGGTACATGCTGTAGAATGCACGCAGAGCTATGGATTTAGGATAGACGATGTCGTCGTGCAGCGTGAGTTTCAAGATCGAAGATTCGCTCGTGAGATGGAACACGCCCATCGTGATGCTGTTTTAGGTTCCACAATGCTTTCTGGAAATCTTTGATCGTAGGCTTATTTATTTTAGAGAGAAACGCGAGCATGGAGAGACAGAGATGACCGCAGTTCACGTCTCCGAAATTTTGAATGCGTTCGTCGTTGTAGTATATAGGCTTGTTCGTTTTCAGATAATTGACTAAATTTGTAGGTGGAACACCTCCGAAAGAATCGAAACCGAATGCTTTGTTATCATTTTTGTGGTAACATATCCAATGCGTGCCAGAATTTTCTTGACTGTCCAAGTTGACTACTCCACATTCTCTTCTTTTAACGGTTGAAGGTAACGAGTCGGACATGAAAACTCCTCCAAAGTGTTTGATTTGTAACGGTTTGATCAGAGATTCAATGTCTCGGTTGGTGAGTGCTGTTTCTTTTTTTAAAACTTTTTCATCACGCCCTTCCCCCCTTTCTTCTCCATGGCCAGGTTGTGACGTTTCTGTTCTTCCAATTCCGCCTTGTTCTTCTTCGAGTCGATGACGGTTTTCGCGATGGCGGCGCTACCCCCGGCCAAACTTCCAACGGCCCCCAATGCTGCCAGGATGGCCGGGATGCTGAATATGAAACCTCCGATCTTTTGCTGTTTCCGCGAACGCTGCAAGCGTCTCAATTGTGGAGTGCTGAGCAGCAATTTCATTCCGTGTCCTTTCGTCAAGCAAGAACGTTTCTTCTCGCGTTGTTTCTTGGTGAGTAACCCATCGAGGGCACCTAGATTTTTTAGATTGGAGTATGGTATCTGGTACACGATACCCTTGGGCTTCATTTTTTTTCACGGTATGTTATTTATATATATAAATGTTCTGAGATTTTTTTTTGTTTCCCTCTCTCGCGTAATTTTTTTTTCACGGTATGTTATTTATATATATGTTCTGAGATTTTTTTTTGTTTCCCTCTCTCGTGTAATTTCTTTTCAAGGTATGTTATTTTATATATACTCCGCGGAGCCCGTTACACAAATTCTATTACGTGCTTTGTTTTCTTACCAAGAAGTTCCTTTGTCCCCTTGTACACGATTTGAGTTTTGTTCTCGATTAAAATAGCTAGCTTCTCGTCGGATAACATGTTAGCGTATCGATCTGGTAAAATAGACTGTATTGTCCGTCGAGCAACAGACGTACCTTGGGACCATACTGGGTAGAAACGATTGAACCGGAAGTTATCGTGTAAGGTTTGCCGACTTCCAATTCCTGAATTTTTACATACTCGACTGACAAATTTAGCATTTGTTTTAATGCTTGGAGGTCACTCATTTTTTTTCCACTCATATCGAAGAGAAAAATTTCAGGGTGTTAGAGAAATTTTTTTTTTTTTCACAATGTGTGTTATTTATATATACCGAAGATTATATTTTTTCACGATGTGTGTTATTTATATATCAAGTTTTGACACGTATATATATTATTATTTTTTTTAACAGAGGAAGAAAGTTCGTGCTTCGGAAAACGCGATGATGTGCGTGATGATTTCTTCAGTCTCCTGTTTAGACTTGCGCGAATCATCCGTGTATCGTCTTCTCCCCTGCCTTCCTCGTGCAGTTCGTCCATTCTCTCGTTTAATTTTTCCCCTGCAGCCGAAAGAAGAGTGTCGAGATCACCGCACATCATGCCACTGATCTCCCGAATATGATCCTTGACAGCCATTTCACAAGGGATATGAAATTCCGGCGTCGTTTTTGCTATGATCAAAAGTTTCCCTATATCCTCACAATCTCCGTTTACTGCGTGTTTGAATATTTTACATAGCAGTTCGTGCGGTAAGTCGGTTATACAAGACATGTTGTTATTATTTATTTATTTTTACTGTATGTTATTTATATACCCCACCCAAATTTTTGTTTCGTGTTCATGGCGATGGTGGTGCCCAGTGCTGCAACTCTTTCTCCCAACGATGCGTCTCTGCTGACGAATCTTTCGAAAGCGGCATGTTCCAATTTCTTGTCTGCTTCGTGACGTGCATCCAGATCGGTGCTAGAGGTGTTGTAAGCGATGTCGTGATCTTTGCATGGAGCGTCCAACGGATTCACACCCTTGTCTCCTCTCTCCAATCTTTTCTCGAGTTTGGTACCCGGTCCGCAGTACTGGTAGCCAGGTAAATGCATCTCGAAAGGTAACTTGTTGATGATGTCGTTCACGAGTCCCTTTCCTTCGGCCACGTTCCAGAATCTCGGAGGCAGCGTGTTGATAATTTTCATCAGGTAACCTATGCCCTTGTCGTCGTTCACGATGAAGTTAGAAAGTTTCGTGCTGATCATGTCCACGATGCCAATCTTCTCGTTGTAAAAATTAAGATTGCCTGCATTCTCTTCACCGGCTATCACCAACAATCGGTCCACGAGCTTCCTCACGTCGTCCACCCAAACGAATTCTTTGGGTAACGTGTTGTAGCGTTTGACGCCGCTTCCACTCTTCACCTCGTTCCATATCGGTTTGATGAGATTCCTGTACTTCTCACAGCTGCTCGATTTCACCCTATTCTGCGAGGCATCGTTGTTCTGGTACATGGCATCCGTCATGATCAGAATTTCCCTGTAACTCTGGTAATTTTCGTCGGTGTAATCTTTCGGCTGCTTTTTGGCAACGAGTTCCCACAGTCCCACCGTACCCGGATACCTGGTCTAACTATTCTTATCGCCTAAATTAACTTTAATGTCGTTGCCTTCGAAGGTGACTTTCGATTTTCCAATCTTCCACACGACGCCACCCTCGTTGGTTGCCATGCTCGGATACAATCCGAACACTTCATCCTTGTCGAATTTCCCCGTGCTCAGGTAGTCTTGTGCCAAAGGTCCCAACTCGATCTTATCCGAAGACGTGCTACCTATGGCTCGACGTCGTGCCGGTACTTCCTTCAGTTCGAACGGCGTCGAAGGAATGTTCGAAATGGGCGTGGGTACAATGTAACTTTTAGCTGCGAGTGGTACGAGTTTGTTGATCAAATTTTTATTTTGTTCCGTGACACTTTTAATTTCTTTACCTAGACCGCTGATGGCATCGATCACAGGTTGATCTTGACGCTTCTTCTCTTCGTAGGATCCGCGATTCTCGGATTTCCAACCTTTGAAGCGTTTCACGAGGTATTCCCGCAACTTGAGATTGTCCTCTTCTTGAAATTGACGTTTTGACATTTTTCTATATACGTTGAAACGTTTCTGAAACGTCGAATTCTCAGCCTATACGTTCGGTTCTCGTAGTTTTCTGCTGTCACCCGCTTGAGACTATCCACTTTTCTAACACTCACTTTTTGTTGTAATGGTTATTTATATATGCTTGTCAGACGTTTGAAAAAAAAAAGAACGTTTTTTCAAATTTTATTTTTTAGATTCTCACGACCTTTGATTTTTTTTGGATTTTTTTCTTCTTGTTGCAAATCTGAAATTGTCCTCTTGTTAGCCTTTGAGACGTCTAGATAAACGTTTATTTTATTCCTATATTTTCCATGGTTTGCTTTTCGAGTCATGTCAATGGTCACGAATCCGAAATCGTCACTGTTCCAACAGTGGGAGCAGAATTTTGAAAATAGATTGTAATTTATGTCAGCCCCTGCGTAATCATCGTGTGCGTGTTTTAAATTGGTGTGGTCTTGTCGAAACAAACATATGAAATTAGCATTGTCGCGTAGCAGTTGTTTCGAAACCTTGGAAAAAGTTTGTGCCAGGTAGAAACAATCGAATCCTTTGTGACGTCCTCGAGTGAAAAAATTACGAATATCGTTTTGATTTTCCAAGATCATGTCGTCGAACACCACAACGGAATTCTCGAGACAATCGTCCAGTGGAATGATTTCGGATGCGAAAGTTCCAATGCCCAGTCCCTCGTACAGTTTCATAAGTTGCTGGTATTTCGGTTGTTCGAGACTTTTCGAAAATACGTAGAGGTGTCTGTTTTCCCAGTCTAACCAATTGGGTGCGAGGATAAAATTATCAATGAGCAGTGTCGTCTTTCCGCACCCCGAAGGTCCTAGGATCAGACATCGTATGCTGTCGGGGAGCAATTCGCCGTTTCTTTTCTTCGTTCGATTTTCCGAATCAGGTAAACGTTTCACAACATTCCACGTACTCATAGAATCACTTCGTTTGAATCGATCCGCTTGTTTCAAGAAGTCCCAGCCATTTCACCAAAAGTTTGTCCCCTCTCTTACGCAAAACTTTTTCGATAAGGTACGTGTCGGGGTATTTAGTTTTCGAGAGTTCCTCCTCGTAGAAGCGCCCCAATAAAATTTCACCGCCACTGTCCTTTATTATATACGTGTGACGGTTCCCGGGTAAAACTCGAACCACGGTAAAACGTTCCGTGCTCCAGTTTCGTGTGAAACCCCTGTCGAACGTTCGCTTCAATTTACTGACCCTCACCTGGTCTCCAATTTTGTATTTAGCTTTTTTTGTCGTGGGTGTGTACTTTGGACAATAAACGGTAGAAATTAAACGCTGCTCGTCGGACTTGGTAACGTCAGCTGGCTTCATGCCTATCGTTCTGTGCACCGTGTGATTATAGTCGTTAACGAGTTCCGGAAGAATGGTGACCCACTTGCAGCTTTCCTGAAGCGTAAAGCGTGACCACATGCGCGATTTCAGAGTGCGATTGAATCTTTCCACGATGCTGGCTTTGACGTCACTGAAGGTCGAGTAATGTCGAACGTCGTGTTTCCGAATAAACTTTTGGAATACGGCATTGTAAAATTCCTTCCCCTTGTCCGTGTGCAGAAACCGAGGTCGTCTGCCGCTTTCGCGAAAAATTGTCTTGAATGCTTCCGTGACGCATGTTCCTGTTTTCGCCTTCAAAGGTAGAGCCCATGCGAATTTCGAAAATGTGTCTATGAGAAGGTACTTGTTGCCCTTGTTCAATTTATGTACATTTTTTAACTTGCCGCTACTCATCTCGACGAGGTCACTTTCCCAGAGGTCGTCGATGCCCTTGGTTACCACCGCTAAACGTTCGTAGTTGCGGCGTGCAGGTTTATGCAATTCTTGGACGATGGCTTGCCTAGACATTTTTTTTAGAGATTACGTTTGAAGAGAAGCACGAGCGTGATGGGATTCAAAAAGGGTGGCACCTCGCTCGTGTTTTGAATGATCAGCTTATCGCCGGCACTCACGTCGAAAACAGTAAGATCTTCGTCTTCGTGTATTTCATATATGTTGCGCGTTTCGTTCCAACGTGCCAGAGGAATGTTTCCTGCTTTCTGGACACCACGATTCGATATCAAGGTCATGGTGGGGACGCTAGCTTTTCTGCCGTGAGACCAGTACGAAAATTCGTTTACCTGAATCGTGCCATCGAGGAGAAACTTGTAGTACGGATGATAAGGATGTAACATGTACAGTTTGTTACCTTCGACGAACGTGGAGTTTCTCTGTTGATTGGGTACGCTGTTGATTTCGATGGCTTGCAAGGTGAACAATTTGGCGAATTTAGTGTCGACGCCGAGCAGATTACTGTGAACTTGTCCGAGTTTATTTTCGATGGGCAACAAATGCTCGACTATGGTATCCGTTACGGCAGAAAATGACGGTTTGATTTTCACTTCCACGTTCAACTGCTTGTAGTTTTCGTTCAGCTCTTGCAACTTGGCAGCGAAAGAGGCCAGCGTCGATTCCTGCGTGGATTCCAGCACTCCAACTTGATCTCTGATGTTGACGACAATGTTCTGAAGGTTCTCGACTTGATTCAATTTCGAACTTTTCTCGGTAAGATCGTTCACGATGCTTCGCATCTCTGTAAACTGCGTGTGAAGATCCGCGACGCTCTGCGAAGTGGGCAGCGTCGACACCAGCGAAGTAAGTTCATCTCGAATCTGTTCCACGTTTGCCGTTTCCGTTTCCAGTCGTTTCAGCATTCGAGATATGTTCCTTTTCAAAGCGTGTAATTCTTTGGAGGTGGGGAGATTGGCCACCGTACTCTCGAGATCGCTCAATGAACTTTTGATGTCACTCGAATCGGATAGTGCCGTCACCGCCGTTTTCAATTTTTCCAAATCGAAGGTACGCTCGTCCGTAACGATTCCAAGTCACCTTGTATGTTATCGAGTACGTGATGAAAATGAGCAAGATTGGATTCGACGTTCAAATTTTCTAAATATTCCATCTGCTGAACCGTGCTCAACGTGTCTTGAATGCTCGTCAACGCGCTCGCTTGAACTCTAATATTTTTAATTTCTTCGTTGATCAACTCCAGAGACGCCTGAGGGGTAGCGATGGTGGTTTGAATGTGTTCGAAATCTTGATAAGCCTCCAATTGAATTTTTATGTTCGCGACGCTTTTACCGATGACCTGCAGTTCGTCTGACGATGGTAGGTTCGTCATGGTATCTTCCAAAGTCTGCAACTTGGATTTAATTTCTTCCAACGTGCCGGTGAATTCTTCTTGTAATTTGGAAACGACGACATGCAAGCGTTCTACGTCGATATCGTTCATGACGGTTTGAAGTTCAGAGAAATTCTTTTCGATTGCCGAAGTTCGTTCTTCGATTTCGAGTTTCAATTTTTCCAAATCTTCATTTTTCGATTGAAATTGCTGTAATTTGGCCAAATCATTTTGAAGCGAATCCACGCTCAACTGTATATTTTGAACGTTGTTGTAAGAAGGTACGTCAACATAATTTTTTATGAGCGTTTTCAGTTCGGAATCGATTTTCAGAATGGGATCGAGACATTGCGTTTGGAGCGTAGCGATCTCCGACTCTAAACTTTTGTTTAAGGTCTCCTGCAAAGCAATCAAATCGCTCCTCAACTTTTTAACTCGAACGTCCAACATGAGAATCTCTTCTGCGTGGTCTACACACTTGGTGTTGCCGAAAATGTCGTTAGGCATTTTGTTAACGGTTATTTATAATAGGATAGAATTTTCGTAATTCTACGAAGAGAGGAATGAGTTTGTCGTAATCTCCGAGGAGTTCCACGTAAAGACAATCTCCTGCTGAAACATCGTACGTAATGTTAGAAAGCATCTTGTCGTGCTTGATTCGAAAAATGTTCTTGCCGGTAGATATTTTGATTTCGCCTACGTTTTCCGGATTCACGGTGATCCGAAGTTTCCCGTCGATCGGAATTTCGTAGAAATGTAAATTGTTATTGAAGACGTAAAAAATCTTGCCCACGTCCTCATCCAATTTCGTCCAAATGCTGTTGAGGTGAATGATCAATAGACCGTTGACTTTAGTTAACACGGAAGGTAGAAATTCATGATCTGTCGTCGTGCGGTGTACAGTCTCCATTGTTTGCTTTCGGAAACCAAAGAGATTCATTGTCCTTGCTATTTATTTATTGTGCATGTGAGACAGTTAAAGTTTATTTTTTTATTTTAGTTATAGTTATTTAAGTTTATTTTTTTTTCAATTGCATTGCCTACAATTTTTACTAATTTCTAAACGATAGTGCCCCCAAGGCAACGTGTGGATTCCACAAGAAAAAATACATCTTTTATCGTCATGCGGATCTAATGCTACTTTCCTAACTTTGTTTGTTGTAATGACGTGGTCTACACTTTGGATTCTTTGTTCTATACTTAGTATCGTCGATTGTGAGTAAAGGCAATCGATGTAATCGTGGAAGGTGAGTTTGTTCTCCACCGTATTCTTGCACACACCTTTTGCTTTCTTCGTGACGCTACTTTCTGTTCACATGGCATACATTTTCGAACGCAAACCCGCGAACTCGACAATAATATCACCGTTACATTCATCTTTCAGTTTACCTAGGACTTTTTTGTTGAGGGAAGGAATCCCAAATCTGTTGGGTTGAGGATATGCAGAAGTATCGAAATACTCAAGCATGGAAGAGTAGTATAAAAGTATATAGGATAAACTCAGGAAAGGAAGAGCTCCCCTCAAGCAGGTTTGGCTACACTTAAAACTAGCTCAACATGCCCATATGAGTTTTTTGCTCTAGTGTGGAACCCTGCCTAATCCAAGATTTTTGTAAAAATGCCCTCGGGAATTTTTTGTGAAAGGAAGAGCCCTCCTCAGATTGATTTGCCTACACTTATAAAAGGCACTTCTGTGAGATTGTTGACCATAAATTTGTTAAAAATATGCCCCTCTTGATATTTTTTTTGGCCACACTTAAAACTAGGCCAAGACACACACACACACACACACACACACACACACACACACATACACACAAAGCACAGTGCTGAACCAAGCTGATATTTTTTTTATCCAGCATAGAGTTTTGATTTGAACCCCAAGAAATTTTATATAAATACCAAAGCTAAAAATATTAACACACATACACACACACACACACACAAGAAATATACAAAGCACAGTGCTGAACCCAACTGATATTTTTTATCCAGCATAGAGTTTTGATTTGAATCCCAGGAAATTGTATATAATAAACAACAACAAAAATGCCGAATCAAAAATATTGTAATCAATGCAATAAGAATATATCCAGCCCCAATTGGGATAAGCACCAAATATATAATTGTAATCCAGATAAAAGCAGAATACTCACAAAAATATGCCCCAAATGCCTTAGAGAATATAGCATTCAACACTTCTCATATAAACATACAGATACTTCTTCTGCACAGTCATCAATATTTCCAAACAAAATTGAATGGAAATATTTGTGTGATTGCCCTGTATAGTTTGGATTGCAAGGCTAAGTTTTGCAATTTTGTAGACCAGGAACTTGACTCTGTGCACCAGAAACAGGCTCTCCACAAATTATGTGAACATCATGGAGCATACAATATATTTTACAATTTTGAGAATCTCAATTTAAATTCAGGAACAAGAGATTTGGATTTGATGTATCTGGAAATATCCTTTTTTTCAAAAAATATTTGCATCTTGAATCAACCTGCAAACAATATTACATGTTAGGCTGGGCTATTTCAACAGCAGTAAATATTTACCAAATGTTTCAATGTTAAAAAACAATCAGAATAATATCTTCCAGGAAATATTGATACCTGAACATGCAAACATATTTTGAAAGAAGAAATATTGCAAGATATATAAAATCAGACCACCTGTTGGATTGTTTTAGGGAAAAATTTGAAAATCTATCAGAGTATGATTTTTTTAAAGTGCAAAATGAAACAGAGGCAAGATGGGTACTTGACAGTGATGTTGGGTTTGGGTATGTGAGCATAGAATTGGGTTCTGAATATGATGATTTTGAATCCAATACATACTGGCATAGAATTCATGCATACCTGTTGCATTGTTATTGGGGAAAATATGTTGCTTTTTTTACAAAAAGTACTTCAAGTTTAGAAAAATTTAGGTTTTACAAATTTTTCCATGATCATAGAATTTATACAAACAGCAGGTGGCCTGTTGATGACATATCATGGGACACAACAATTTCCATACTTGATGAGGCAGGAAAATTGGATGTAAATTCTGGTTTATATTTTAATGAGTTGATTATGTACCTGCTTAAAAACAATATCAATTCTGGCTCATTCAATACAAGATGGACTTAAATAATTCGAGTTTTTACACAAAATATTTTTTTTGTAGATGGAACCTCCACCAGATTATAAGTTAAGTCCATGGATTCTGTCACACCTATTCTAATACAATTAATATCACAAGTACCATTACAAGGCACGCACCGCATAAAATCATAATTCCAAGCGATGGCATGGAGTAATCATTTTTCCACGATTCCATATCAGACATACTGCAATTGGAGCTTCAACAATTCGGGACTGTGCAATATATTGTCTACAAATGTAGGAAAAATAATATTGTACGGGTTGCAAACAAAACTCCCAAAGCTTATGTATTTCAGGTTTCTTAAATTTGAAACAGAATCCAAACTGTCTGGAAGTTCATAAAAGTGAAGCCATTCTACAAGCGGGTCTATCTCAGCTTCTGCATGATATATTTGAGCAAGAGGTGATGTGTTTATAATATTTGTTGGTATAGAGGTTTGTTCTGAATCTTATCAATTATGAACAGCTCTGCTGCATGTTGTGATGATGAATATCTAGTCCCTAAACCTAACAGAGCTGTGCAGTGATGTTGTTATTGGGAACAGGATTCAAATCCTACACAGATTTATGGATAGGAGTGATTGCCATGAAATTATATCTAGATCCCTGTGCAATAATGCTGTTATTGGGAACAGGATTCAAATCTTACACAGATACAGATTCTTGCTGAGCTTAATAGGTGATTGTCATGGAAGATACTCAATATTTCTGCTGTTATTAGGTACAAAATTCAATTACACAGACACAGATATAATATCTAGATGCATACAGAACTATAAATCTATACTCAGCTGTGCGGTGATGCTGTTTTTGGGAACAAGATTCAAATCCCACACAGAAACAGATTTTTGCTGGGCTTAGAACTATTATGGATAGGTGATTGCCATGAAATAATATCCCTATACCTGACAGAGCTGTGCAGTGATGCTGTTATTGGGAACAATTTTAACAGAGCTGTGGTTTCCATAAATCTATACTCAATATCCCTATACCTGACAGAGCTGTGCAGTGATGCTGTTATTGGAACAGGATTCAAATATACAGATCCTTGCTAAACTTAGAACTATGCCATGAACAAAACTGTGCGGTGATATAATTATTGGGAACAAGCTTCAAATCCCCGCACAAATACAGATTCTTGCTGAGCTTAGAGTGAAGATACCAGTGATATAATTATTGGGAACAGGATTCAAATTATGGATAGGTGATTACCATGAAGATACTCAATATTTTTGTTATTAGGTACAAGATTCAATTATACAGTTACAAAAATATTCATTAACAGAGCTGTGCGGTGATGTTGTTATTGGGAACAGGATTCAAATCCTACACAGATACAGAGCCTTGGAATTATTATGGATAGGTGATTGCCATGAAGATAGATACTTAATATCCCTATACATGACAGAGCTGTGCAATTATTGGGAATTGGAACTTACGTACAAGATTCAATTACACAGATACAGACACGGAAATAATATCTAGATAACAGAGCTGTAGTTTCCATAAATTTATACTCAATATCCTATACCGTGCAGTGATGCTGTTATTGGGAACAAGCTTCAAATCTCACACAGATATAGAGCTTTGGAATTATTATAGATAAGTGATTGCCATGAAGAAAGATATTCAATATCCTATTAGACACAAACACAGTATCAATAAATTTAACAGAACTGTGCTGTGATGCTGTTATTGAGAACAGGATTCAAATCATAGATAGGTGATTGCCATGAGGATAGATATTAGACACAGACACAGAAATCAATAAATTTATAATATTCTTATACCTGACAGAGCTGTGCGGTGATGTTGTTATTGGGAACAGGATTCAAATCATGGATAGGTGATTGTCATGAAGATAGATATTCCAGCAAATATTCCAGCAAAGCTGGAACGTATGTTGAAACGTTTATAAAAAAACAATGGTGGAAAATATCAGAATCAAATTATCAGGGTATGTATTATTCACATCTTATCCATAACATATCAACAAAAGTAAATAATATTTTCAAGGCAGCCTACACAACATATGACGAGACTAGGTATTGGACCATCCCGTCCAGCAACGCACGGTGACGCAGCATTGAGATTGCTCTCGAGAGATTATACCTTCATATTTCCAAGTTACAACAGAAAAAAAAATCAACGTCCAAAAATAAAACAAAGGTTGACCAACCGGCAAAAAGGTTCAGTCCGGTTAATGAATTTAGCTCACCCCTAGCCCTTACCTTTAACTTAAATTCCCACTGGTTGTTAGAAGGAAAAACAAAACATCTAATCTATGCTGATAAATTAAATTCGTAAACTCAACTGCGTTAAACTGTTTCACTTAACCGGGGGGGGGGGGGAAATATGCTAGTTTTCAGTACACCCCAACCCAGAACTGCAGACTCGATCATAAAACAAAAACTTTTACTGAAATGGAAGTTCGGCTTATTGCCTTGGGAGACCAGAGCTTGATAAACCTTCCCATCCTGAAAGAAATATTATGATTAACATGATATTAATTAAATTACACTAAAGCATGCATGGATACAAATCTTTGATTCGGAGTCAGAAATATTGGTTCGACGATAACTATTTATTTTCACAAGAACGTAAACAAACTTGTATTTGACAATACGTATTCTTCTCATTTACCATGTGCCAAGTACACAATACTACACTTCCTACCAGAACATTACAAAGGTTTCATGTACTGGCATTGTATTCTCAAAAAGATATCAAAACTGAATCATACATCAAAAGTTTTTCCGTAAAGACAAACGTCCGAGACCAATAACAATCTTTACGACTGATAATAAATCCTACAACGGTTATTATTATTTTTTGTTCAACATGGCTGCCTAGGACGCCAATTTACCCGCCGAAACTAAACACCACGATAACACACGAATTATGGCCATAATTTTGACACTCGGATGCTAGCATTAATTTATGTGCGATAGAACTCTTGTGTAGTTTACGATCCTTCCGGTTCACATAACTGCGATGCAAGAAAAGACGGCAGATTATTACTTACAGGACAGCTGACATCGGGGGAAATTTCCATGACCATTAACTTCAAATATCCATTCATAGACACCATGGACCGTAACTGCTCAACGGAGTTTTTGAAGAACAGTCCTTCACAAACAATTTAAGGCAAATGGATTCACCTATCAGCTCCAATTAGGTTAGATTTCCATTGAAACTTATCACAATTTCTTTTACATTCACCAAAGCTTCTTCTTTCTCCCGGACCAAGTCCTCGAACTGTTCCGCCGATCCGATTCCCACTATATCCATTCTCACCGCTTATGCACAGGAACGTGTTCGATGACCCGTTCCTCAGACCAGTTCAATTTTATCGCGCCATCTTCCGGCGTTGACGAAAGTTTCTTTTTTTGCAATGCCAAAACGCAAATTACTAATTGCGATAACTTTGTAAATGTACATAGGCTAATCTAATTTTGAAAATATAATTTTTTGTTGTATACACAATCCAATCTTATATTTTTATCGCTTATACAAACGTTCGTGTTAATTTTGACTTAGAGTACATTGATGCCATCTATTGTCAAATCTTGGCATTAATCTTCAGTTCAAGTTAAATTTAACACACAAATGCCATCTATGGGCAATTTCGGCACAATCTGCCTAATTTACTTTACAATCGTCACAGTTATGACAGATATTGTCATAGTTGGCGCCCAACTAAAGGCCGAACCCATCTAAACCATTCTTACAATAGATTAATATTCAACTGAACATAGAACATTTACTCTCATAATCACAAAGAATCAACAATAACCCTTTACAACATCATACTATTTACAACAAGAACACTGTATAAATTTCACAGGAAGGGAATGCTCATGTCGCCCTGGTCACCACATGATTACAAATTTCATCAGGTATTGAGTGAGTCTATGACCCATCAGTCGCGTGCTGTCCCGCCGCAAAACCTTGCTCACTTGGCTCCACAGCCCGCCGCAGGCAAGATTCCACTTGGACTACCAAGACATTTATTACCTGATATCTCAAATCCGGACAAAACTGAGCATCAACATTCTAAGTAATCCCTTAATTTTTTTTTTTTTTTTTTTAATATATGCCCAAACCTGCAAATTAATAGCTTACTCTGCAATTTGTCTAACTCTCCAATCTTCACAACTCTAATTATCGTTATTAATTGTGGTTCCCAACTAGCATACTCCGGTCCACCGCTGAATCCCTCCTACTTGGCCATATTAGCCCTCCGCAGGTGATCATCTACTTGACCTATATGCGTCATTTCTGAACAGTACACCTCACTCTTGATTTGTATAAGCAGGCACACTCACGAATCGAACTTGTGTGTCAAGTTCCTGCAACCTTTCATCAATCAAGCCTGAGTAAAGCAGATTGACCCCCTTTACTTCTGTCAACCATTGTTTCATTTTCTTCTGAGAGCACAACCATAGTTTCACATTTTCGATGGATTGATTTTCTAATAAATCTCCCGTGATACAGTCTACTAATTTCAACGTGGAATCCTTAAAGTTCTCTACACAGAGATAAGGTCCATAGTACAAATTACAATATTTTTTAATGATTTTGTCACTCAAATTCCCAGGAGCATGATTTTTTACAAATACCAAGTCTCCCCGCTTGATACTGCATCTTTTATCTGACTTTAAATTTATTTTCTCTAATCGGCCTTTTCTTGATTCCTTACTCTTTAAATCCGCCATAACCAATTTAGAATTCCAAGAAATATTGTTCATACCCAACCCTACGGGACCAAAATCAATAAAGTTTCTTTCCAAATTTAGGCGTAACTCACTAGGAGTGAAACCGGTTTGAGAAGATATGGAATTATTCAACAGGTGCAGAGCATCCTGTATATAATCTGGCCACCTTGAGTGATTCGAGGAGCACAAAACCCTCATTAAACGATTAAGCTCTTCGTGATACCTCTCGACCATGTTAGAACTTGGATGGTAGGTAGGGACATAAGTTACATCAATTCCCCACCTTTTCATGGACTCCTGAAACATCTTAGATTTAAATTGGGGCCCATTATCTGTGACAACCCGTCGAGGGACTCCCAAGTGAATGAAATAATTTTTTTCCAACTTGTTAAGTATCATCTTCGAATTACTATTTGATATTGGATAAGCCACGAGAAATCTGGAAGCTGAATCCAGGACGGTAAATAGAAACCTTTCTTTTTTCGGCCCTAAGGCGAAAGGTCCTTGCAAATCAAGGAATAACACATGACCAGGTTTATCTGTGTTATGTGATTTTGCAACGAATTTAGAAGGATGCTTATTGGGTTTTGTACGCTGGCAAATCTCACAATCCTTAACAAAAGACTTGATATCTGACTTCATTCCTTTCCAGAAAAACAACCTATAGACTTCTGCCAAGGTTTTTGCCACCCCAAAGTGTCCCGCATCATCATGACAACTTATGAGTAATTTACCAATTAAGATAACCGGTATACATATTCTGAGCTTCTTATGATCATGGTAATCTCGTATGTATAATATTTCATCAAACAAGCAATAGGTTTGATCCCAAGTTCTGGAACGAGGATTGACCCCTGAACCATTTCCTTCCAGGTAATCTATTATTTCCTTGAGTTGAGAGTCCTCACGCTGGGACTTAATAATTTCCTCTTTGGAAATAACTATTTTTCCTGGAAACAACGCCTGATTTTGATTTATTCGAAATACAGAGTTTGAAATATCCGGAAAGGTACGACTGAGCAAGTCCGCTAATTGGTTATCAGAACCCTTACAGTATCGTACTTCGAAAGAATACTGCTGGAGTTGCATAAACCATCTAGTGAGTCTAGCATTCCACGTGTGGGCGGACTCCAACCAGGTGAGTGACTTATGATCTGATATCACCACAAAATGCCTTCCTCGAAGAAAGGATGAAAATTTGTCAATAGTGAAAAGAATTGCCAAGACCTCTAATTCCGTGGATGTATACGACTTTTCATATGATTTCAGTAACCGGCTGACATAACCTAAATGTTGTATCTCACCCTCATTGATCTGATAACAATATCCGGCAACTCCAATTAAGGAGGCATCCGTTTGCACAAAGAAATCTTTATTGAAATCAGGATAGTTTAAAGTGACTTCCTGAACTACCAATTCTTTTAACCGTTCAAAAGCTCGCTCAGCCTCTATGGTCCATTGCCATTTCGTTTTATGTTTCAAAAGGTCATACAAAGGGTGCGCAATCATGGCATAATTATGTATATACTTGCTCAACCAGTTGAAGCATCCCAAGATTTTTTGCAACTGCTTAATATTATAAGGCACAGGTAAATTTACTATACTTTGCACGTAAGCGGGGTCTTTCTGATAACCGTTTGTGGTAATTATGTGACCTAGGAACTTCAACTCCTGAACACAAAATTTACACTTTTCGAGCTTCAAAGTAAAACCAGCTTCCTTCAATCTCGAAAGCACTAATCTGACGTGTTCTATATGCGAATCCAAATCCTTTGACTTTATAATTATGTCATCTACATAGATTACAGTGAACTCGTGAAACATACCAAGAACTCGATTCATTACATCCACAAATACTGCAGTACCATTAATTGAACCGAAAACTACACGTTTAAACTGGTATTGTACACCGTCAAAAGAGAAGGCTGTATACTTTCGGCTGTTCGGGTGCAAGGGCACCTGCCAGTATGCATTCCCTAAATCTAAGGATGTCAAGTATTTACAGTCCTGAAAGGATGATAACAAATCATTTATTTTCAAAGGAGAGATCTGCTTCAATTTTACGTGTTTATTGATTTTCTTCAAATCTACGCAAAGACGAATCCCGCCATTTGGCTTCGGTACCACCAACAAAGGAGAATGGTATTCCGAATTAGATCGCTCTATCACGTCCCATTGCAACATCAAATCAATTTGTTCCTTCACTTTCTCACGGTAAGCGTAGGGTATAGGGTAATTTTTCTTGACTATGGGACTATCAGTATTTAGCTCCATTTCATGTATATACTCTTTGCATAATCCGGGTTTATCAGAAAATACACCATCGTACTCTTTGAGCATATCAATTAGTCGAGACTTTTGTTCTATTGATAACTCAACTGATTCCTCAAACTTTACTTCGAAGAGAGACCTATTATTTACCCTAACGTTTTTACATTCAGACACCTGCACACTTTTGACAAGTCTAGGTTCCTTCGGGTCACTCACTTCCTCCAAAGGAGTGAATTTTAAAAAGACTCTGCCATTACGGGTCTGATAGAACAACGCTTCCGAATCAAAATTCAATTCACCCTGAACATTGTATATCACATCCAATCCCAAAATGATAGGAACGCTCAATTTTTTCACTACAAGAAACTGTACATAAATGTCATAACCTCCCAAATTTACCATTACTTTAACTATTCCTTCAACTGACTTAGTTTTCGTACCAGAATAATCCGACAATTTAACATTTGATGCTGGAACCAACCTAGGTCTAGAAATGAGTGAGGAGAGACCTTTCCATACATCTAGTGACATCAGACTCGTTTCTGCGCCCGAGTCACATAAGGCAGTCAATTTCTGATCTAAAATTTTAATTTGAATTAAAGCCGAAGGGCGGTTATTATTATTTTGTACATTAATAGGTATTAACTGTTTATCAAATTCATCCAACTCCCCGTCTCCCGAATCATCTTCCATATTTACAAATAGTATGACAGGTCGTGTTACTTCACTCTCCCCCCCTGCCCTTTGTGGAGAGTGTACTGGCCGTTTCCCGTCCGTCCATTACCTATTTCAATCTCGTTGAAATTTGGAGAAGAATGAACCTCAGCTTTCACTTGACAAGTTTCCCTCATTGAAGTGTGACCTACCGGTTCACCCAACACTCCCAAGGATCTCAAAAAGTTTAACATGACCGACATTCCCTCCCTGGTCCAATGAACTTTGTCTACTCTACCCCGAGACGGATGTCCAATGAATTCTTCAAACAACTCAAGTTTAATGCGATCACTGTCATCAAAAAACAATGGAGAAATATTAAATACTTTTACATTATTACCATTATGTAATGACATAATGAAGTCATTGACTTCTTCCCAATTCCGCCACGCAGTGGAACCTTTTGAAGACATCAGTTTTGGAATAGGTGGCAATGTTAACAGATTTATATCCTTCGTCCTGCTAGACAGTTCTTTGACTGTTTCCACCAACCCCCTTTTTATTTCTTCCACTGATCGATATCTAAGTAAATCATTAGATCCAATCATAACGAGAACAGAATCAGCAAGTCTTTGACATGACCTTAGTCTTTCATTCAACTGATCAATTGTTTGTCCACTCACCGATAGACCAATGTGCCTATTACCATCTGCATCAAATGAAACTGGGTAACCTGCAAAATTTTGAGCAACCCTCACAAACATACTGTCACCTACGAGCTGTCTACCTTCAAAGATGGGGATATTTCTACCCATATTTTGATTACCTGCCCGCGGTGTATAACCACTGAAGCGATTATTAGGAGGATTCATCTTGACCCCACTCACATCACCTCCCGCGATGCGAGTTCCAACTCGTTTCCCGAAACAGACTCTCTAGCTGAAAACGACGTAGCCTGAACTCGTCTCTTACTACGCGGACTGACCTGAGGCTTCATCACGTTTCCAGACGAAGATGTATTAGCATCTTTCAGATTCATTCTACCTGTGGTATCCTTCGCTTGAGATACCACAGAGACTCTACCCAAAGTTTCACGGCCATTTTTGCTCTTTTGAGTGTAACCCTGTTCCTTCTTAGTTCCCAGATCCCTCAAAGACTCATAGCTTTCAATGGCATGAAGTGCTTCTGAAAAAGTGGAAACATCCTGCATGACGAAGTGTTCCTTTAGTTTGTAAGGCAACAAAGTACCCAACTGGGCTACTAGATGAGACTCTTCCAAGTTGGGTTGTATAGATTTCAACAACTAGAAATTTTTTGAGAAAAATTGGAGGACGCTTTCCTCTACTGACTTATTGTAAGGCGAATTAAGTATTCTAGTAAGGCAAGAGCTGCGCCATCTAGAATTCTCATAATGTGAAAGAAACCCCTGTTTAAATTCCACATAAGAACAAATCTTACCCTTATTTTCTCCGTACCATACTTTTGCGCTGTCAACCAACAACTTAGGTACATAGTTGAGGTACTGGTTCTCATGAATCCCATATAAATCCAAGAGTTCCTCAGTTTTCTCCAAGAACTGAGACGGTGTCACATCAGAAACTATCCCATTAAATTTCGGAAATTTTAATAAGTCCTGCGGTTTAATGTGTACGCTGTTCGGACGCAACACCGGATGTGTTTCCCCACCCTCAGCCGGTACACTGCCCTGTCGGTCTAGACCAGTTTCCTCTTTGGAGATCACATTACCCTCGTTCAACAACAATTTCTTGTGTCGCGTTTTCAAGTAACTTTTCTTGTTTCTTTTACTGTCAAAGTCTTTGTAGACATCTTCCTTACACGACGTTCCAGAACTCGCGTAACCATTTTTAACCTTTACATAACTACCGACACCAATACGTGAAACGCTTTCTAAATCGGAGTCATCTGTAGCAGTAGCCTTATTAGCAAACTTCTTGTTCAAACCTCTAGTTTCTCCTCCCAACAATCTATTATCCGCAGTGTAACTCGATTCCTTATTTGTACTATCTACACACCTGTTGTCCCACCGGGTAACAACTTCATTCAATTTACTCATCGTCCCTTCTATTGACCTCAAGGTAGATATTACGACAAGAGGAAGTACAACCTCTTTATCAGATCTTTGGTCATTCCCAACTGCAAAGTCAACCAAATTCCTTTCCCTTTTTACACAGCTATCCACCATTGGAATGCCATTCACATTTTTTGCGACATAGTCGTGATCGGTAAAATTAGTTAAACCTTTGTTTTCTGCGACTACACACATTTTTTGGGTGACCTCCTGCCTCAATGTTTGGATTTCCAGAGCATTGTCTAATTTGAGCTGCTCAATGTTTTCACGAACACCCTGTACCTCCCCTTCCAACTTGTTTAGCAAGGAGTCATATTTCTTTTCCACCCCTTCTGCTCTGGTAATGCACTCAATACGGTATTGAGCCACGCATCTTTTAATTTCTTCATTCCCCTGTCTGACTTCAAGGATGCTTTTATCGGTTTCAACCTTGAACTGACACAATTTGGTCTCCAAGTTGATAACCATATCCTTAGTTGAAGCGAGCTCACTTTTGAGAGTTTCATTACTCTCCTTGAGTTCCTCTTTAAGCTCCCTGGTGGTACTCATGAGTTTATCACCAAGTTCCCCTTTGAGAGCTTCATTACTCTCTTTGAGTTCACCTTTGAGCTCCCTGGTGGTACTCATGAGTTTATCACCAAGTTCCCCTTTGAGAGCTTCATTACTCTCTTTGAGTTCACCTTTGAGCTCCCTGGTGGTACTCATGAGTTTATCACCAAGTTCCCCTTTGAGAGCTTCATTACTCTCTTTGAGTTCACCTTTGAGAGCTTCATTACTCTCTTTGATGAACGCAAACAGGGCATCGAGCGTCACTGGCTCATGTTCAGTACCCATAATGAAAGGTTTACCCAATCTACTAAAAAAAAATCTACTTTTTTTTTTTTTTATCAAATAATCTGCGCGAACAATTCAACAATGCCTAAGTCTCATAATCTTTCTATGACGAGACTAGGTATTGGACCATCCCGTCCAGCAACGCACGGTGACGCAGCATTGAGATTGCTCTCGAGAGATTATACCTTCATATTTCCAAGTTACAACAAAAAAAAAAATCAACGTCCAAAAATAAAACAAAGGTTGACCAACCGGCAAAAAGGTTCAGTCCGGTTAATGAATTTAGCTCACCCCTAGCCCTTACCTTTAACTTAAATTCCCACTGGTTGTTAGAAGGAAAAACAAAACATCTAATCTATGCTGATAAATTAAATTC
Organism: Lepisma saccharinum; assembly: GCF_977018435.1. Classification (NCBI taxonomy): domain Eukaryota; kingdom Metazoa; phylum Arthropoda; class Insecta; order Zygentoma; family Lepismatidae; genus Lepisma; species Lepisma saccharinum. Next base: position 196,815,534 of record NC_139229.1, on the reverse strand, counting down.
GTAAACTCAACTGCGTTAAACTGTTTCACTTAACCGGGGGGGGGGGGGGAAATATGCTAGTTTTCAGTACACCCCAACCCAGAACTGCAGACTCGATCATAAAACAAAAACTTTTACTGAAATGGAAGTTCGGCTTATTGCCTTGGGAGACCAGAGCTTGATAAACCTTCCCATCCTGAAAGAAATATTATGATTAACATGATATTAATTAAATTACACTAAAGCATGCATGGATACAAATCTTTGATTCGGAGTCAGAAATATTGGTTCGACGATAACTATTTATTTTCACAAGAACGTAAACAAACTTGTATTTGACAATACGTATTCTTCTCATTTACCATGTGCCAAGTACACAATACTACACTTCCTACCAGAACATTACAAAGGTTTCATGTACTGGCATTGTATTCTCAAAAAGATATCAAAACTGAATCATACATCAAAAGTTTTTCCGTAAAGACAAACGTCCGAGACCAATAACAATCTTTACGACTGATAATAAATCCTACAACGGTTATTATTATTTTTTGTTCAACATGGCTGCCTAGGACGCCAATTTACCCGCCGAAACTAAACACCACGATAACACACGAATTATGGCCATAATTTTGACACTCGGATGCTAGCATTAATTTATGTGCGATAGAACTCTTGTGTAGTTTACGATCCTTCCGGTTCACATAACTGCGATGCAAGAAAAGACGGCAGATTATTACTTACAGGACAGCTGACATCGGGGGAAATTTCCATGACCATTAACTTCAAATATCCATTCATAGACACCATGGACCGTAACTGCTCAACGGAGTTTTTGAAGAACAGTCCTTCACAAACAATTTAAGGCAAATGGATTCACCTATCAGCTCCAATTAGGTTAGATTTCCATTGAAACTTATCACAATTTCTTTTACATTCACCAAAGCTTCTTCTTTCTCCCGGACCAAGTCCTCGAACTGTTCCGCCGATCCGATTCCCACTATATCCATTCTCACCGCTTATGCACAGGAACGTGTTCGATGACCCGTTCCTCAGACCAGTTCAATTTTATCGCGCCATCTTCCGGCGTTGACGAAAGTTTCTTTTTTTGCAATGCCAAAACGCAAATTACTAATTGCGATAACTTTGTAAATGTACATAGGCTAATCTAATTTTGAAAATATAATTTTTTGTTGTATACACAATCCAATCTTATATTTTTATCGCTTATACAAACGTTCGTGTTAATTTTGACTTAGAGTACATTGATGCCATCTATTGTCAAATCTTGGCATTAATCTTCAGTTCAAGTTAAATTTAACACACAAATGCCATCTATGGGCAATTTCGGCACAATCTGCCTAATTTACTTTACAATCGTCACAGTTATGACAGATATTGTCATAAACACAGCTCTGTTAGAGATATGGATTATGACAATAACAATATCAACAAGGCTCTATATCTATGTGTGAGATTTGTACCTACACAACACAGCTCTGTTAGGGATTCATAACAGTTCCATGCTGTAGAAATATCAGCAAGGCTCTATTAGATGTTATTTCCATAGTAATCACCTGTCCATAATAATTCCAAGCTCAGCAAGGCTCTGTATCTGTGTGGAATTTGTAATTGTTAGAGATATGGATATTAAGTATAGAATTAATACTAAATATTATTTTATTTTCTGTGTCTGTATCTAATATCTATCTTCATGCCTATCTATAATAATTCCAAGCTCAGTATTAAAGCTTGTTCCCAATATCAGCATCACCGCACAGCTCTGTAAGGTATAGGGACATTGAGTATAGATTTATAAAATTTGTGTCTAATATCTATCTTCATGGCAATCACTTATCCATAATAATTCCAAGCTCAACATTGAAGCTTGTTCCCAATAACAGCATCACCACACAGCTCTGTCAGGTATAGGGATATTGAGTATAGATTTATGATTTCATTCTCTGTGTTTGTGTCTAATATCTATCTTCATGGCAATCACCTATCTATAATAATTCTAAGCTCAGTATTAAAGTTTCTTCCCAATAACAGCATCATCACACAGCTCTGTCAGGTATAGGGATATTAAGTATAGATTTATAAAATTTGTATCTGATATCTATCTTCATGACAATCACTTATCCATAATAATTCTAAGCACAGCAAGGATTTGTATCCGTGTAGGATTTGAATGCTGTTCTCAATAACACACCTATCTATAATAATTCTAAGCTCAGCAAGGATTTGTATCTGTGTAGGATTTGAATCCTCTCAATAACAGCTTCACTGCACAGCTTTGTCAGGTATAGGGATATTGAGTATAGATTTATGGATAAATATTATTTACCTCTTCATGGCAATCACTTATCCATGATTTGAATCCTGTTCCCAATAACATTATGACCGCACAGCTCTGTCAAAAAGATATTGAGTATAGATTTACAAAAATTTATTTACTAGATATTATTTCATTCTCTGTGTTCTTTATGACAATTACCTATCTATAATAATTCCAAGCTCAGCAAGGCTCTGTATCTGTTTGTGTCTAATATCTATCTTCATGACAATCACCTATCCATAATAATTCCGCTCTGTATCTGTGTAAGATTTGAATCCTATTCCCAATAATTATATCACCGCACAGCTTTGTTAGGTATAGGGCAATCACCTATCCATGATTTGAATCCTGTTCCCAATAACAGCATCACTACACAGCTCTATTAAATCGAGTATAGATTTATGGATAAATATTATTTCTGTGTCTGTGTCTAATATCTATCCTCATGGCAATCACCTATCCATGATTTAAATCCTGTTCCCAATAACAGCATCACTACACAACTCTGTTAGGTATAGGGATATTGAGTATAGATTTATGTTATTTCATTCTCTGTGTTTGTCTCCAATAACAGCAGAGATATTGAGTATCTATCCTCATGGCAATCACCTATCCATAATAATTCCGCTCTATATCTGTGTAAGATTTAAAGCTTGTTCCTAATAATATTAACCACACAGTTCTGTCAGGTATAAGAATATTGAGTATAGATTGATGGAAAATATTATTTCTGTGTCTGTATCTAATATCTATCCTCATAACAATCACCTATCCATGATTTGAATCCTGTTCCCAATAACAACATCACCGCACAGCTCTGTCAGGTATAGGGATATTGAGTATAGATTTATAAAAAATATTATTTCCATATCTGTATCTAATATCTATCTTCATGACAATCACCTATCCATGATTTGAATCCTGTTCCCAATAACAACATCACCGCACAGCTCTGTCAGGTATAAGAATATTATAAATTTATTGATTTCTGTGTCTGTGTCTAATATCTATCCTCATGGCAATCACCTATCTATGATTTGAATCCTGTTCTCAATAACAGCATCACAGCACAGTTCTGTTAAATTTATTGATACTGTGTTTGTGTCTAATAGGATATTGAATATCTATCTTCATGGCAATCACTTATCTATAATAATTCCAAAGCTCTATATCTGTGTGAGATTTGAAGCTTGTTCCCAATAACAGCATCACTGCACGGTATAGGATATTGAGTATAAATTTATGGAAACTACAGCTCTGTTATCTAGATATTATTTCCGTGTCTGTATCTGTGTAATTGAATCTTGTACGTAAGTTCCAATTCCCAATAATTGCACAGCTCTGTCATGTATAGGGATATTAAGTATCTATCTTCATGGCAATCACCTATCCATAATAATTCCAAGGCTCTGTATCTGTGTAGGATTTGAATCCTGTTCCCAATAACAACATCACCGCACAGCTCTGTTAATGAATATTTTTGTAACTGTATAATTGAATCTTGTACCTAATAACAAAAATATTGAGTATCTTCATGGTAATCACCTATCCATAATTTGAATCCTGTTCCCAATAATTATATCACTGGTATCTTCACTCTAAGCTCAGCAAGAATCTGTATTTGTGCGGGGATTTGAAGCTTGTTCCCAATAATTATATCACCGCACAGTTTTGTTCATGGCATAGTTCTAAGTTTAGCAAGGATCTGTATATTTGAATCCTGTTCCAATAACAGCATCACTGCACAGCTCTGTCAGGTATAGGGATATTGAGTATAGATTTATGGAAACCACAGCTCTGTTAAAATTGTTCCCAATAACAGCATCACTGCACAGCTCTGTCAGGTATAGGGATATTATTTCATGGCAATCACCTATCCATAATAGTTCTAAGCCCAGCAAAAATCTGTTTCTGTGTGGGATTTGAATCTTGTTCCCAAAAACAGCATCACCGCACAGCTGAGTATAGATTTATAGTTCTGTATGCATCTAGATATTATATCTGTGTCTGTGTAATTGAATTTTGTACCTAATAACAGCAGAAATATTGAGTATCTTCCATGACAATCACCTATTAAGCTCAGCAAGAATCTGTATCTGTGTAAGATTTGAATCCTGTTCCCAATAACAGCATTATTGCACAGGGATCTAGATATAATTTCATGGCAATCACTCCTATCCATAAATCTGTGTAGGATTTGAATCCTGTTCCCAATAACAACATCACTGCACAGCTCTGTTAGGTTTAGGGACTAGATATTCATCATCACAACATGCAGCAGAGCTGTTCATAATTGATAAGATTCAGAACAAACCTCTATACCAACAAATATTATAAACACATCACCTCTTGCTCAAATATATCATGCAGAAGCTGAGATAGACCCGCTTGTAGAATGGCTTCACTTTTATGAACTTCCAGACAGTTTGGATTCTGTTTCAAATTTAAGAAACCTGAAATACATAAGCTTTGGGAGTTTTGTTTGCAACCCGTACAATATTATTTTTCCTACATTTGTAGACAATATATTGCACAGTCCCGAATTGTTGAAGCTCCAATTGCAGTATGTCTGATATGGAATCGTGGAAAAATGATTACTCCATGCCATCGCTTGGAATTATGATTTTATGCGGTGCGTGCCTTGTAATGGTACTTGTGATATTAATTGTATTAGAATAGGTGTGACAGAATCCATGGACTTAACTTATAATCTGGTGGAGGTTCCATCTACAAAAAAAATATTTTGTGTAAAAACTCGAATTATTTAAGTCCATCTTGTATTGAATGAGCCAGAATTGATATTGTTTTTAAGCAGGTACATAATCAACTCATTAAAATATAAACCAGAATTTACATCCAATTTTCCTGCCTCATCAAGTATGGAAATTGTTGTGTCCCATGATATGTCATCAACAGGCCACCTGCTGTTTGTATAAATTCTATGATCATGGAAAAATTTGTAAAACCTAAATTTTTCTAAACTTGAAGTACTTTTTGTAAAAAAAGCAACATATTTTCCCCAATAACAATGCAACAGGTATGCATGAATTCTATGCCAGTATGTATTGGATTCAAAATCATCATATTCAGAACCCAATTCTATGCTCACATACCCAAACCCAACATCACTGTCAAGTACCCATCTTGCCTCTGTTTCATTTTGCACTTTAAAAAAATCATACTCTGTTAGATTTTCAAATTTTTCCCTAAAACAATCCAACCGGTGGTCTGATTTTATATATCTTGCAATATTTCTTCTTTCAAAATATGTTTGCATGTTCAGGTATCTATATTTCCTGGAAGATATTATTCTGATTGTTTTTTAACATTGAAACATTTGGTAAATATTTACTGCTGTTGAAATAGCCCAGCCTAACATGTAATATTGTTTGCAGGTTGATTCAAGATGCAAATATTTTTTGAAAAAAAGGATATTTCCAGATACATCAAATCCAAATCTCTTGTTCCTGAATTTAAATTGAGATTCTCAAAATTGTAAAATATATTGTATGCTCCATGATGTTCACATAATTTGTGGAGAGCCTGTTTCTGGAGCACAGGTTCCAGCTTCTGGTCTACAAAATTACAAAATTTGGCCTTGCAATCTAAGTTATACAGGGCAATCACACAAATATTTCCAATCAATTTTGTCAAATCAAAACTCTATACTTAATAAAAAATATCAGTTGGGTTCAGCAGTGTGATTTGTGTGTGTGTGTATATGTGTGTGTGTGTGTGTATATGTGTGTGTATATGTGTGTTAATATTTTTGGGTTTAGTATTTATATAAAATTTCTTGGGGTTCAAATCAAAACTCTATACTGGTTAATAATTTGTTGCACAGCATAATGCAATATAAATAAACCAGAAATAGGCCACAACTTGGCCACAAGTGGACCGGAAGTAGTCAAACCGGAAGTGGACCGGAAGTAAACCGGAAGTGGACCGGAAGTAGACCGGAAGTGGACCGGAAGTGGACCGGAAGTGGACCGGAAGTAAATATGTGTGGGTGGGTGTGGGTGGGTGTGGATGAGTATGTATGTATGTGTATATATGTGTGTAGGTGGGTGTGTCTTGGCCTAGTTTTAAGTGTGGCCAAAAAAAAATATCAAGAGAAGCATATTTTTGACAAGTTTATGGACAACAATCTCACAGAAGTGCCTTTTATAAGTGTAGGCACATCAATCTGAGGAAGGCTCTTCCTTTCACAAAAAATTCCCGAGGGCATTTTTACAAAAATCTTGGATTAGGCAGGGTTCCACACTAGAGCAAAAAACTCATATGGGCATGTTGAGCTAGTTTTAAGTGTAGCCAAACCTGCTTGAGGGGAGCTCTTCCTTTCCTGAGTTTATCCTATATACTTTTATACTACTTGGAAGGATTTTTTATGTCTTCATAGAGGTTAGGTGTTTGTATGCTGTAAATGAAGCTGTCGGTGTCCGTGTACAAAAGTGACATCTTATCATTGAAGAAGGGTTTCATCACGTCGTAATGAAATTCGAACATGTGAAGTTTCGACAAGTCGAGAACCGTTGCGCCAACATAAATTGGTTTTCTGAATTTCATCAATTTTATATCTAGATTGAAAAGTGCCAAATTCTCATTGTAAATTTTTCTCGACTTGAATCTAAGATCGGCCACCCACTTCATGCATTTATTTTTATCCGAAACCAATTTCACGTCTACGTGATTCCGCACGTTTTCCATCGTCTTGCCATACACCGCGTTATTCATCAATTTAAAAAAATCTTTGTCTAAATCGGAAGTGGCAACTGTCCTATGTTGCGTGTTTGTTTCAATGTACGGTTTGAGCCACTCGGAATGTTTAAACCTGAGGACTCTTCTAATATTCGCTACCTTAACACTCTTCCCGATCAAGAATCGGAGATTCGAGTAATGAACAACGTATCTCTTTTTCCCCTCTAGAGTCAACAAAAGCTTGCATTGATTAGAATGAGGCGAAGATTTGAACTCGGATGCCGGTGGTAAATCGCTGAACAGATCGTGTAAATGGTCGGGGAATTCGATATCCACCTCTGCGAAGAAGCCATGCTCACTATCGTCAAAATTTTCTACATCTATTGATGCCCATTCGAATCCCCCGTAAGGAAGTTTCTGTACCATGGCATGTCCGTAGAGATTATTAACGTCGGCGTAGAAGATGTAATTCGATGCTCGATTTGAATCATAATCTTCTTTCATGTGCACGTTGTTGGCTTTTGCATATCTCTGTACACTTTGTACCATCCCGCCCCGAATCCCCCTCTCGATGAAAAGTAACATGTCCACGTCCGATGTCAGTTCCAGCTTGACCTTTGTCTGGAATAACATTGCCGACCACGCTAATCCCGGTAGGCTGAAGAAATACGCTGGATCTAATTTATAAATATTCGTTGCCGTTTTCCTGAACGCTTGAAAAACATCCGCGAGTATCGTTACGTCTAATTTTAAGTAGGCATCGTGGTAGTCTCCGAGTGTCCTACATTCTAATTTCTCCCACATGAGTTGCGCGTGTTGGTATTCTTCGTCCGTAATTCCTTTCTCTCTGAGTCTGCTGTAAAATTCTCTTGGAAGTGGGAGAGCGTCGTCGTTAAATTTAGAATTATCACTAACGTATTCGTAAGGATAAATCCCTTTACGTCTAACGAGTTCTATGTCTACGTTGGGAAAACTAGCTTTTGTAATTTTGAATTGTTCGTCTAAATGTTTGCTGGCAAGAGCGTCCAGGCTGGCAGACAGAAATCTGTACGAATCCAGAAACCTCATCTCGATGGTATTTTTAGTCTCAGGAATCATAACTTTCTTACTTATAGAGATGTATCGTTCTTGGTTTTGAGCAAGAATATCTATTTTTTGAGTGTCGTATCCGAGTTTTCTAATTAAGGGATGAAAGTCGTAATTAGAGCCATTGTGAAAGAATATGGGGACGAATTTTGGTTTTTGGATTTTGAGGTTGCATGCATTACAGATTCCGCTTATGAAGCGACCGTCCGTATGCGAATGGTGAAACACTTTACGATTGTCGTCTGTGAAGTGGTTATCGCACACAGGACACTTGACAGTGTCATAGTAATTTTGAAGTTCGATAGCAGATAACGGAAGCATCGGTTTCGATGTTTGCAGCATGCATCCAATTTTCCCAACCTCCTCGACCATCTTTTCGAAGAAGCGTTCGATTGCATCGGGTCCTCGGTATACGTACGGTTCATCTATTTTATCCTGTCGCACGACAACGTAACCGAAACTGTTTGGTTCGTGAAGCTGGTAAGGTGTGGTTGAAGAAACTTCGGGATCCGGATCGCAGTACGAGAGTGGTTTGAGGAACGCCTCGAAATCAGCAACGATGATGGCCGGATGTTCCAACAATGCCTTGTGCATTTTGAATTCTTCCACTTCGTTCTTTTCGGGCATCAACATTCGAACCGGTCTGTTGTTGCCGCAATAAATTTTATGTTCGGCAAGTTTATCGATAGCAATCTGACGTCCAGTGTATTTTCGATAATCGGATTGTTTTCGATCGTCGAACGTGGTTAGGCATCTCGGGCAAACTTCGATGTTGTTTGCATGCTTGGAAGTTTGACTTATGACCAAGCGTGATAGAGAACGAATAAGACAGTAATGGTGAACACCGTCGTTTGAAATTAGAAGAAGATTAATCACACGAGCATCGTCATCGTCAACATCGCTTATCCTGACGGGATGCACGACATGTTTATCCAACGTATAGGAATACACGTTGATGATTAAGCGTTTTCCTTCTGCATCTCGTGCTCGTGTTTCGAATTTTGATATATCAGAAATGGTCATCGTGTATTCGATGCCAGCCATTGCATTTTCCAGTTCAGGTTCATGCTGCTTGTAATGATAAACCCGTTCTGGATTATTTGACCAATGAATCGGGTGAAGTTCCGCCAACACACACCAAAGAAAACATTTGTTATCGCTGTTCTGTATATTTAACACAGCCCTCTTGTGTTGAATGTTCGGTGGAAGAGGAACGTAGCTGGAAGCGCGAAGAGGCGAGAATCGGTTCACGTAAACAGTTAACGTGTGAGGACTTCCACACAGAGACCATCCCGACCCTTTAGCCTCGAAATCGTCGTGTTTCTTAACCAGTTCATTTGAAAGATCAGAATAAAATTCGTCCAAATTATCGACGTCCGCCAAATGAAGAGCCTGTTTTTTTGTTCGATGATAAAAGACTCTTGTTGTACAGTCTTGGACAATGCTGGGTTGTAACGACCCTATTGAAGAAGCACTGAAGCAAGCCCTCGGTGTCTGACCACCAAGCGCCTTGTGACTAGACAACCCAAACAACATTGTAATTCTGCGGCTTGTATACCAGTCACGGGTATACATTTCTGTAAATTGAGCAGTGATGCCAATGAGAAATACGAGATGAAGATTGTCGGAAGTAATGTTTCGTGTTCTCGACATGGAATAATACTCGGTCCAAGTTACGTTCCTTTATTTAATGTTGTTTGGTAACAAACCTGACGGACTGGGTTTATATTTTCACTCCTTGCATTACACTAAGTTCTATATTTAACAGTTATATTAATGCTTTGAACGAAAATAATACCTAGAACAACATCCAACACACGTTCACACCACTCTTGTCACACACATGCACGTGAAAACGCACACACAAAGCTAAGTTTTAACTTCCAAGTGAATGTCCAAATGACAGTAAACGGAGAAGCATGATGTGCGAAACATGTGATATTTCACAGAAAGAATGCGTCTATTTTTGACATACGTGGTTTCTATTAATAGAGAATGAGACAATTATCAGAAATTAAGATGCATTTGCTTTTTCATGTGCTGAGGAAGGCAACGGACTGACTGGAAAAAAAGAAAATGTAGTGCTATTGATAGTGTGTTGGTTAGCGTTCAGAACTTTCATCAGCGAGGCATGGGTTCGATCCCCACCATGGGCAAACTTTTTTTTATTATTCGCTTGCAGTGAAAAAATTTATTATATTGTTTTCTAGGCATCTTAACGAAAGGATACACATCAAATTTAATATTTTAATCTGTCCTTTCATTCTTATAATAGGTTCTCTATCACAAGGGATATAGAGATTCTCTATCTTGACGAAGGATATTTTCTCAATAGTTCCGTAGCTACGATTCTCCAGTCCCTTCCACCCACTTATTTATTTACTTTCTTCATATCTACTCACGAAATACCATGAATCTAACGAAAACACACAGATATAGTTAGAACAAGAAACACACCTCGCATCAAAGGTTCCAGGTTTGAGTTCTGGATTTATTGCGAGGGTGGATTATTCCTGTGTATTTATTTATCATCTTCGTCTAAAAAACATTTCTCACTATTCCCGTGATTAACTTAGGGAGAGACCAAAGCTACTCAAATAACAAAAGTACAGAAAAAGCAAGACACACCTGGCTACGCATGTTACACCTTGGGTATTAGCAATCTGAAAATAAACTTTCGGTTTGGTGGACTACTTTCAAAATCTTTTCGTGTTGTCTCGTTTGGAGTGTTGGCTAGCGTGTCGGACTTGCGTGCGGGCAACCTGAGTTCGAGCCCAGCAGAAGGTAACTTTTTTTTTTGTCAAATTTCATCCAACCTTATTTATAAAACTCAGATTTCTTTAAAACCTTTTGAATTACATGCCGCTTCGTATGTTAGTAATCTGAAAGCAGCGAAGATGAACATTTCTTGTTCCGAAGCGACGATGTATTTGTGTATAAGTTAAAAGACACAGTTATTTATTAGCGAAAAGCATGCAGCCACGTTATAATTGAGATCATAGTTGTCAGTGCTAATATGGCAATAGCTACATTATGTCAACACACCAACTTAACGTTCCCCGTAAAATGATTACCTTTCCACGTTTCAAAATCGTGAGTGCTGTCTAAAGTAAATACTTTGATACTTGCGTTTGCATGTTGGAATCCAAAGTAATACGATTTTCTTTCCCAGCAAATGACATTGAAACCATTAATAACTGTTTTTGCAATGTGATATTGATATCATATATTAAAAGATTAAAAATGGAGAATTTCTCTTAAACCAACTTATAAATACTACTGATGTGAAGCGTAAGATGACGATCAGAAAGCCTGAATGTTGCATTGAAAACTGCAGAGAACCATGACTGGCTTATGAACAGCGAAAAGTTTTTCTATGCTTCAATGGGATTTTAGATATTACTATAAATAAACAAGGGAGAAGAACACAGGTTGGTTTGATGAACTAATTTGTAAACTAAAGAAACAAAATACGTTCACGATTTAATATGTCATTCAATTTCAGGCACATTCCACCAACTGAAAGAGTATTTTCAAAATTAATAATATTTGGATAACCGACAAATCCAAACTTGACGTTGAGCCCGTAAATCACTTGATAATTACAGAAATATACGTAATTTTACTTGAGCATGCCCTTAATTTTGTGTCTTGATTGTAGAAATAATGTGTTGCAACGAGCAGTAGTATGTTTTAGAGAGTGTTTAGAATCTATTGTGTACTGCATGAGAATACTGAAGTCATTCTTAGTTTCCTAATCAAATAAAAATTATTTATTGTAATCTTTGGTGACGGAGGAACAGTGTGGGAGGGAGACCAGCAGTCGGTAGGTAAGCCAAGGCCCTCACGGGCTGTAGAGCTATGGGTTATTATTATTATAATCTTTAAATAGGAAAGCCTTTGTTTCTTTGCAGCTGTTAATGATAGAAATCCAATTGCAAACAAGTTACCAAATTAACAAATATTTCTCTTACATATTTGTGCTATGTGCTCGTATGCTTTATACAGGATGAGGAAGGAAGCAGATTGTTCTTGGGTAACCTGTCCTGCTTTTGTCAGAAAACCTGATCAGCATACTGAACCAAGCCATCATACGAGATACGACTTCAATAATAAGATCCGTTTCTACGGCCAACTAATTCCAAAAAGGGTAATAAAATTGTCAGTGTGAGGAGACTGAGAAATAAATGCCTCCCATATTACATTATACTCTGTATGCCTAGTGTGGTTTGCCTGTCCCTAAAGAATAAGCTGAAGACAAACCTCTGTCGATTGTAACGCGTGTAAAGTCTGTTCCAGCTTACAAATCACATGAAATACCTTCGCTCGCTTCAGTGTGCTGCACAAGGTCATTTTCGACTGATAACCAGACACCACGTGACTTCGCGGCCAACCGACAGCACCCCAGAGAACATTCTGTAACTTTGCGAGGTTCCTTCGCATCCTTGATAAAGCACATGCGTGTAGTCCAGGCACATTTTGCATAACTGGGTAACTAGCAGTGAGTTTGGATTCTGGATATTTTTTGAACTCGGAGAAAAGTAATGATGTGCAGAAAAAACATTTTTTTTCTGTATGTTTTGATTGTGTGCTCAAATGTTGCAGTAAACATATCTCCTTGACACACAACAACAATTACATTAGTCAGTCACTCCCGAAAAAAAGCGCTTCAATCTTTGGAAACTTATCAAGCAGTACTCACGAGACGAATATATTGTCCGTTTGTCAGAAGGCCCGGTGGTGTGGTGGTAGCGTGTTAGTTTGACACGCAGAAGGTACTTGGTTCGATTCCATTTGATTGCCTCCAATTTTTTTCTTAACGCAAGCAACTAATTATTTCATTTTATTTATTACACACATTCTTATTTTATTTGCTTTGCGAATTGTTGAATTTCGAATTGAATTTTGTTTTCCAAACTTTTACGATAATTAGTTGCGAATAGAATTATATTTTTTCCTGGTTCATTTTCTCGAAAGAAATGTATACTTTTCACCAGGATAACATTTTTTGAATAAAAAACGTGGACAATTTAATATGTAAATGTTTGTAAAATGATGAGAAAATTGGAAAACTACTAGGGTCACTATTTATATTTTGGTTTGAGTTGGTGTTTTAAGTCCACTTTATGCACAGTAAGGCTAATCGGGACTGGACCTACAGTTTAAAGTGGAATCCGAACCACTTGTGCCTCCACCGGGTATCGAACCCGGGACCCCTTGATTACAAGGCGAGGACGCTACCACTGCACCATCGGGGAGGCCCAATATTTATATTTTGAACCTAACAATGAAAAAACAGGAATTTGGCATTGAAAAATGCTTTATTGTTTTTCGAAGTATTCTCCTTTATGGTCAATACACTTTTGCATTCGTTCGAACCATTTGTCAAAGCAGTTTTTCCAATCTTCTTGAAACACCTCCATAATATGGTTTTTGAACGCATCAACGGCGTCTTCCGCCGACGAATTCGTTATACCAGCGTTTCACAGTGGCAAAGGATGGGGCTTCATCGCCAAATGTGGAAGTAAGTTGATCGATGCACTCTTGTCTTGATAATCCACGTCGAAAATCGTAAAAAATCATCGCACGAAAATGTTCACGATTTAATTCCATTTTATTGTTGTCGCGCAATCTCCAAGGCAACATAAACAACACAAATGAAGCTATTGACAAAACATTTGAAGTACGTTATGGTCAATAATGCCAGACGATTCCGTGCAAACGTCAAATCGCGCCTAACTTCAATCAGTGTTGCCAAGGCTCAAAATATAAATAGTGACCCTCGTATCTTAAAAAAATATTTCCATAAATAAAATTGAAAACGGTAAAATAGAGATTTCCATCAAAAATTAAGTAAAAATATATTTCACCTTTATTTCAATAAATTATTAAATAAAATGCAAACATTTGTTGCTCGAGTTATTAAAATAAAATTGGGAAGTAGAACGGGAATCGAACCCATAACCTTCGGGACGTGATACTTATTCGCTACTATAGCAACTCCTCATCAAGGCACTTGGAAAGCATTGAAACCTTCAAGCGCTTTTCCTTGGATTTTTTCTTCTTTTAAGTCCACTTTATGCACAGTAAGAAAGCTTATACCGGATTGGATCTCTAGTTTATGTGGGATCCCAACCACTCGCGTATAAACCGGGTATCAAACTTTTCCTCGGAAATTGCTGGCTAACGTGCGATATTATCAATACTCTTTTCGGGCATGGATGTTTGTGTTTGTCCGAATGAGAATAAAGAGAACATAGAGAAAATTGACATGTATGACAACTGAGAAAAATGTGAAGAACTGGGGATACTGACGAGTAGGTGTATTCCTTTAATTCATTAATAAAAAAAAGCTACAGGGTACCCTACCACTATACAAAGTCCCGTCCCAAACCGAAGCCTCTCCTTCTTAGATGGAATCAACAGATATTCGCAGTTTGTGACTTGTGTGCTTTTTCCTGAGAAACTTAGATATTTTATTTTAGTTTACAATTTTATTTCATCATTAATTCTTCTCTCTTGTAAATTTATATTAATAACTAAATTCCTACTATAGTAAAAAAAATAATTTCACAATTCATAAGTCATGCATTATAAACTGTTAAAAAATAATGCATTGTTCTCTGCAGTTTTCTGTAGTAAGTGCAGTTTATGTAATTACATTAAACGTGACAGATCAACTACACATAAATTTTTTCACATCAGATAGACACTTGAGAAAAATTGGGAATATAATCAAAATGTCCATCAGCTATTCATTGATTTCAAAAAAGCATATGATTCGGTCAAAAGAGATAAATTATATAATATATTAGTCGAGTTTGGAATACCTAAGAAGCTTGTTAGTGAAACAGGAATTAAAATTCGTGTGGGTATTAATGTCTGACAAATTTACAATTCATGATGGATTAAAATAAGGAGATGCATTATCTCCATTGCTCTTTAATTTTGCCTTAAAATATGCTGTTAGGAAGATAAAAGGACGAAGGACTAAATTAAATTGTGTGACTCAGTTGTTAGCATATGCAGATGCTGTAGACTTATTAGGGGATGATATAAATACGATTAAGAATAATGCTAAAATATTTTTCAAAATTGCTAAAGAGATAGGTTTGGAACTTAACAAAGAGAAAACTAAATATATGCTCACAAGCGGAAACCAATAATAATAATAATAATCAAAATCTAATTATTGATAACAACTCGCTTGAACCAGTTTCCAAATTCAAATACTTAGGAGTAATATTAACAAGTGAAAATTATATTAAAGAGGAAATAAAAAGTAGGCTTAATTCAGGAAATGCATGTTACTTTTCTCTTCATAAACTTTTTTTGTCTTCTCGTTTAATATCTAAGAAACTAAAAGTTAAAATATACAAAACAGTAATTTTGCCTCTAGTATTATATGGGTGTGAAACTTGGTCCCTTACATTGAAAGAGGAACAGAAATTGAGAGTATTTGAAAATAAGATCCTTAGGAAAATCTTTGGACCTAAAAGGGATGAGGAGACAAGTGAGTGGAGAAGGTTACATAATTTGTATTCATGTCCAGATATTATTAAATATTAGAATAATGAAATGAAGAAGACTTAGGTGGGCAGGCCATGTGGCACCTGATGGTAAGAGCCCTGTAGGAAGGCCAAGACGAAGATGGAGGGACTACGTTAAGTTGGATCTAAAGGAAATTTGTAGGGAAGGAAAAGAGTATATATATATATATTGCTCAGGATAGGGACAGATGGAAAGCCTGTGTTGCTGCAGCCATGAACCTTCGGGTTTAAAAAGCCTAGAGAGTTAGTTAGTTAGTTAGTCCTCTGCAGTTTTGAATGCAACATTCAGGCTTTCTGATCGTGCATCTTACATCAGGATATGATTATTTATAAGTTGGTTTAAGCGAAATTCTCCATTTTTAGTATTTTAATATATGATATCAATATCACATTGCAAAAACCGTTATTAATTGTTTCATTGTCATTTTCTGGGAATAATAAAAAAATCGTATTATTTTTCATCTTTGCTGCTTTCAGATTACTAACATACCAAGTGGCATGTAATTCAAAAGGTTTTAAAGAAATCTGAATTTTATAAATAAGGTTGGATGAAATTTGACAAAAAAACAAGTTACCTTCTGCTGGGCTCGAACTTAGGTTGCCCGCACGCAAGTCCGACACGCTAGCCAACACTCCAAATGAAACAATACGAAACTATTTTGAAAGTAGTCCACCAAAACGAAAGTTTATTTTCAGATTGCTAATTCCCAAGGTGTAACATGCGTAGCCAGGTGTGTCTTGCGTTTTCTGTACTTTTGTTATTTGAGTAGCTTTGGCCTCTCCCTAAGTTAATCACGGGAATAGTGAGAAATGTTCTTCAAGTTTCCAAACATTGAAGCGCTTTTTTTCGGGAGTGACTGACTAATGTAATTGTTGTTGTGTGTCAAGGAGATATGTTTACTGCAACATTTGAGCACACAATCAAAACATACAGAAAAAAATGTTTTTTCTGCACATCATTACTTTTCTCCGAGTTCAAAAAATATCCAGAATCCAAACTCACTGCTAGTTACCCAGTTATGCAAAATGTGCCTGGACTACACGCATGCGCTTTATCAAGGATGCGAAGGAACCTCGCAAAGTTACAGAATGTTCTCTGGGGTGCTGTCGGTTGGCTGCGAAGTCACGTGGTGTCTGGTTATCAGTCGAAAATGACCTTGTGCAGCACACTGAAGCGAGCGAAGGTATTTCATGTGATTTGTAAGCTGGAACAGACTTTACACGCGTTACAATCGACAGAGGTTTGTCTTCAGCTTATTCTTTAGGGACAGGCAAACCACACTAGGCATACAGAGTATAATGTAATATGGGAGGCATTTATTTCTCAGTCTCCTCACACTGACAATTTTATTACCCTTTTTGGAATTAGTTGGCCGTAGAAACGGATCTTATTATTGAAGTCGTATCTCGTATGATGGCTTGGTTCAGTATGCTGATCAGGTTTTCTGACAAAAGCAGGACAGGTTACCCAAGAACAATCTGCTTCCTTCCTCATCCTGTATAAAGCATACGAGCACATAGCACAAATATGTAAGAGAAATATTTGTTAATTTGGTAACTTGTTTGCAATTGGATTTCTATCATTAACAGCTGCAAAGAAACAAAGGCTTTCCTATTTAAAGATTATAATAATAATAACCCATAGCTCTACAGCCCGTGAGGGCCTTGGCTTACCTACCGACTGCTGGTCTCCCTCCCACACTGTTCCTCCGTCACCAAAGATTAATAATAACCCATAGCTCTACAGCCCGTGAGGGCCTTGGCTTACCTACCGACTGCTGGTCTCCCTCCCACACTGTTCCTCCGTCACCAAAGATTACAATAAATAATTTTTATTTGATTAGGAAACTAAGAATGACTTCAGTATTCTCATGCAGTACACAATAGATTCTAAACACTCTCTAAAACATACTACTGCTCGTTGCAACACATTATTTCTACAATCAAGACACAAAATTAAGGGCATGCTCAAGTAAAATTACGTATATTTCTGTAATTATCAAGTGATTTACGGGCTCAACGTCAAGTTTGGATTTGTCGGTTATCCAAATATTATTAATTTTGAAAATACTCTTTCAGTTGGTGGAATGTGCCTGAAATTGAATGACATATTAAATCGTGAACGTATTTTGTTTCTTTAGTTTACAAATTAGTTCATCAAACCAACCTGTGTTCTTCTCCCTTGTTTATTTATAGTAATATCTAAAATCCCATTGAAGCATAGAAAAACTTTTCGCTGTTCATAAGCCAGTCATGGTTCTCTGCAGTTTTCAATGCAACATTCAGGCTTTCTGATCGTCATCTTACGCTTCACATCAGTAGTATTTATAAGTTGGTTTAAGAGAAATTCTCCATTTTTAATCTTTTAATATATGATATCAATATCACATTGCAAAAACAGTTATTAATGGTTTCAATGTCATTTGCTGGGAAAGAAAATCGTATTACTTTGGATTCCAACATGCAAACGCAAGTATCAAAGTATTTACTTTAGACAGCACTCACGATTTTGAAACGTGGAAAGGTAATCATTTTACGGGGAACGTTAAGTTGGTGTGTTGACATAATGTAGCTATTGCCATATTAGCACTGACAACTATGATCTCAATTATAACGTGGCTGCATGCTTTTCGCTAATAAATAACTGTGTCTTTTAACTTATACACAAATACATCGTCGCTTCGGAACAAGAAATGTTCATCTTTGCTGCTTTCAGATTACTAACATACGAAGCGGCATGTAATTCAAAAGGTTTTAAAGAAATCTGAGTTTTATAAATAAGGTTGGATGAAATTTGACAAAAAAAAAAGTTACCTTCTGCTGGGCTCGAACTCAGGTTGCCCGCACGCAAGTCCGACACGCTAGCCAACACTCCAAACGAGACAACACGAAAAGATTTTGAAAGTAGTCCACCAAACCGAAAGTTTATTTTCAGATTGCTAATACCCAAGGTGTAACATGCGTAGCCAGGTGTGTCTTGCTTTTTCTGTACTTTTGTTATTTGAGTAGCTTTGGTCTCTCCCTAAGTTAATCACGGGAATAGTGAGAAATGTTTTTTAGACGAAGATGATAAATAAATACACAGGAATAATCCACCCTCGCAATAAATCCAGAACTCAAACCTGGAACCTTTGATGCGAGGTGTGTTTCTTGTTCTAACTATATCTGTGTGTTTTCGTTAGATTCATGGTATTTCGTGAGTAGATATGAAGAAAGTAAATAAATAAGTGGGTGGAAGGGACTGGAGAATCGTAGCTACGGAACTATTGAGAAAATATCCTTCGTCAAGATAGAGAATCTCTATATCCCTTGTGATAGAGAACCTATTATAAGAATGAAAGGACAGATTAAAATATTAAATTTGATGTGTATCCTTTCGTTAAGATGCCTAGAAAACAATATAATAAATTTGTTCACTGCAAGCGAATAATAAAAAAAAGTTTGCCCATGGTGGGGATCGAACCCAGGCCTCGCTGATGAAAGTTCTGCAAGCTAACCAACACACTATCAATAGCACTACATTTTATTTTTTCCAGTCAGTCCGTTGCCTTCCTCAGCACATGAAAAAGCAAATGCATCTTAATTTCTGATAATTGTCTCATTCTCTATTAATAGAAACCACGTATGTCAAAAATAGACGCATTCTTTCTGTGAAATATCACATGTTTCGCACATCATGCTTCTCCGTTTACTGTCATTTGGACATTCACTTGGAAGTTAAAACTTAGCTTTGTGTGTGCGTTTTCACGTGCATGTGTGTGACAAGAGTGGTGTGAACGTGTGTTGGATGTTGTTCTAGGTATTATTTTCGTTCAAAGCATTAATATAACTGTTAAATATAGAACTTAGTGTAATGCAAGGAGTGAAAATATAAACCCAGTCCGTCAGGTTTGTTACCAAACAACATTAAATAAAGGAACGTAACTTGGACCGAGTATTATTCCATGTCGAGAACACGAAACATTACTTCCGACAATCTTCATCTCGTATTTCTCATTGGCATCACTGCTCAATTTACAGAAATGTATACCCGTGACTGGTATACAAGCCGCAGAATTACAATGTTGTTTGGGTTGTCTAGTCACAAGGCGCTTGGTGGTCAGACACCGAGGGCTTGCTTCAGTGCTTCTTCAATAGGGTCGTTACAACCCAGCATTGTCCAAGACTGTACCATCGACTTTTTCGTATTCGGAAAATAGATCAACGTATACTTTTATGGAATTTTTTTTCCAATTGATTTTTTAGAATATTTATCAGGAATGTTTTCGTTTCACGCAAGAAACTAAGAATGTCGCAGCCTGGTTCCGAAGTAAAAGAGAAATCCTGAATATGACGGTTGAATGCAGATCTAATTGGTTTTCGTTCATCGGATAATTTAACTTGCTTGGAAGTGGAAGCTTCCGTTTCTGGATCATCGATTTTTCTTTTCAATGTTCCTTGTTCGGTCGATGGTTTGCAAATTTTCAGGTGTTTACTTAAATGTGTAATGCTGATCATCTTTCCGCATCGAGCACAAAGCTTAGAAGGTAACGAACGATTAATTCTCGAACCTGTTTCGCTACATCTTGCCCTGTGTACCGATAAATTGTTCCTTGAGATTACCTTCCCACAAGAAACACATTCCGTTTTATCATTTTTACGATTGAAACTGGTAGTGGATGCCATTATGCTTTCTCCAAAATCACAGAAATCAAAAAGTGTCTAGTATATAATAGCGATACAATTTTCAGGTATGTTATTTTATATAGAATTTCTTGGGTGTGAATACAAAAAAAATCAAGAATTCAATCTATACTGTGAATAGAATTTCAGGTATGTTATTTTATATAGAATTTCTTGGGTGCGAATACAAAAAACTCAAGAATTCAATCTATACTGTGAATACAATTTTCAGGTAAATCGACGAAAATAGTTATTTTTACCGTTGAGGTATCGACTCGTGAACGATAAGTTTATGATGGGGATGTGTTTCATGTCCATCAATTTGCCCCCTATCAGCAAACCGAAACTTTGCTGAAGAACGTATTGACGAATTTGGCTGCGCACGCTGACCAAAGTGATAAAGTTGATCGAAGACAGCAAAATGTAAATGGTATATTTTTCTATCAAACCATTTAATTGCGCCGGCGGAATGGGGACCAAATTTTGAGCGCTCAACTTTTTATAATTTTAACGTAATATTCGTATAGGTCTTGCGTCGTTACCGAAACAATGATGGGAAAATTTTTTTTGGGCTGAAAAAATGTTTGAGATTGTAAGTGGTGTGCGTATATCCGTAAATTTGATTCGATGCTATCGCTTTGCAACAAGATGCGAGCGGTGCGTTGATCGGGGGATACTGCAACCATCGGTTAGCATCCCTGACCATGGGCGTCCACGTACATTTTTCGTAACTCGTTGTGTCTAAAACGATGGGCATGATGGTGTTGTTGAAATCTGATTTTAAGATGTGCTTGGCGACAGGATGGAAATACAATTTATAATGCATCGTGAAGACGCAAAAATGAATTTTGGATAAATATAAAATCGCATCTTGAATATTCTTGAAATCTGCAAAGGATTGACGCCGAAAAGAGAGCGAGGTCAGTATATTATTCGGCGGTGGGTAGGTGAGCGTAGATTTTGCCGTGTGCGTGAGCGCAAACAGTATGGAAGGTCCGAATTTACCATCGGTAAAATACATTAAAAATTTTAACAGTGTGGGATGGATATTGTCGACGCTCGAAAACTACGGGGTCGTCCGGGACTTGAAAATTAACCTATACTTCCCGCAGCCTTCATATATTGACGAGGGTCTGACTTTGCACCGATGCATATTGGAAGCGTCCATCATGGAACCGACGAAAATAGGAAACATAAATTTTTTGTTCGTTAGTTTCGATGATCGCCTGTGCCCCGAATTTGCCATCGAAGGTTGGGTTACCAGGGCATTTGTGTCTAATCCAACCTACAAAAATTTCCCCTCGAAACGAGGAAGAACATGCAAAGTTGATAAGTTGAGCAATAACATCCAAAGAAGTTTGCATTATTGCAACTCCTACGAACAACTCAAGGCACCGGATTATTCTACATGGACGACCGAAAATAATAATCAATTTACTCTGGTTGCTTCCCAACACCTGGGCGAGAACGGAAGCATGATGTTGTTCCGCCTTGCTCCCGGCATCGATTGTTCGTTTGCGGACGTGCTAAATGGAAAAGATTTGCTGCAGCGCTTCAACGATCCTGCGAAGAAGCAAGAATTCATTGCTCGCTTGTGCGATCAGAGCGTCCGCTGCCCGAGCCACGGAATTGCAATTTTCGAGGATCCCGTCCATCACATTTCGAGTTACGCGCTGATGCCGGACGTTTGTACGAACATCCATTACGACAAATTACGAAACGTTTCGGATTTAGAGTTTCTGCAGCAAATAAATTTCTCTCTCGAAACACTCGATTCTTGAAAAAAAAAAATTGAGGGGGCGGCGCTTGCTTGTACTCTCCCAAGCTCTCCTATTGTTCACTGAACATGCCCTTCACGCGGCACAGTCGATTTCAAATACCGCTACAATACCATTCTTTGCATCATGAGGAGGAAAAAAACATCGTAGCAGTGGGCCCAAGAACATCGTAGGAAAGGTGTCCCGTTTAGGTCATAGCAGGGAGGGGGGTAGAGAGGAGGAAGCATTAACGCCGCTATTACCAGCTGACGTCTTCTTCTTCATCTTACTGCATAGTTATCATCTTATAGAAGGTTACGCCGTCAACTTGTAACTTGTAGGTTAGCCTCGCCTGTGAAATGTCATATGTTTAAAAAAACAAAAACAAGAGGTTTGTGAAGCAACTAGTTAGTGTTGCCAACTCCTATTGGTAGGTTAGCTTCGCCTGTAAAATATCACCATTGCGAAATTTTCTTGAGGTGGGTTGGCAACACTGATCCTCACTTGATGACGCTGAACTGTCCATTTGAGTCTACTCTAAAGTAGGCCAAAGCACGTAGAGGCTCTCGTGTAGTTTAGCACGTAATAAAAGGATAGGTTAAGTTATATCACGTAAGATCGTGATATACCTACCAAGTGCGAGTGGGAAAAAAAAGGAAAAAAGGGAAATTTTACTAAAACATCGCTAAACGCTAAAACATCGACAAAAAATTGTCAAAATATGTCAAAAACTGATATTCAATTGATTAAAAAAAGGCTAAAAGACGATACCTACAAAGTGCGACTTAGAAACAATCAATTTACACTATCTTGCGTGATATACCTACAAGTGTGAGGTGGGAAAAAAAGGGAAATTTTACTAAAACATCGCTAAACGCTAAAACATCGACAAAAAATTGTCAAAATATGTCAAAAATTGATATTCAATTGATAAAAAAAGAGGATACAAATGCATACCTACCAAGTGCGAGTGGGAAAAAAGGGAAATTTTGCTAAAACATCGCTAAACGCTTAAACATCGACAAAAAATTGTCAAAATATGTCAAAAAGTGATATTCAATTGATAAAAAAGAGGCTAAAAGACGATACCTACAAAGTGCGACTTTGAAACAACCAAAATACACTACTTATTATTGAGCTATATATGCATATATATATGTGTGTCAATGATCTTATTGTAATAAACATTGAATAATCATAATTGTTTAATTTATGCAGAAAAATGGAGAATACCGCGCTGTATGAATTATGACTTAGTAACAAGTGTGCAAATTGCAGGAACCGATAAAATCACCATCTGGTCAAAACGTCCCTGTGCATAAGTGACAACAAACTTTCCGCGGTATTTCTTAGGAAAATAAAAGATCTTATAACATAATGTCAAAATGTATTACCCGAATGTTTAAGTACAACTAAAAATTGAAGTTATCATTGTATTGATATCCAAGCCACACGCAATTCAAGGATTTACGGTTTATTCATAAAATTCCGGTTGGTGTCATCATTCGCTACCTTCAGAAATTAACGTGAGTAAAAATTAATTCTAACGGCAATTATACTCCATTTTTCGTGAATTCTCTAAACATTATATTTTTTGTGCATATGGACGTGTGCTAATAGTCTTAAATTATTTATCATGCGCATAGGTATAGTTAATAAAACAAGCGATATGACAGTACCTGTCATACAAGGATAGTGAAAATCCTCTTAGGTGAGCATAGAGGTTGCGCGGTCTATGTGGATATACCTGTCACGGTATATGCGGTAATCCCGGTAATGGTATATCACGAACTTTCAGGCGATAGCCTGTTGACCCCGAGTGGTGAGGATCCTGGGTTCGTGACAACTCACCACTCCTTTATGGATACCGGCGATCAAGTTAATATATTCATGTCAATTAACCGTTTTGAACCTCGATTTTTAATGGTCAATTTACCGTAATTTTGTCACAATGAAAAACTCTATCTTTAGAGAGAGAGAGAGAGAAAGAAATTTTAAAAAATTGAGTTGAGTTGAGTTGTGGTTTTAAGTGCACTTTATGCACAGTAAGGCTAATCGGGACTGAACCTAAAGTTTTAAAGTGGGATCCGAAACGCTTGTGCCACCACCGTGTATCCAACCCGGAAAATCTTGATTGAAAGGCAACGTCTTTACCACTACCCCATTGGAAAGACTCCCTCCCACCAAAATTAAAATAAAAATATTTTGAGCTTGTCGGAAACCTGAAATTGTAGTGTGTGTTGCAAGGTCAGCTTAGAATCTGCTTTTGACAATCAATATACCGCAATTAGAGACTAGTATGAATCTCTTTGCTAGGTGAGAAACGTGCAAAATTCACGCAAAATATCTGGTTACAAAAACATTTCGCGTCACATGATGGAGTTCAACTTGACGATGTTGCAAATACAACCCAGCTCAGCCATGTAGTTCTAGAGTTGACCTGTAGATGGAAGCACCAATCACACAAGTTATGGAGATCGTTCCGTAAATTCCCGCCAGGTGTCGCTAAGGAGAAAGTCTAGTGTAACTCCAGAGCCATGCCCCATTTCGGCGCTGGAATCTCGAACAAGAATCGAACATGCATACTAAAACAAAATTAATTGTGAGACAAGTTGATATTTAAGCAGAAAATGTGATAAAATGCAGAATTCATCACTTTAGAAAATATGAAGTTCAATATTTCATTAACGAGAGTTGGGTAGGGAGGAGTGTCTGACTGGGGGAGGCACCCGCCCCCTATGGCTACGTCGCTGGTATATTAATCTGTGGGATTTGTGTTATGTACTGTACAAACACACATGTTTGTGATTGTCCTTTCATCTATTTCATGTTTTCACCATTCATCCTCATCTTCGAGTTTAACTAAAAGTGTAAGAAAATCTAAATAAAATAAATCATATCAGTCAATTAAATCGAAAGTTTTGTTAACTTGGAAGAGTGCTTCCAACAGTTTTGATCTAAGTTGTAAAACTATTTTTAAAAGTTAGACTGCCGAAATAATCTGTTACAAAACAAGTATTGAATGTACAGTGGGATCCATAAGTATTACCATGCAAATTGTCCATCACCATCTTCGTGCACTTTAAGAGCACCCAATAAGAGCTTCAAGAATTAACAGAAAATTCAAAAGAAGCTCTTGACAACTTCTGCACCAGGATACATACAAATCCATTGCTTAAAAATACATAGGATGTAAGAGAAAAATTAATGAATACAGTCATGGACAATTTGCACGGTAATACACATGGATCCCACTGTACCCTTCTATGAATGAGTGTTCGTACATAACCATTGATTTAGATTTTTCCTGGCGCTTTAAAGAGTATCTATGCCAGGCATGTAGCATTCTGTATCATTTATGTAATTGATAAAGATACAAATACATAGGAACAAACACACATGTTCAGCCTTGACTCGAAGTCAGGACCTTCGGTAGCAAAATTTCATCGTGTAAAGATATATTCGCTATGATGATAAAAATGTGTTATTTTGTTTGATGCAATAGCGCCTACATTTTCTAGCATGAATGGGCTTTCAATATTGCATTATGAATCTACTATTCCGTAGAAACTTTTATATCTCATTCTTATGTACTGTGGGATCCATGCGTATTACCGTGCAAATTGGCCATGACTATATTCATTAATTTTTATCTCGCATTCTATTGTGATTTTAAGGGATGGATTTTTATGCATTCTGGTGCAGAAGTTGTCAACAGCTTGTTTTGAGTTCTAATTTAATTCTTGTAGCTCTTAATGGGTCAAATAAAGTGCACGAACATGGTGATGGACAATTTGCACGGTAATACTCATGGATCCCACTGTACATATTAATATCGAATATGAAGTTGGCAAATGGATTGGAAACATAATTCCATAATTCATGGTTACAGCACAGAATTCAAATCGACTTAAATGTAGCCATCAACATGACAATGACGAAACGATTTCTTGTAACATCTAAGCATTTATAGACCTTAGAAAAAGTTAATTTTGATTTAACTAGTACGTGTAGGTCTAGGTTTTTGTGATGCTGCTTGTTTCAAGAAGAGGTGTACAGTGTACTTCTATCAATTTATTTAACACGAGTGAGTGTAATAAGACAATGATACCTTTAAAATATTTCCTGATATCAATTTTGGAATTGTTTTTAATGCATACAACTCCATCGATTTGCAAACTTAGGATTGCGAAAGGAAAACCGGCGAATTTTGAAGACTACAAATACCTCTCGCACGTTTTCGTGTTGCCCCAGATAAAAGGAGGAAATAGTTTCTTCTGTGGAGGTTCAGTCATTAACGAGTGTTGGGTACTTACTGCAGCACATTGCGTTGCTAATAATTCAGTCTACGAAACGTTCAATAGTAGCCTTTTCAGGATAGTAGCCGGAAACAAACGTCTAAAACCAGAGAAAGGTGAGACATATCAAATAAGAGGTGTGACCCAAGTTTATCCACATCCAGAATACTTGCATGGGAATGGAGTTATTAATGACATAGCCCTTATCAAACTTTCGAGCAACTTGGACCTTTCGTTTTTGACACGAGCTCACCTTGCGGGACAGGGGTTTCTTGAACACTTTGATAATAACAAAACATGCACCGTACTAGGTTGGGGTTATCAAGAACATAGGGACGCTCCCGCAGATGTCCTCATGGAAGCCAAGCAATTAATTTTATCTCCATCTCGCTGCATTTCAAAATACGGAATATGGTATAAGGAAACTCAACTATGTGCGGCTTCCTCTGATGGTGCAGGTGCCTGTGCGGGCGATTCTGGAGGACCCTTAGTGTGTGATGGTGCGGTGGTTGGTGTCGTTTCTTTCGGTGGTCACGAATGTGGTTCTCCTGAATACCCAAACGCATACACAAAGATTGAGCCATATGAGGAATGGATACTTTGGGTCACCAAAACATATTCCAGCTCTTGTGGCGATGTTCTGTTTGAATCACGCTCACTATCAACGCCAAAATATGAAAATGGATATTCAATAAACGCATGTCTTGTACTTCTTTATCTAGTAATATATGTGTTATAGGTGTACATTTGCTTCTACTTGTTATTTATTTTTATTATCCAGGTCAGCATTCGATGTAAGTGTTCTGCCTAATAGTCATTATTCTTAAGACATTTACAACGATTCCACTGGTTGCTTTAATTTTTAACCATCTCAAAGTACAGGGTATATCAAAAAGAATCATCCGATTTCAAAAGGCTATATTTAGGAAACCAATGAACATAGAACCTTGCTGTAAATTGTAAAATACATGTTGGAATATAAAGTTTTATTTTCATAATATTTACAATTGCTCTATATGTCTACCTCTGGATGCACAGCATACAACCACACAATGGTGAAATTCATCCCATACTTGAGGGGGCATGTCTGGTGTTACTGCAGTCACTGCTGTTGTTATGCAGTTTCACAGTTCATCCACAGTTCTTAAAGGGAAGGGGGAGACATATACGGGGTCTTTCTTGAATCCCCCACAAGAAAAAATCACAGACAGTGAGATCTGGCGACCTCGGTGGCCAATGGTGTGAAGCCAAATCGGTAGGCTCCCTACGGCCTATCCATCGTTGAGGAAGCTAGCTCATTGTTAAGAAATGAATGAACATCCAGGTGGCAGTGGTGGTGCTCCATCCTGTTGGAATATGAAAGGGAACCTACCAATTTGGTTGCATGCTGTGCATCCAGAGGTAGACATATAGAGCAATTGTAAACATTATGTAAATAAAACTTTATATTCCAACATGTATTTTACAATTTACAACAAGGTTCTATGTTCATTGGTTTCCTAAATATAGCCTTTTGAAATCGGATGATTCTTTTTGATACACCCTGTACTGTGTAAAAACTTAAGCCTACGTGACATTATTAGGGTTAGAATTAAAAAGTTGGATTAGAATTAGAAAAAAATCAGTTGTTTGAGCTAAATAGCTCCTTGATAAAGCTGTTTATTTAAATATTGATATTATTTTACATTCCTTAAACGAAGACCTGTTTGTTTAAATACTAATACTGATATTATTTTCCCATTCCTTAAACATAAAAACATAGTTATAACGAGCTAAATAGTTTTTTGGTGAAGCTGTTTATATAAACACTGATACATATTTTTTAATTCTTTAAACGATAGATTTATTTTAGGAAAAATCTTTCATAATAATGATAACTGTAATTGTACAAATTAATGTTCTTTATAAGTAATTCTAGATGATACCCTGTAAATAGTAAGCGAAAACATTTTGTATTTACATACTTCTGAACTGGGCGCGATGCAAGTGCAGGGATGTCCACAGGGGGAGATTAAGGCGCGAACAGCATCATCGAAATTATTTTGAGGGTGATTTTCTACTTAAAATTGTATAAAATCCAAAATTAAAGTATTTTTCTAAAATGTATGTAAAAACTTTTACACCTTAGAAGCACCAAATTAAATCCATTAGATGAAGAAAATGAAGTATTTAGGGGAGAGGTGCTCACAAACGGGTCAATTAAACATTGCTTCTTTATAAATAGCTATTTGTCGACTGCCAAGGGAATTGTAGTGAGTAGTATGCATTATTAGGAAGGGCAATATCCAACTAGTACATATTATGTCTTAAATTGGCACTTGAATTCTTCTGGGGGATCGAGAATTAAACGTTGGGGGAACATTATCGAACTAATCAGTGTTAAGTCTTAGATTTAGACGGAAATTTTAGTTAGGGGGGATTAAGTATTACATTAGTAGAAATGGGGTATGCAACTCTTGTATTACTATTACGTCTTAGGCTGTTGCAGAAATTCTTGTGTGGAGACTGAGAATTAATTTTTTTGGAGGAAGCCATAACCACTCTTCAATATCAACAGTAAGCCTAATATTGGCATTAACATTTTGGTGGGAGAATTGAGTATTAAATTTGAGAGGAGGAAATATGAAGCTCTTGATAAAGTGTTAAATATTAGATTGTCAAGGGATTTCAGTAGTTTGGGCTGGATCAAAAATTATATTTTGGAGACTACATTTATGGTATGCACACGCTTTCGGAGACGAACGTGTGAAAAGAGAAGCTGGAAAACAGTAAATATCGTGGGATCTTATTGACACCTTGTTAAATTAACCTTGTTGCAAGTCTGCAAATAAATTTGTTTTTTTTTATATTTATTGAGAAAATTTCAGATAAGCATCAATACTTGAAGGGAGGTCATTATATTGAGTGGAATGTCTGCGGAGGAGCGATGTTTTTTTTAATATCAAGTATATGCTTTCTGTGTATAACATTTGCATTACGTGTTGTGTGTATAGGCAGTCGAATATGGAGGAGCGTTGCAGCGGATTTTTCGATTGACAATTTAGTATACATAAATCAAATAATTAAGGAAACAGCTCTTATAGGGAGTCTGTAAGTTTAGAGAGGACATGAGATGCGGTGTTGAAAAATTGCGCAATGAGGGAACCCAGTAACGAACTATAGCCAGGAAAAAGTGAAGGACAGAATCGATTCTAGAGAGCTGAGCGAAACATGCCATGGACCAGACTGGAGATCAGTATTCTACAGGGTGTTCGTTTTTGGTTTTGGGCCGAGAGCGCACGTGAACAACTTTGAACAACTATTAAAACACAGGTTAGTACTCGTTACGCAATATAAATATAATTGTCTACTCTACATGCTAAAATATGTGCGTAATTAAACGAGACTTTGCGGGACGAAAATGTCGGCATCTGCGCCATGTCACGCGCTATCTCGGCCCAGAGCCAAAACTAACGCACTGTATTATTGGCGAAATGAATGACTTGAAGTGTAAGAATTTAAAGCAGGTGATTCATTTTCATGATATTAGCAATGTTATTGTATTGTTGATTACCTGTATGCTGTAATAGTTGTACTAAGTATAGGTGCGCTTCACCTGCTTCACCGACGGTTGCATTCTGGCTTCGAGCAGCCATGGTGGAAAGCCAGTTCTTGTAAATATACGGAATTCAAGTGGGCGAGCGGAAGATTTGAACCTTGTTTACAATGGTACATTGTACAGTATTCGGTTGCTCAAACACAAGTTCACGTTATTTTATGATATTTATGTCATTAATGAGCAAGCATTCTGCTATTTAGAAACTTTGAACAATTAAAAAATATATGGACCTTTAACATGCTGTTGTATTCAAATAAAAATATTTTTTTTACGTATTCATCTAAACTACTTTGGCGGATAACGCGTTCAGGTTCTTAGGGGAAGGAGAAGATTAAGTATAGTGTTAAGTAAAGCTTAAAAAGTTGCTTTCAGTAGACGCTGTCGTAATTAAATACTTTTTTTGAGATTATGACAGGTTTTGGAGAGGATGGAAACCCCTGGCAAGTGGATTCAAGTTCTGTACTATTTCTGCAAAACCACATGGTACTTGGCTCATCTCCAAGCACGAGAGAAACAAAATATAAAATTACCTCACTGCACTGCACTTCATTGCACGTATGATTAAATGCTGGTTTCTATGTGCTTTTAAGACGGCATATTTTGTGTCTGCAAGAGAACGAGATTATTGTATTGTATCTGTGCGTACATTAACTGGCTACGAATCTATGACAAAACGTTCAGCGCGAGTCTGCAGAATAGGCGTTCCAAGGAAGGTTTGATAGGGGATTCTATATTTATCAACAACTTCTAAAAAAGGAAACTTCGAATACGTGAAGAAAACGTAAAACTACAGTACTGAATAACAAACATCGAGTCTTATCGTACATCTAACGATACAGAATTTATGGACACGCTAGTGAATTTATAGTAGCTACATTCATATATATTTTTTATATTAACATCATTTTACAGAAATATAACCACCGCTTGACACTAACAACCTTTGAACTTTTGCGACTAGAATGATAGGTTCTTTATATTTGAAGCAACAACGGCAAAAGACGAAGCATCTACACTTTATTTATTTTCAGCATAATGTCTTATTACATCTATTGCCTATTAGATTCAATTCTACAGTGCGGTATTTGCAAATTTTCCAGTGAGGTGGAAATTACAGTAACTACTCTAGAAGCGTCGGGATATTACATGAATGATGTGTATTTGTGTGCGTCTGTGTGTCCTCATCAAGAACCAAAAGTTAGAAACCAGAGAGAGAATTTCCCCCTCTAACCCACTTCAAATACCATCCTGATTGTGACGTCAACGTGGCACAAATCAACGTCTTTATCAGCAGGTCTGATTAAACCTTGGTTAATAAATCTTGAACATGATCTAATATAATTTAATCTAGTGAATGTTTTTTTTTTCATGGCAAAAATATTGCAAAGAAATAAACCCTAACACAAAATTAGACGTTATATGGCGCAAGTTCAGATCACTTAGAAAAGCACATGTAAGTCGGACTTTACCTTTGTCCACTGAATGGAAAACTGATTTTATTAATAAAGTAATTCCTACACCCTTTACATCAGCCTGCGAACCTCCTAATATATTCTACACGTTCTCATCTACATCAAAATACTCAAAGGGGTTCACTTCATCTATCACTGTAAACGAAATTCATGAAATTCTTCAAGGGTCTAAAGATTCTGCTCCTGGCATTGATGGAATTACGTATTCTATGGTACGAAATCTTCCACAGAATGCACTAAGCATGTTATGTAAAATTTTCAATCAAATATTCCTATCGGGTAAAATTCCGTTGCATGGACCTCTCAAATTATTTTGCCAATTCTAAAACCAGAAAAAAAACCTTCGTTGGGTCAGTCATATCGCCCAATAGCTCTTAGTTCCGTATTGGCAAAAAATTTCGAAAAGGTTTTATTAAAAAGATTAGAGTGGTTTATGGAAGGTCAAAAGGTATTTTCTCCCAGACAAATGGGATTTCGTAAAGGTTATGGAACCCAGGATGCATTAGTAACATTATCTTCTCATATTTATAGCGTTATTAACAAAAACCAATCAGTACTTTCAGCCTTTATTGATATTCAAAGTGCATATGACAACGTAGATATTACTGTTCTATTGAGACAACTACAATTACTAAAAGTGCCACATTGTATACTCATATTGACATGGAAATTGTTATCTAAAAGACAACTTTATTTTCATTTTGGTTCAGAAATGGTAGGTCCAATATATATTGGACAAGGACTACCACAGGGAAGCCCTCTTAGCCCATTATTATTTAATGTTTATTTATCAGATATTAAAACAATAATATATTCCCCATTTCAGTTTCTACAATATGCTGATGATGTATGTGTATATTTAGATTCAAACAATCACTTGAAAGATTTTTCAATGTTTGAAGATAAATTAATAGAATTTAACCAATGGTTAAAGCAGAAAATATTATCAATATCTTTAGAAAAGTCCAAAATAGTAGTATTTAAACATAAGGGTCTTAAAAATATTTTCAACATTATTCCTAGGAGATTACAAATTCCAATTGTTTCACAAGTAAAATATCTAGGTGTATACTTTGATGCATCATTATCATGGCAGTATCAAATAAATACAGTATGATGAAAAATAGATCCGATAAAATATTTCATTTATTTAAAGCTATGGCGAATACCAAATGGGGAGCACATCCTACCAGCATGCTTATGTTTTATAAAAATTATTATCGAGCAGTATTAGATTATGGATTAATGGTCTTGTGTAATCTTCCAGTAACAAAACTTTCTCCACTAGAAGTCCAGCAACGAAAAATCCTAAAAAGATGTTTGGGATTAATGAACAGTACTCCTAATGTAGTGGTATATATGGAGTCAGTAGAATGTTCGGTTTCTGTGAGGATAAAGTTAATTGCAATAAAAAAGTTATTTAAAATACAACATTCACCATGGCATCCATTCAATGATGTTTTATTAAATCTTTTAGAGCTGCATGATTCAGGAATAACCAATGATAAATCAGCTATGCTTTTGGTACAACTATTTAGTAAATATCACCATGAATGTAGTCAAGTACTCATAGCAAGAACATTGCCAGTATACTCGTTAGAATTTCCCACACAACCAATTCAAAATATATATTTCCCGAAATATAATCATTCAGCTGAGTTTAGAGAATCTTGGGAAGAATTTTATCATATATATACAGATGGGTCTAAAACTGAAAGTGGAGTAGGAGCAGCTCTTTATTGTACTGAAAGAAATATATCAAAAATGTTTAGGTTACCAGTGGAGGCATCCATATTTACAGCAGAAATATATGCGGTATATCAAGCTTTGATTTATATTGGTACAGTTCCTGAACAGAAATTTCTAATACTGGTTGATTCGCAAAGTGTTTTACAAGCAATACAATCTAATTATAAAAATTTATTTAAAATGTCACCATATGTCATCAATTGTATTCGTGCAACTAATAGCTTAATTAGCAATGGAAAGGTAGTTCATTATGTGTGGGTAAAATCACACATTAATATTTACGGAAATGAACAAGCAGACAGATATGCAAAACAAGCTGCTCAGATGAATGAAACAATCCAGTTACCATTGCATTACACAGATCTTCTGCCGAGGGTTAAGAAGAAAATTTTTGAAGAATGGAACTTATGGTGTAATAATGCATTAGAAAGCGTTGGTGAAAGTTATCGTCCTTATGTTGATTACACTAGGAAAAAACCTTGGTTTTATAAATGTAAAGGTTCAAGAAATGCAATTGTTTTAATAAATAGACTAAGAAGTGGTCACGCGAGAACATATCATCATTTATTTAAAATACACATTTTAAAATCTCCGAATTGTGACTGTGGTGATTTAAGGGGTGATGCTCATCATATTATTTTGGAATGTCCAATTCACTCAGAGAGAAGAAAGACTTTATACAAAACATTGTCAAAAATTAATGTTCCTTTCCCTATTAATATGACTTCAATGTTGTATGCTCCAGATATTAGAATTGTATATGTTATACTTGCTTTTTTGACAAAAGCTGATATAAAATTATAATATACTTCTGTTACTGACTGAGTTAATGTAGTTACATAAAATTGTATTTAAGAGCGTTTATGAACTTTGTGTGTAAAATTTATATTAAAAATGTATCTTACGTACTTATAATGTATGCTGGGCATAAACAGCCATCTGTAAAGCTGTAAGTCCAATAAATCGTTGTTGAGTTGAGCTAGTGAAT
Organism: Lepisma saccharinum; assembly: GCF_977018435.1. NCBI lineage: Eukaryota > Metazoa > Arthropoda > Insecta > Zygentoma > Lepismatidae > Lepisma > Lepisma saccharinum. The sequence continues at coordinate 196,781,359 of NC_139229.1, read as the reverse complement.
GTTTGTTCTTTATAGATTTTGAAACCATGTTAACCTTTGATATTTTTATACTTCTGATCACTGTAAACATATTGTAGAGATGTCATGTATCTAATATTATCTGTGTACATCCTGTTAGTATTGAACACTTGTGATGCTCTTCTGAACAAAATGTATAATGACTTCAGGAAAATTGTCGGAAACGATACAGACTTTGGTAAATATAAGTTTCTTGTGCACGTATGGCAAGGAAAAACAACTCATTGTGCTGGGTCAATTCTGAACGATTTATTTGTTATTACAGCAGCACAATGTGTCACATCGCAGGTTACAGCTCCTCCTATGCATGTTCCCTATGAGAGTCTGGAAGTGATTGCAGGCCAAAGTGTCTACTCAAGTGAAGCATCGGGTGATGATATTCAAGTAAGAGGAGTAGTAAATGTGTATTTTCCGAAATCTTATGAAAACAAATACCAACATAATGACGTAGCACTTTTACAAGTGAATAAAGCATTTGATGTAGACAAGTTGATGATAGCAAAGTTATCGTGCAACAGATTTTTGAACGTTTACGACTACAGGATACCGTGCAAGGTTATTGGTTGGGGTTTGGCTCCTTATAATCTATCACAGGAACTTCAAGAAGTCGAGATGCCTCTTGTTCCTGACTGGAATTGTCAAATTAGATATAAGCATAGGTTTGTTCAAGACGCATCGAAGTGTGCTGGATACCCGCAGGGAGTTAAACTCTCGTGCGTGAGTGACCTTGGAGGTCCCCTCTTGTGTGAAGGTGTGGTGACTGGATCGTACTCTTTGATCAAGACGTGTGGCAGGTTGAATTCGCCGTCCTTGTTTACCGTTGTCGGCTATCAATTTAGCTGGTTGAACGAGGAGCTTAATAACACTTTACGATGCTACAATCCAAAGACTAGAGGTCCACCAACATCAATCCCCAACTCTTCGTTTCATCCTGTTCTTCAAAATACATACGTGATAGTTGCATCAGCTTTTATCATCACATGTGACGTGTTATTCTTTAAAGATTCTTAAATGCGTTTTCTCATGTAGTGCTTCAGCTATATTGTCTGTAAGGAACGAGAATTGGTGATAACATTTTTACGTTCAAAATATCAGTACGATGTAAGTACATATATGTAATTATATTAATTGTATTTCGTATTATGCACAAAATATAGTTGTTCTTTGATTAGGAAGTTCAAAGTTGTCGTAGGTTTCCTCTTATATCATACGTATATAAGATGAACTTAAACCTTCCCAAACTTCATTGCAGTCTAAGAAAGACTACGAATGGTTTCACGAAGTTTAAGATGGATGACAATAATCTAAATTAACCCAAACATTCTTCATTGAACCGGTTTAGCATTGTTCCCTGCTTGTTCTCAATGAAGAACTCATGTTGAATTCAAACTGTATTCAGTGCTTAATATATGGATGAATTAATTAATCTCTATCTTCAGTTACGACACAAACAAATAGTTTGACTATCAACATGCAATGACAACTTTTCCCAAAATATGTTTAGGTTTTCCATTGACTTGACTTCTGGAGGAAAGTTTGCAACTACGAAGTTATACGATAAAATATCCCAGGGATTCTTTCAGGATTTTAGTAGATATAATGTGCTAGTTTCGTTTCTTGCGTGTTTGCTTACTTCCCTTAATAGTAGGTTTTCTAATGTAATGCGTATCAATTTACTTACTAAGAGCACGCGGCTAGGATAATTTTTGCCTTAAATTAGGAGCTCACGATCTGGTATTGAGTATAAGTATGACAGGAGATTAACCATTTAAATATTCAGTCTGTCGTAGTTCTTGCAAACTTTCTTTCACGACAGTGAATATGTTTCGAAATAATGACACATTTTGCCAAATGTTATGGATCATGCCCGTCCCGTGTGTGGATGTGATGTGGAAGGTTTGCAGAAGAATGTGACGTTGAGTTGCTATTACCAGACCGGAAGGCACAGAACATTCAGGTAACCTACTTAATCACCAATGTTTGAATTGTTTGAAGCAAGCCTACAAACTAGAATTCCCAGACTTGATTATCTACATTGCCGCGATCTTTCCACAACACATCACACAATGAGATCCACAAATTTGATTTGATTGATTTGCTTTATTTTACTTCGCTTTCTTTCCACTTTTGGCTAATTTGCGAAGATGGGAATGAGTGGTGATATGATGAAATTGATGAATGGACACTCACAAACATCCATGCTCAGGCCGGGATTCGAACCCGGAACCCCTGGCATCGTAGCGCGATGTGCTAACCACTCCGCCACGGGGGGCAGCACGAGATCCACAAGAGTCACCAATGCAACCATGGGCTTAACTTGGGCCCTCACATTTTGGGTAAGGGGCGGAATCGATCCTGGGGATTAACTTTGTAGGGAGTTAAGTTTTCCATCCCATAAAAATAGTGTCCAGGATTAGTTCCTAAATAAGTGTTACATTTGCGAAATTACAAATATTTATCTTGATTACTTTGCTCCTCAGATCCAAGGAGGTTAACAAAACTACGCTTAACTTGTAAAATCCAATAAACCTGAAAAATGGGGAGGAGGCGAATCTATGCATAAAGTGTACTTGAAACAACAAATCAAACAAAGGTGTGTGTGTGTGTGTGTAACCCACCTGCCATCCCGTATTGTTTTCTGGTGTCGCTAATGCACGATACTTATAGTGCTATTGAAATTAGGACACCAAATGGATCGTGGGTGTAAGCAATTTCTGTACAGTGGTGGAAAAAAAGTTCTCCCCCTAAGACTTTAATGGCAGTAAATAATGCAGGAGGGTAGGCAACACACATTGCACCTATGGGTGATCGGGTGATTCTGTCTGTCTCAAGAGCAACTTGTCTTTCATGCAATTGCCAACAGACACAGGAAATGTAGGAAAGTCACGTGACTTGTCAGGTGGAATGATGTTCGTCAGAATATCGCCCGTTCTCAAGCCAAGTCACAGAACCGACAATAGCTACACTTCATATGTCCGAAAATGATTCGCCTAAAAACATTGAACGAAACACTAAAATAATTCTTGCCTTAATTACAAAGACTAGTATACTGTATGTGCCGCTGTAGCTCGGTCGTTAGGGTGTTTGATTACCATGCGAGAGATCTGAGTTCGATCCCCGACTGGGGATAATTGGAATTTTGTCCACCTTGGTGCAAAGCACAAGGTAGGACTTTGCTTTTTCATTGACTATACAGCCCGATTTTGTCGGAATAGAACTTTCTAATCTCTACGTGGACTTTCTTCCAAGTTCCGTAGGGATGTGAATAGGCTCCAGTTTTTCTTGACACAATTCATCCATGTTATATTTCATTATAAAAACCACGGCCGATATTCTGTGCGTGTGTGTGTGTGGGGGGGGGGTTATAATTCAACATCTGAGGTGATCCTTTTCACACTACTCCATTGTCCGACCCTTCGTATCCAAAATAACTCTCAATTCCACACACTGAAAATGTAGCACTTCCTACATCTTAGAATGCAGATATCTAGTAGCAAAGTAATGTGTAGCACATAGTGGTTCGGATCCCACTATAACTGTACTTGCTTTCCCGATTAGTGTTACTGTGCATAAAGTGGACTTAAGACACAAAATCAACCAACCAACACAATCCCGTTATTGTCCAGATTATCGAATCCAGAACCTTCGTCGCGAATAACATAAGCAGGAAGACAATATGAAATATCTGAACAGAAACAGAATCTAAAACCTACAACGGATAGATTGGAGTAAGTCGACTATACAGTACGCGTTCTGAAATGAAGAAGAATACGAAAGTTGAAGGACCTCGACACACACACACTTTTCCTCCCCTCAATGGTAAGCTATCCTTCTTGCAGAGAAGCCTTTACGTAGGCCTTCAAGGGCACGACGAGAAAGTGTTCTACATGCAATGACGGGACCAAGACATACGTCTAGTTTGATATGAAAGGTGTGTTCCTCCTTATTTCGTACGTCATTGATAACAGGAAGACGTGGCCTCGTCTGCTAAAACTAGTTTCATAGAGCAGAGGCTTGCTTGCCACCATTTGGTTTAGTGGCCTTTGCTCGTAGTTAGCAAGAGTGAATGACTCACCAGATACCTGTTACCTGTGAGCTTATACAAGAATATATATTTCGTTAGCGTCTGTAAGTATTGTTTCATCTGCAGTTATATCAGTTAACGTTCGAATAGTTTCCTAATGGTTACGTTATTTATAAATTAGTTCTCGAGAGTGAGCTTTCTATCTATTTGCACGGGTAGGGATGGGGTTATACAGCCTGCATGTAGTATTTTTTTTCCTGAAACCAGAAGAAATTCGAAGACGCAAAAAGAGTCGTATAAGAGTAGTTAACGAAAAGATAGAAGAAAATGAAAATGTAAATGTTGAAAAAAATTATTGTATAGATCGAGTGAAAATAATTTTGTCACGGGGCCTCCTCGATGGCGTAATGATAACGTCCTCACCTTGTAATCAAGGGATCCCGAGTTCGATACAGGGTGGAGGCACGTAGTGGTTCGTATCCCATTTTAAACTGAAGGTCCAGTCTGATTAGCTTATCTGTGCACAAAACAAAAACTAAAATAATAATTTGTCACAGTGTAAGAAAATGTCATGTTCAACCACATACGAAACAAAAAAAATGATAATTTATTCCATGTTGGAGTTCACATCTGTAGCATCTAACCAACACAATTATGGATCGCAACATATTTTCCCAGATCCATTTTAATTATACATGTATGATAAAATAACAGAAGTAGAGGAAGGAGAAGGTCAAGCGAAACACGGATGCCTTGTCCAGAATTTCAAATCTCGTTACGTAAGGTTCTGGGTTGAAGTCCCGGGCAGGCATGACTTTCTTGTTCTTGCCCTTTTATCTGCTCTATTTCATCATAAATCGTCGTAATGGTTTACCTACAGGGGAAGAATAATGACTATAATTACCAATACAAAGCCAATAACAAACAGAACAACAACTCAATTAAGGAGATGTCAAGATAGAAACAATACTTGAAAGTGTCTCCTTCTCTCGGTTTCTCGAATTGAAAATTGCTCTCCCGTTCTCGGTCTCGACTAATTAAATATAGAAATGGAAAAAAGTATGTGAAGATACATATATTTAATATATCCCGGTTTTGTAGGAGATTTCGTGAGAGATGAAATAAGTACTCTTCGATCATGTTTATTTTTATTATTTTTGTTACGTAACATCACTCTGCTTCCCAGTCGTGGACGAGTGATCATTACATGAAATTAATGACGAAATACTCAAACACCCGTGACAAGGGCGGTACTCAAACCCGGGAACTTTGCTGACGAGATCGAATGTCGACCACTTAATGAGCTTGCCCACCGAGTTTGCTTAATGTTGCTTGTATCAGGTAATTCGTAATAACTGTCAATATCCCACATTCATTATCATTTGTTTCATAATTTATCTTATCGATGCGATTAACCTGAAGTCGAACAATTAGTTGAAAGGCAAGATTGAATGCCTCTGATGTTACTTCGTGTCGAATAATATGACTTGATATTATGATATGAATATATTAATAATATAAAATGCCTAGTCATTCCATTGATCCCAATTGCGCACACAAATATGGCATAATGTCCACTCCTAACCGACCTCCGTGGCGGAGTGGTTAGCACAGCACGCTACGACAGCACGAGTCTCTGGTTCGAATCTCGGTTTGTCCATTGGTGTTCTTGGTGAGTGTCCCTTAATCAATGTCATCATATCATCACTCATTACTCATCTTCATCGTCGCTATTTGCTAAAAGTGAAAGAATAGCGACACTAAATAACAAACATCTAATCAAATCGAACATCTTCACCGATGTAATTCTATACCGTACCAAATTCCCACTATATTACTGCATCTTGCTTCATTTTACAGCATCTCAATTGTTTTCCGATTCGAAAACAATTGAAACGTTGTTTTGTTCAGATGATTGTGCATTGTTTCGTTGTTTGGATTGTTTAATTAACGTCGCATTAATTAGTTTTAGACCAATCGTGACAGAGGGAATCGAGAACACAAAAAAAGGGGAAAAGACAAGTTAGAGACCACGGCTCTCTTTACAGGTAGTATTCCGTGAATACGACTGAAATGACTGAAGAATAGTATGGATAAAAATTGTCTCGCTTTCTCCTTTTATTTCTGTTCCAGTTCTTTTACTTCTCTTTTCTTCTACCACTCGTGTTAATCGTGTCGGTGAGGAAGAATTATAATCTCTGAAATGGACGACGGGACAAAAAAATCTATGCCTCTCCCACGGTTTGAAACTGTGACCTCAAAATATTGTCTTATTTCTAAAATTTACATGAAATATGTTTTCGCTCGTCTCTTTCTCAAGGCGTTCCATTATCTCTCCGATGGCGTAGTGGTAACGTCTTCGCCATGTAATCAAAGGCTTCCGAATTCAATACCAGATAGAGGAACGTTTGGTTCGGATCCCACTTTAATCTGTAGGTCCAGTCATAAACTAGACTTAAACAATTAACGTGTGGCATGTGGTCTGTGATGACAACCATCGTTTCAGTGAACCTTCTTGGCAATGACTCTAGTATCACTCGAAAGAATATTTCCTTACGAGTAGCTCTTGTTAAGAAACCATTTCCTGAAATTTTCTTCTTGAGGCCACGTAGCACCCAGCTGTTGTTTGTTGTGGCTGGGGAATGAGTCATGTGTGACTCATGCTATCAATGCTCAATCCTCCCCGAGAACACAGATCCAGCAGGCAAACTTAAGCGAATATTTTGTTATTTGGGGTGCATAAAGAACAGGCTTTAAGACGTTACGAAATTCTAGGTCCCGTGGCCCAGGTTGACTGTACACACCTCTATCTAAAACATCTGCAGCAACCGCGCACTGCTACACGGATAAACTCCGATTTTGCTTTTCTTGGTACTACATTACAGCGTCAATATAATTTCGCCTTATTGCATTTTCACCTCCCCCAATACAATTTCGCGTGATTTATGTAACACTAACTTTCTAAGGCGAAACGGGACATCCCATTTTGCCTTATCCTGTTTCGCCTTATACACAAAAAAATTCCCATCAGGGAATATTATCGACATGAAGGGTCATTATTATTAATATATTATTAACCTAACCTAACCGACAGGACAATGGGAGCGAAGGTATGCAACATCACAAGCTCTGCGCTCCCATTATGAATTAACCCTTCAAGTTGATAATATTCCCAGGTGGGATTTTTTTTTTTTTTTTTGTGTAAGGCGAAACAGGATAAGGCGAAATGGGATGTCCCGTATCGCCTTAGAAAGTTCGTGTCACATAAATCATTTGAAATTCTATTGGGAGAGGTGAAAACGCAATAAGGCGAAATGGGATAAGGCGAAACGGGAGGACACGAATTTTACACATGTAATGCATTGACACACAGGCAGAAAGCACACCCACATTTTTGGTCTCGTTTCGTCAAATTTATGTTGTGCCTATCTGTTTCCTTTTATATGTAATTGATGTATCTTGTGAAATATATTCCCATTTAAGTTCTATCTACTCAATTTTGGTAGTGCCTTCTACATGGGCGTCCGCAGGATTTCTTTCCAGGGAGAGGCAAGCAAGGTGGGAGCAAACGAGGCATATTTCCCCCCCCCCCGTAATAGTGTTTCCCCTCCAAAAGCACTTCTTCATATTGAAGTTATCAGGTTCCTGCAACATACTTACAAATAATTAAGAAAATTGCTGTGACAAATGAAATATATGTGTGTAATATGTAAGTTTATGGTAACATCCATTTCTGGGTGAGGGTTGCCTTCCTTGTTTTCCCTTCCCGACGCCCATGGCCTTCTATCGGTTTCAGTTTATAGCGTTTTCCATAAGTGTACACAATCATAGCAGCTCCCTCCTGACACGATGTCAGAAACCTCGATGTGTTACAACATTAGTGATTAAGACCATTCAAATTTAACTCCAAACTAAGGAGCGTCTACAATATAATAAGAGTACTTTCACGAGGAAAATTTAAGCGGACAAGGATGTACAATATTTGCATATGAGATAATATGCAAAACATGTACATATTTCATACAATATTAATCATCCAAACTATTGGTAAATGTGAAACTACCAAACTAAATCATTAGAAAACCATACATATTCATAGAAATCTTCTATATTTATTGATTTGCACTAAGTAAATAAAAACGCTAGGCCTAAGCACGTGACATGACTGTTTCACTCTCTGATATGATGACAGGGCTGATCGATTGTGAGAATCACTGCACTTTCTAGTAAAATTCAATGAGCTCTTGATCCACTCTAAGTAGTAACCAACATATGTGTAAACTGCAGTCATTTCGGGCTGGGCGCACTTTCTACCCAAAGAAACAATACGTATCACCACACCATCGCACAACAAAGGTCCATCAGAGTCGCCAATGAAAGCGTCCTTGCCTTCTTGAAACCCTACACATACAGTTCCAGGCTCGAATATCTTCTTTCCAAACACTTCCTTGCAGAGAAGCATGTCTTCCAGAGGTACATCAACTTCCTGAAGGACCTCAGACTTGGGTCCCCGATATCTAACCGAACCCCAACCAACTACATACCAGTAGGTTTCAAAATTAAAAGAAGGCAAGAATTTTTTGGTGGCCATACGTGCCTGCGAAAAGCCGTGCATAGAAATCTCCTCACTGAGCTTCAGAAGAGCAATGTCATGGTGTTTGCTCGGTGTACTCAGGGGGGTGTCGTGACCTTTCGTGATAGGCAAACGATGGGTTAATATTTCGTTTCGGTTAATTATAATTTCAAATATAATATAGGCCTACACACATCCCTACTTAATGTGCATAATGGTGAAGTATCGGGCTTGAGTGTGTAAAGTGCATACACACCTAAAATCAAATCTACGCTGCACGGTTTTTAAAGAAGAAAAACAGCCTCTCGATATAAACTTGTAAATTTCAACCATGAAGAAAATAATGATTTACTTGATATTTGAGGGCAACTGTAAATTAATTTACGTTCTTTTTTAACCCTGAAAATAATAAACATCCTATTAGCATAAAGTTTCGATCTTAAATAAACGGACGGGTTTCGGTTTCTTACTTGGCTAGAATTATGAATCATGACTTGTCTTCAGTTGGATGCAAGCGCAGATGTGATTCTGGGAACATTCATGTATTTGCACTGCATTATAAAAATTGCTCAAGTCACTGTAGCCTGTATAGTTCCATGGTCCTAAATTTGTATTGAACAAAACACATGGCCAACAAAATAATTTATTAAGATCATTGCTGCCACATGATCACATAATATTGTTGTACTGAGATTTTTTAAACTGCCTAATGAAAACTTTCCCATCTTTCTTAGTTGGTTTGGTTATGCACAGTTCAGGACACGGTCGCTCATGGTTCACAATCACAAGCTCCAACTTTACACCATATGTTCTCGAACTGAATGGTTTTGAAAGAAGGTTCCTAATCAAGTCCTTACCTGCAGCACTGCAGATCGATGGCTCGTCTGGCATGTCAACCATAGTGGAAATTTTCAATGTGGAATCCTACTTTTACACTAGGTACAAAAACATGACACAAAGAACAGAGAAAACAGCACAATATCACAGTAAAAAACAACACGCATCCGCAGCATCCACGCTTCTAAATTAACCTTCCTTTTTTCACCCTACCTCCAGTGTTACATTCCGTCCATATTTCCGAGTAACTGACCACATGACGAATATGTTCAAGTACCGGCTGTGATTTCATTTCTTATAAATAGCATGCAACTGGAGATCACTGGCTAACTTCATAATGTAATTTGTTGATTACTATAGAGTTTCAAACATGAAAATCGTACCGCGTTAGGTGGTGCTACGGATGCATAGAAAATTCTGGAAGTTAGCAACACTTGTGGCCCGTGTGGGCGAATTCTTTCCAACACCCTTGCCAAAGACAGATGCGGTCTTGGTGTTGCTTGCCCTCGGCCTTTTTTCTTCGTGAACGGGGATGGACAGTGACCATGCAAAAACTTCATAAGTCACTCGAAAAGCGGGGAGAAAGGCGAGCAGTCCTCTTCCTCTAACGCGGTCCGTCGTGCCGTATCGCCCAGCGTCGTCAAGGATGTAGCCGGTTTATGTTTCAAGCCAAAATAACAGAAAATAGGGGAAATAAAAATTCTGCAATGTAAGTATCTTATAGTAAATAAATTCCATTCTAATGTGTATAAAGGCATTGAAAAACACGAACTTAGGATATCAAAAGTGTTTTAAAAACAACGCAAGCGGCGCTTGCCCCGCCTTTCCTTACTGCACGCTTCTGGGTGGACTGTACCATGGGTGAAGGTGCACCTTGTCTACGTACCTAACCTGTTGATGAGCACTTTTGAAGGTCATCAGATTGCTCAATCCTGCTACAATATAAAAATGCGAAGGCTTGTAAGTTACATTGGTAGCCTTATTTACGGCACAGTGTGCAGCAGTAAGCACCCAACACTTGTTAACTATAGAACCAGCACAATGCAAACCGTTTTTCTTCCATACGTGAACAACGAATGAGTATTTCGTGAAATCCGCTGGATGACCTCCGACAATTCTTTTCTACCTTTTCTCAACACTTTTACCGCACACTTGACTATTTAAGAAAAGAATTATGAGCATAGGATGTTGAATTGGAAACATTTTCTTCTTGTTATCTTCAATGTTCTCAAGATAGATTAAGATTCAAGGTAATATTATAGAGGTGGGTCCATCCAAAATATTGAATAAATACAATGGATGACGTCACGTGCGTTTGACTGTTTTAAGAATAGTAGTAATTATAACGTTAACAGTTGATGCGCGAAATTATATAATTTTCCATTAATTCATTGACTTAACGGTAATTATCCTTCGATAGCCTTAATTGGAAAAAAAGGCACACCAGAAGTGTTTTTTTGCAAATTTGTGATGTTCTTCAACATGCATAACCAACAAAAATTCCTCAACGCGAAACGTCCAAAGTGTGTATTTCACCTTGCATCAACCATCAACAACAACCTTAGAGTATAGAAGGTATAGAAAGAGCGTGTGTGACGTCAGCGGAAGCCAAAATAGCTTACGGCGGCCGCCATGTTGGGATATGCCACCCGGCTGTTCCGTCCATTTGTTAAAATTCAGCGAGAGGGAATTTCGTCGGTAAAATTAAGGCTGTTTGTTATGTTTCTTTGTGTTTAAATCGTAGGAAACAATAACACGAAACTCTTAATAATTAGTTTCGACGAAGAAACATGGAGATCTACACCTTTTTATGTACTGGGGCGTGTTCATTTACCATATGCAATGCTACGTTAGTATACCAGAAAGAATTTAATGAAATAACAATAGAATCAAAATAGGAATTGCATTATAACTTCTACAGTCGTAAAAGCATCACAAAACATTATTATATAGAAACATGAGCTATGTAGAAAGGTTTAACACGAAATAACACAATTTACGCCACCTCAATAAGTAAGCCTAAGTCGAGATTATAGGTAGATTTCGGATCGAAACATCAGGCGGCGATACACGACACTCGATAGGCGACAAAAGACAGGAACCCGTTCATTCAATGGAAGCAATCAGACCGAAGCGACAGGCGACAAACGATAAGTGTGTCTCTTGGCAACCGACTCTCAAAAATGAATGCAATTTTTTGAAACCGAAGCGACACGACAAACTGCACGTGTCGCTCGCGTGTCACTCGGAGTTTGTCATTTTGCCAATACCATACATAGTGTCGCTTCGGTGTGTTGCTCGCGCATCTGCGACACTTTTGCAACATTTGCTATGGTGAGAATTCACACCGAAGCGACAGACGACGCGTGTCGCTTGGGAACGAACCAATCAACAGCAAACGTTTCACACCGTAGCGACATGACAGGCTGCACCATCAGAAATAAATGAGACCTTCCGAACCGAAGCGACGCGCCAAGCTGCACGTGTCGCTCGGACTGGCCGTTTTCATCGTGTCGCTTGTGGCCTCCAATAATGGAGTTTTCAGATCTAATGCACACACGACTCGTGTCGCTTCGGAACGAGCAAACCAACGTTTACACCTGCCTTATCGTCAAGACAGACCGCACAAGGCTGCTTTGGTAAAATCCTCAAGCGACATGTAGTGTCTTCCTAAAAAGCAAGCATTCACCGCGCATGCGCTACAAAGAGACCGAGGCGACACAATAAACACTATTGGGAAAACGGACCAGTCTGAGTGACACATGCAGGTTGTCGTGTCGCATCGGTTCGAAAAGTTGAATTGATTTCTCAGGGTTGGCTTCCAAACGGCACGTGTTGCTTGTCACTTCGGTTTGAATAGAGAGATTTCATACCGAAACAATTTCATCATTCATCCGATAGGATTTCACCAATGCAGGCTTCTGCGGCCGGCCTGTCTTGCCGGTAAGGCAGGTGTAAACGTTGGCTTGCTCGTTCCGACGTGACATGAGTCGCGTGTACATTAGATCTGAAAACTCCATTTTCTGAGGCCACAAGTGACACGGGCTTCTTCAGTCTGAAGCAAAAAAATTAAACGTGCATGCGTCACCAACGCCGAGGCGATACGATGGACGTTATAAAGAAAACGACCCAGTCCGAACGACACGTTTAGCTTGGTGTGTCGCTTCGATTCTGAAGGTCTCCTTTATGTCTGATGGTTGGTTTCCAAGCGACACGACTCTCTTCTTCCATGTCTGAAGTCTCTCTTTGTTCGTTCAATGAATTTATATTCCACAAAGTTCTCAACAAGTATAAACATTTGCAATAGTTATCTTTATGAAACATCCGAACGATTTCCGCTAATCCGATATGTTACAATTTTGAATTTAAAATTTTATATATACCATTAATAAAAATACCACTAATAAAATCACAACGGAAATGCGTGTATAATAAACGTAAATATTTTGTAAGTACGTTTATTATGTTTATTTGGGAACCTCTCAATTCCTTCTTTTTTAAAACATTTCTTGCCACTTTTATTTTTGCATCCGAAAGCTTCCCACAGACACATAGCTTCTTATGTACGAGGGTGGATCATTAAGTATCGCACAACATTTTTTTTAAAAGGAAAATTAATAGGTAAGACAACATTATACACATTGAAACCACATCTTTTAGCTACTTTCCGACATAGGAGCCAAGCCTTTCAACATATTTTTCACATCGTGGCACTAGTTTCAATATACCCTGTTCATAGAACTCCGTTAAATGGGAATACAGCCATCTGCGCACAACCGATTGCACTTCTTCATCGATATTGAAGCGTTGGCCACCTAGAAATTTCTTCATTGGGCCAAACAGATGAAAGTCTGAATTGTTGAACCGCCCTGACAAGGTTCTCAGATGGATCCGCCGGTCATTGAGAATTGCCTGCTCAATGGCTGTAACATTCAGTTTCGTTGCAGTTTTTACTGGTCGCCCGGAACGTGACGAGTCAACAAGCTTCAGACGGCCTCCTTGAAAGAATGTGCACCACCTGGATATGTTGCTACGGTCCAAATAGTCTTCCCCATACACGCCCAACATTTCCCTGAGAATTTCACTTGGGTGTGTCCTTTCGTCCACAAAAAACGAACTACAGCTCTTTGCTTTTCACACGTTAACGACAATAACATGCGCGCCATCTTTGTTAAGTAGTTCATACTTCTGCCACAAGAGTTATACCTGATCAAACAAATTCCGTCTCTAGCGCGAACTTCAAACCATACATCTGTAAAATTTCAACGTCCCAGCGACAATAACGTCGCGGGAAAAAATTGTTGTGCGATACTTAATGATCCACCCTCGTATTATCTACTCGCAGTGTCACTGAAATGTACAGATATTATGCACTATAAACGAACATTCCACGCTCAAATCCCTACTTCCACCACTGTATCTATCAGCTGTAACTGTGGCACATCCCAAGATGGCGGTTTTACCTCACCCCCTTCCCATTAAGGCTTCATTCCCCTCACCCAGAAAACACTCTTGCGCTCTTTATATTCCCTTCTATACTCTAAGTCAACAACAAATATTTTCTTGGACTTACAGCTTTACATCTGGCTGTTTACGCCCAGAATACAAGTTAAGAACATAATTTTATATAAATTTTACACACAAAGTTCCAATATATAAAAACTACATTAGCTCATTCATTAATAAAATTGTATTACAATTTTATATCAAATTGTCTCAAGAAAGTATAATACATCCAATTCGAATATCTGGTACGTACAACAATGAAGCCAAATTTATAGTAAATGGCACTTTAATTTTTGATAATGTTTTGTATAAAGTCTTTCGTTTCTCTGAGTGGATTGGACATTCCAAAATAATATGTTGAGCATCAGTGTTTGGAAGTAACTAGTTACATTTTTGTAGGAATTGTAAATGTAACTAGTTACCTTTAAAATCAAATAGCTGTAACTGTAACAGAGTAGAAGTGTTATAAATCAAATAGCTGTAACGGTAACTGCAATAGAAGTAACGTTTCAACATTTACTTTTACAGATACTTTACGACACTTAATTTCCTAACTTGAATATTTGTAACGTGGAAGAAGAGCTAAATTTGCTACAATTTCGTCCAATCACCTAAGGTAAAATTTCAAGCCTGATTGAAAGCACAGACGCCAACTATCTGCTTGCTTCCTTGTCCAAAGATCAAAAGAGAAGCGCATTTAATTCTTCCCAGGTCAGGTGTCTCGACTTCTCATATATTTCCAGATTTCAGGGTTGATCAAATTGAGAATGAAATCTTCAGAAAGTCGCCTAGGGGGTAACAAACAGGTCCACTCGGTTGGTAACTTCAAAACAATTAATCGTTTTTTTGATCTGTAATAGCGATAGGGAAAGCAAGTATTTCGTTGCAGATTTTCTACAGTAGTAAATGGCTACTGTTTGTTAACCAAAATCCGCGAATGAACATATTAACACCTACAGGTATATCAACATGAATCTTAGTCTTCTTGAAAAAATTTTAATTTTCTTTTAATTTAAAAGTTATGTTGTTCGCCTATGGGCGGTGAATTCTTGGTTGTAGATTGATGGGTCCTGCGTCGCTTGTCACTTCGGTGTGAACCCACGCTGTCGCTTTGGTCTAAAATCTCCCTTAACGGAGCATTCATACCGTAGAGACGGGCAACAAGCGACATGGAAGTTTCACAGCGAACCAGCAAGCGACACTTCAGACAATATGCATGCACTCACAGTGCAAATGACAAACCAAGGCAACACGGTATTCAGTCTGAGCGTCATGCAAGCACCGGTGTGGTTTAAACCTACGACCATTAGGTTAGCAATCTACAATGGTAGTCACTACCCTACAAGATTTCTCTACTTCCAATGATCATTAACAGAGAAGAAGCTGACCAATGTCACATGTAGATGCAATTCACCTCCTACTTGTATTGTGCAAAGAATACTTGATTTAATGGAAATTTGCACAAGGTGAAAACTATTTAGTCGATATTGCCCCAGGTAGCCTTTCACTGAATTTAACTCGAGTGGAGAAAGAAGTGAATTTACTATCTGTTGAATTACCACAAATATAAAATCTTAATTCATTATTGCTTGTCAAAATGCTCTTTTGAACATGTGTCAATTCATTTTTGATTGACTTCTTTTGCTTTACTGAGTTTGTTTACCACTTTTGGATAATGTCAGATATGAATATTAAATATGGTAAGATGAAATTGGTGAAAAAACAATCACAAACATGAACATAACATAATACCTGGCCCATAGACTATTATATTTTTTAGTGTCCAGATGCCAGAGCCTCGTTAGTGTTCAAAATGCAACCCAGGGGCAAAATGACGTACGCATTCGTAAAATAAATAGGTATACCATTAGAGAAACGCTATCTAAAGTACTGCGTATTCTGTGACCTTACTTGCTCGTTACTTCTCAGGACCCGGTCGCCATATAACACCATAAAAACGGCTTCAACTTGTTTTATTGTTTTATGTCTAAGAAACTTCGTGTTAGAAGGTTGACAGAAATTTCGAAGACAACATCCAAAGAATACTGCCATATGTGCTGATTGTAAAACGTGTGTATTTTTTCGTTTCCTCGACAAGAGTAGGAACGTTGGCCATGCCTGGAATTTTCATATCTCTTAATCCTTTTTCATATATTCATTGCAAACCCCGATTATTCCGAATTCATCAAAAAAACTACCCTGTTAATGTCTGAGAACACTCCAACAGAAAATAAGCAGAAAACAAGTTTACTTGCATAAGCCTAAACATCAGGCTCCGTGCTTCGAGGTACTGATATTCTTATCTGAGACACCACTGTCTTATCAAAATGCAGGAGTAATGAAATGTATCAACTCCATGCTGTACGAGGAGAAGGGGCTCTTCTATAGCCTCTTTACAAAACTGCTGCCAACTGCAGAAGTCAGGTAACTTTCCAAAGAACAGTCAAGCACGCAGATAGTACCAGGGGCAAGTAACAAACTAAAAATGAAGATTCATTTCATCTTAACGTTTCTGCAAATAGCATGTGCTTTAGGAGAAGTAAGTTTTCCATGCTTTTAGTACAATGATATAGTGCTTTTTCGCTGGACAGTTTAAGCAGGGATAAAATATAGCACACACTTATTCCCGTACATACATTGGTGTTGCTAAGAGTTAACAGGAAGTCTATAATACCAGTTTACAAAAAGATGAAAGACAGGAATTATATAGTGTAGGCACATAGTTCAAACTATCATAGTCGATGAGCGAGAATTGATATAAACTGTTGACGAAATTGAGTTCTATGCTGTTTCTTATTCTTGATATTTAAAAAATAAAATTTGTGCATAAAAATTAGTCTTTTCACAAATTTTGAAGATATTCGCCCCACCCCATCAGCTCTGTTTCAGTCGCTGATTTAAATTAGTCAGCACTTCTGTCTTCATTCTACATATTATATATCGAATCCCGAAAAGAGGTGGATCGTGGTTCCTTCTTCTATCTCTGCTGTTTCCATGACTAATAGATACAAATATACTTAGTACCAATACATTGAAATGAGTTGAAATAATTTCGTATAAATTTAATCATATTTAAATCAAATTGATGGTATTGTTATTAATTAGATATTTCCGTGATAGCAAAGCAAGAATATTCTTTTTAAATATTCATGCTTGGAAATGTACGTATTTGCACAAAAGAGCAGCAATAAACTTTCTTGTAACTATGGCCTCAAAACTAACCGTATTTTGTAATACTCCCTTGCATGGGATAAATTTATCGCCTCGTTAACTGCATCTTCACATTTGTTGCACAAGAAGCAGTATTTCCTTATGATGTCAGAGAGAAGGTGCTTCGAAGCAATTTCGAAAAAAATGATACAATAATACTCATCAATTTAAATGTATATTTTGAAAAATCAGTTTATTTTTTGTTTTACTGAATGTAGTAACAGTGAATAAAATAACACTTCACCAGTAGAATGTCATTGTTGGGAGAAAAAAAACATGTGTGTGGTAACATTTTAAATTCGTCCATGTTTATCGTAATTTTGTATACGTATATAATTTATATTTCCAATTCCTATTTTAGTGGTAATTCCAATGTCTAAAAGCAAAAATTATAATTTGCTGATTGTGCCTGGCACAGCCAGTTTGATCAGTGAGCAAATACTGAAATTTAGAGAACAACTTACTTCCAAAGGAGAGATAATTACTTGTAATGAACTGAATAGAGACAGGAAAGTTTGAGTTAAGGTGTTAAGAACTAAGCTGCTCCTTTTACTTTTAATTTCCTTCGAACAGGTGCTCTCGGGTTATTAACCAGATTAATTCGATGTTAGAGTTCAACATTTAGAGACCTCGAAACGCTGGACACTAACATCCAATTTACCTGACTGATAACCCGGGAACACCTGTTCTAATCAAGTAATTATCTCTCCTTAGAAGTACGTTGTTCTCTAAATTTCAGTATTTACTCACTGATCAAACTACTTGTGCCAGGCACAATCAGCAAATTATGTGCCTTGTGGGATTATGAGCTTTTACGACAAAATCGGACAATATATTCAGACGAGTTCTGTGGACAGTTGAAGAAATTGCATAAACAACAAGCAGAAGAGATCCAGTGAATAGGAAGAGTGTTGCGTCCCATCAAGACTTCTTGTGTTCCGTGCAAGAAAAGTGACGTTTCACCCACCCAACACATTCACCGGATATTGCACCATCCTTTTGTTCCAGTCTTTACATAACTATTTGAACTGATACTTATTACCTGACCTCAACGTTGTTAAACAGCACATCGTTGACTTTTACGCCTCCAAGCCACCCCAGTTCCTACGCGAACGGAATTTTGAAGTTGCCAGAACGATGGACCAAGGTCATCGAGAAAAGTGGCTAATACTTTGCGGAATAAAACTTTTTTCACAATATCTTAATGTTTGTTTTCTTTTCTAAGTATTTTAGTTTATATTGTTAGTTACTTGGTTAGTTTAGCACTTAGTCTTAATTGTTTATATATAGTATATATATATATATATAATATACACATTTAATGATAACCTATATTAAATAATATTTATATCCTCATTTTTGCAAATGCGAGAGCCATGATTAAAGTGAAATAATGGCATAAAACCTGCATTGAAATATTTTTCTATTAAATCAATTTAAACGTTAGTCTATTAGAGAATGTATCCACGACTATAATCAACTCTTATTTATTTTCAGAATATGCTTCTCTTGTGGGAATTTAAACCATGCAATGGGTACGAAGCTAGCAAGTTTGTGATTAATGATGTCGACCTTATAAGGGTTAATGATACATCAATGGACATAGCAGCCACAATTATTCTGGAAGTAGAACTCGACGATTCTTTCAGAGTAAGAGAAACATTCTTGCAGTTTCGATTTTATTCACACAGTACTTATACATACTTATCAAAGTGTCAATTTTTACTGTATTACTAGTCTATAATATTAAATATGAAAATTTTGGCAAAGTGATAAATTGACTATTACGTTGACAAAGGGTGGGTTTTTAAATGTGTTGTTGAAGTCCGTATTGACGCTTTTTCTATTTGGAGGTTGAGTAGCAGCTACCTTAACACGTGCTCTATCTGATGGTGAATGAGGTAACTATTCTAGCAGTTGCAAATAATCATGGTTCCCTCATCAACCGAAGTAGAAATGGGAATCTCTCCTTCTCCTTTCGGCGGCAGTCTCTACCTGAAACTGGTCAGGCGGTCTAAAGAGCTGTTTAGTAGCTCCTTCCAGCCTGCCTGATGATGGTACTAAGGGGTGAGAAGCGCGTGAAGGAGCGTCGCTTATGAACTGTGGCTTCGACAAAATAATTGCTCCAATTCGAAAATACGATTGGTCTATCACTGCTAGACTCGCCACTCCCTTAGTGACGCCACTGTCCGTAAGTAAATGGCCAAATATGAGTCATTTATCTTTCGTGTTTTCTCTTGGGTTATATACAAACGCATGGATGTTTACACTACGTAACATCATTATGTGTTTTGTGAGTTCGATGTCTTGGTAAAATGGACAATTTGTGTAGAAATTAGTTTCCCCTATACAAGTCTTAATGTCTTAGTACAAGTGCTGGAAACTTGGTATTTACAATATAACTTATGAATTTCAAAAGCCCCAAGTTCCTTGTTGCATGTCTAATATTTCACAACAGGTTGAGCGAAAATTGAAATTTGAAACTATCTGAGACACCTAGATGGCAGAGTGCTGGAATTTCTTGCTCCAGCATTAGCAACTCATAATTGTTAAGCACGATCATGCCGTCAGATAACCATTCCTTATTTTTTCACAGAAAAAAGGCGCTGACTAAGACTAGAGGTAATCTGCAATTCGTAGTTGCCTAACCAAACGTTATCACAGATGGAGTAAGATGGGGTACAATTTTGATTTAATTCCTGTTATAAAAAGATAAAGTTCTCCCTGCAAATAGTACAATGCCAGGAAGGAACAATCAGTGGATGTGTGGGTAAGACTCCATACATTCTCGATCTGGGCTATTTAGGAGGTTATGTGATCAGCACCACGCTTCGGCCACCTATACCCAACAGCGTTTCTCACAGGTTCATTGATTTGAGGCTGGGTGAGCATAAATCCAGTTCTCTGTTTTATTTTGTAATTACTGAAATAAGTATCTAGCCTACAGAAAACAATTACAAATATTTCATTTGAAGTGAACTATCTGAAACTCACTTATTGGTTGTTTGGTTGGTTGATTTGGTGTTTAAAGTCCACTTTATGCACAGCAAGGTTAATCGGGACTTTACCTACAGTTTAAATTGAATTGAATTGATTTGAATTGTTGTTTTAAGTCCACTTTTAGCATAGAAAGGCCAATCGAGGCTGGACCTACAATTTAAAGTCGGATCCGAACCACTATGTGCCTCCAGCGAGTATCAAACCCGGAAAACTCAAATATTAACTCATATCTTGGAAACTTATTTAAATCTGACACTTCCCTTGGATAATTCTGTATGGGTTTCCATGTTCTCATGTGCAGCATTTCTATACATATTTTTATTTTGGGCGAATTGCAAGTAATGATATTCTACTTTACTTGAAGTTGATTCTGATTAAAAATAAATATATATTTTCAGGTTAAAGTGGAGTTAGAGGAGTGTGCACTTAATTCCAGGGAGGACTGCAAAACTAATCCTGATTTATGGATCGAAGATGCATGCAACAAACTGTTGAAAGAAGATAAAATATATTCTTCAATTTTTCAAAACATCGAGGATCTTGAAATGAAGACCTGCCCTTTCCCAGAGGTATGTAGGTGTGTCTGAAACGTGACATTATAAGTTTGTATGTGAACATTCATTTATTACCGCAGCACTGAACTTATATCTGCATCAAACTTATTTCGATAATCGGGTATGGGGGATTATAAAACTATGTCCCTAGGCTATCCTTTGTTTCTGGCCTTGTTAATATTATTATCATCATTATAACCATCATAGTTATTAACAATTTTATTATCATGTACGTACTTCGCTCTCACTAATTATACGCACTTATAAACTTTCAATTACAGACACATCTGATTAACTTTTATTCGTTAAATTTCTATAAAACAATACAAAACAAGAGAACACTCACCTACAAGTATTTCATTCCGCCTTTCATGACAGCAAACTAATGAATTAAAGCCTCGAAATCATTTTGAACAAGACATAAATCAGAAAAAAAATAGGTACTTTCTTTAGAATTTCCGAAACATGCTTTTTTTAAATTTTACTTGCATGATGCATTTCGCCACAGAATACTAATAGTGAACACACACCAATGGGAAAGAGACCGATGTTACATTACAGTAGCCACACTGGCCGCGAACTGAGAAAGATGTAATTTTAACCACGAATATCACACCACTTGACTGGTCTTGTAAATTAATTATGAATGAATTACTCAAAAAACATCAAGGGAGATATTAATATCACCACCATATACCCAAAGTTTCAATTCTTGGTATTCAAAATATTTACATTCGTTTCTTCAAGCAACCTTTGCTGTATGCCGTACAGACTTGCACTACGGTTAAAATAGAGTACTGAAAATGTGGTTATGATATAAGAAGTTACTTAAACGCTAGAAAATTCTTCCTTCTATCTTCTTTCATAAAATAAGCAAGTTAATAGACTTGAAATGTTGTTTTGTTTTGCTATTATCACAATATTAAGAAGTTTTAATTGTAGATGGTGTTTGTCACTTCAGCGTCTCATATTTGTGCGGCCCCCATGAATTGCGATCCCTAGGCTGTAACCTAGCCCCAGAACACTACCGTGTTCCAATATTACAGTGTAACTACCGCTACGTAAATTTTACGTACATTAAAGAATCTATTTTTAAAACAACCTCTACATTATAAAAACAAATTTCTATTCATTGTGAACATTATTTTGTTTATTTTTCCTTATATTGGAATTTTATTCTTCATTTTAAAATGTATAAACATGGTTTTATTAAACATAGAATATTTTAAGAGAAGGTCTTGCTTGACAAGCCCGTTCGTACATTAAGAATGAAGGCGAAAAGTTCGAACAATGAAAATAAACAATAATAATATTCATAACGCCGTAAATAAGGAACAAATGTAATTTTAAAGTCTTACAAGAAAATAGTGCATGATTCTAAACTTTCGTTTTCAAAATCTAAGTATCCAAATCGAATTTACAAATGTCAAAATTACGTGAAAGATATTTCTCGTTTTACACAGCTACGTAAAATTGACGTACAGTGCACAACATAACAAACCAAATCAAGACGATCAGCGCTTGCACCCTCCTTACCACAGTGCTGCTTATGTCCGACAGACAACTTGAGGCACTGCTAGGCAGAGGGGTGAGTGGGTGCGAGGTGGGAGGTAGGGGAGGGATTTGAGCGCGAAGCATACGTAAATTTTACGTACGGTAGTGTTCTAGGGCTAGGATAGCCTAGTGGCAAGCAACCCGCTCCTGGCTTTAATTCAATGTACCGGGAAGCACTAATATCTTGTTCAGGATAACGATTTTTATTACGATGTTTTACATACGGTAGTGTTCCACAAATTGGCTTCCCACAGGAGCAGTACGTAGTTGTCATCCTCCTTTTCTTGCAGTTGCAGAAACTGAAATACTTTCTGTTCCCTTGTGACGTGGCTGCTACTGTACTTGTCTCTTCCTTCCCCAGTACCTTCAAAATTGACTTTCTTAACTCCTGTGACAGTCCCGGATTCATTAGCCTTTGCTCCTGCCAGATCTTGGTCAAGTTCTCATGGAGGTGAAGCATGAACTGAATTCGTGAGAATGGTCTCTTTTCTAAGTTGCCCTGATTGTTGTAGAAGTTGTGAGTGTGAATAATGTATCCATTGATCGCTGCGATGTTGATCATGTTATAGAAAAATGAGATATTATAGAAAAATTCACGCAAATCTAACTTGAATACAAATGGCGTTATTACTACATGCACGTCAAAATTACGTGCAAGATTTTTCTTCTCTTGCTATCACTACGTATTATTGACGTAGAGAGTCTCACATAACGCACAAACTAAAGACGTTCACTGCTTCCGCCCTCCTTACCACAGTGCTGCCACGTGCCTGACAGAATGATAGAGGAATACCATAGGCGGAGGGGTAGGTGTGTGCGATGTGGGAGGTAGGGGAGGGATTTGAGCGCGAAGCATACGTAAATTTTACGTACGGTAGTGTTCTAGGGCTAAGATAGCCTAGTGGCAAGTAACCCGCTCCTGGCTTTAATTCAATGTACAGGGAAGCACTAATATCTTGTTCAGGATAACGATTTTTATTACGATGTTGTCTTCATGGAAATGCCTAATTAAAAGTGAATTGCCAGAATGTTCGAGGAAAGCTAAACAAATCTACTCATAACAAAATACATTTTTTGCTTAACTTAATTCATGTTTAAGAATTTCATTGACGCAGTTTTCACTCAATTTTATTTTATCCCATTTTTGTTATTTTACGTTGAATTTCATCCCCGTTTGGCTACCGCGACGATGATTACATGAAATTAATGAAGGACATTCACAATGAACATCCTTGATCAGACCATGATTCGAAACCTGAAACTTCTGTAATTAGTTCAAAAGACGACGCTTAACGTGTTCAGCCACCGAACCTGCTCACTATATTGGCACATAAGGGTACATAATTCTTTTATTGCTTTTAATGCTAAAAATATGAAGAAAAACATTAATATCATATATTTATTTTCAGGAAGAGTACTACTCTGATAGCTATTACAATATTTTGGAGACTCCAGAATCAAATTGGCAGTTAGTGAGTAACGACGAATCAGACTATTACCTTAAGCTGTACTACTATCTTGGTGACAATGAAGTGGGTTGTCAGTACATTAAGGCAACAGTTGAACCTTACAAAACAGTGGAACAAGAAATACTCGAAATACGTAAGGTCGTATATCGTGGTTAATATGTTGGTAATCATATTATCATCAGGTAATTCAAAGTCATCATTGTTTTCACAAAGTTTCTTGATGTTGCTGACTTTGAATTACTTGATGACATTTGGGATTCATAATTTTAAATAAAAATAATGTGATCAGGGATTTTTATCTGAAATAAAAATAAAACAGACTGCTTCTTTTCACAGTTAGGTTGCTATATTACAACAATGTAACATTGACAACATCCATTATATAACGGATCCTTTTGTTTAAAAAATTGCTAACCATTGTTAAAACTGTATCTTTAGTCAAGATAAAAATAAATGTCTAAAGGGAGCGTGTGTTCTCCTGAAACGTCACAACGAAAAACTGTTTGTAATAACCGTAAACTACAAGAAAATAATTCTACAATGCAAGCAATGCGTACATATAAGATAAACATACATATTTGTTACAAAGGAAGAAATAACTACCAAGCAGTTTATTGAAAAACTGTATCGGATTAATAAATTCTGCTGTGAATATACTACTTTTTTACGTATCTCTTTTCAATATTAGCTTACCTTAACAACTTTCGTCACAGCTCTGTGGTAACGTTTGCCTTCTTCAGAGCCTCAATGCATCTGTATTTCTTGCCATCGATGTCCACCATCTCACTGTCATTGATGGATGATTATTGGGACACCTTTCAACCACATTATGTTAAGACGTTCTCTACTTGTTGCTGAATAGATTCTATTTTTATGTAAAATCCTTAACGTCGTAATTTATTTCCCACTTTCTTCACATGATATGTACAGCTATCTTTCCTTGCATTAACCAACCTTACTATGTCTTGTTGTTCTGCCATGCCACTGGTGTCGGAGAATCAGTCACTCCAAAAAGCACTATCAAGCTTCATCACTCTGCAGGAAGTTTTCTGTCAACTACATGACAATCGATTGCAGTAATCAAGATTGCAGGCTCACAGCCAAGTGCTGCAATTGCGGAGAAGACCATCTGGTCAATTATCTGGGTTGCTGAACTTCGCAGGCTGTCCTTCAGAATAAAACCACTGGCTCGTCTTAAAAGGCAACCGCGGAGAGAGAAGAGAAGCAACAGCAGCGTCTGTGAGCGTAGACAACATCACATGTGCCGCAGCAGCAGTGCCCAAGAAACAGCAACCTCACCAACACCAGGGAAGAAGGTCAAGGAATAAGAATGTTCGCAATGGACGAGTCATTGGCCTTATTAAACGGCTCAGACTCAAACTACGGCAGGCCCACGATCAAACTGCCAAGCTGCAATCATGATGGAGGTGTTGGCCGCTGAAGGACACCCACCAAACAGATTCTGATAACCAACCAAATGCTCCAGATGGAATGTCAGAAACAGTTACCAGAAGAGCCAAACAAATAGAACGTTTAGATCAAAGTCATCGCAGTCATGGCAGCTCACCAAGCAATTCAACAGTTCCCCTGCCATCAACTAAGGTCAAACTTCTAGCGACAGTTGCAGAAGTAAGCCAACATCCTCCTGCATGTCACTACATGCTATAACCCAGATGACAACGACACTTCTAACATCATCAGCTAGATAGGAGAGCGAGCGAGCGGAACACAGTCTGTGTTGGTCCGCTGTGCAACTCATGGCCGAGCTCTACTCCCGCAAAAGTAAAGTCTAGCAAGCACACGGGTACCTAAATAAAGCCTCCTACGGTGTGGGCTGCCTGCAGAAAAAATCGCACTCTTAGTGAGACCTGTAGGTACTCGTAGAACTTTACGCATTGTATCAAGTAAAGCTTTCTAGGATGTGGCCTACTCCGTATAAAAAAAAAAGTATTATTTTCGACATGCATCATAGAATTATACGCATTGTACCAGTTATACTGGTAGATCGTGCATTATTGTCCAGTTGGGAGACAGTCTACGGAAACGGAACGCAAGCGATAGGTAGCAAGCAGTATAGATAAATGATACTAAAGATGTTTGCCTCACCTATTAGATAAATGATACTAAAGATATTGGCCACCGTTCATTAGCTTTTGTGTCTGGAGAGAATAAACAGCTGATTAATTGCTGCAAGTGAGTCACTGGCATTAATTAAAAATGTCAATGGAATGAGCAATTAGGATTTTAAGCTTATTATCGAATTACTATTGTTACTGCGTTTTTATTTTTTACTTTCATTGGTAGGAATGCAGATTGATTGTTTCATGAGCTACGAAACAAATTGATGTTATATTGTCTCCATATGGCAACACTTTTCCCAAAGAGAAATGGAATGCTGATTCAAGTTATACGTATTGAGAAATGATATCCTAAATTAAATAATGTCCTCTATTTCGTCACTGGTATTTCTTTAGAGGAAAACTTGTATGGTCACTGTCCTCCCTTTCTGAATTTAAGCAGCAGAGAATCGAAACTTGATCTTCATGGATAGTTGCGTGCAGTGATATTAAAGCTTGACTAGTGAATTCGTTCTTCAAAGGGGATATACGGATGACTAAGTTAAATAAATGTATTAATCTAACTCCTACTTTCATTGCGTAACATTCTTGCCCTGAGTGTAAAGGAGTGTCATATCTCCGACGAGAATAAATCTCGCAACAAGAATAAATACATTTTTTGGCGTTCGGCGTTAGATTCTCGACCTAATAATACAAGCGTTCACGGCAAAGTAGAAAGAGGTGTTAGTGTGTCAGCCCCCTGCGTGTCACTCGTGCCAGTGGGTGCTGAGTAGGGAGTAATTAAATTCCGCCCGAACATTCCAATGCATAAAGAACACACAAAATTAAGCTACATGATGATGTCATATATTGTACCGTATTACTACACGACCTATGATAAATATAGTTCATTGTAAATCATAGAAGAGGAGGTAGATAAGGAGAGAGAAAGAGAGAGAGAGAGAGAGAGATCGAGTCATGTATAACAACATGTGTGGCACATGCATTAAGATGGGGAAATGTGTGGTTCAAAGATGGCGGAGGAGGTGTTCCTAGAGAAGATAGATAGGCAGCAGACATAACAACAGAAGAGACGAGAAGAGAGAAAGGAAGTCAAGAAGATATTAAGTACCATATAAGAGAAAATGGAAGAGGAGAGAGAGAGTAAACAGATCAAGAGAAGAAAGAGAAGAAAAATAAAAAAAGATAAATCATAGAGTTGGTGGAGTACAGTGTGAACCTCCCAGCTAGATCCGAGGGATCCGCTGACCAACGACAGGTGCGGTCCTCCATTCATATTGGGGGTTAGGCGTAGAGCTGACAACTGTGCACTGTAAAAAGACATGTCAAGAAACAGCAATATGAGGCCATGGATGTTCCCAAGGTAAAATATTCCGGAGGTAAAATAGTCCCCCATTCGGATCTCCGGGTGGGGACTACTTTGGGAGGTCCATGGACTAAGGATAAGATCTACATTAGGAATAAGGATATTAAATTAGGCACCTGGAATGTTGAGCCTTTACCGGCCTGGGGCATTTCAGTGTACAGTTAATGAGAAAGTTAAGTATAAATTAGATGTAGTAGCTGTCCAGGAAGTTACGTGGCCAGGAGAAGGGAATTGTAAAACTAAAAATTATACTTTTTTCTATGGTGGTACTGAAAATCATAATTTTGGAACAGGCTTTTTCATAAATAATAGAATTATCTCGGCTCTTAAAACAGTAGAATTTTTTAATGATAGGATGTCATATGCAGTTTTACAAGGTAGGTGGTGTAAAATTATTTTAATAAACATGCATGCACCACGGAAGATAAAGATGTTAATACTAAAGATGATTTTTATGCAGAGTTAGAACAGGTCTTTGATAAATTTTCTCAGTATGATATGAAAATTCTGTTAGGTGACTGTAATGCACAAATTGCCAAAGAAGAGACATTTAAACCCACGATTGGTAAAGAAAGTCTTCATGAATTAAGTAATGATAATGGTATAAGATTGATTACTTTTGCAACCTCAAAGAATTTAATTGTGAAAAGTACCACTTTTAAACATAAAGATATCCATAAATATACCTGGTCTTCTCCAGATGATAAAACTCATAATCAGATAGATCATATTCTCATTGATAAGAGAAGACATACTAGTATAATTGACGTTCGAACACATAGAGGTGCTGGCTGTGCCAGTGACCATTATTTAGTAATTGCTAAATTAAGAGAAAGACTCGCAGTGATAAATCATAAGCAACAAAATCTAAAAGTTCTAAAATTTAATACAGGAAAATTTGCTGGTGAAACAATTAAGGAAGATTACCAAATTAAACTGTCAAATAGATTTGATGTTTTGCAGGATTTAAATGATGATGAAAATATAAATGAAACAGGCGTAAATAAGAATTGGGAGGACATACGTAATGCAATAGAATCAGCAGCTAAAGAAAGTATAGGATACCATAAACCAAGAAAAAGTAAGCCATGGTTTGATAATGAATGTTATAATCTAATAGAAATAAAAACTCAGGCTTGACTTAGGTGGTTAAATAACTCTGATGATACAAATCTAAACAATTATAATAGAATAAAGCGAGAAGTTAACCACACGTTTAGAAGTAAAAAAAGAGATTACTTGAAAATCAAAATTAACGAAACTGAAACAAACAGCAAAAATAAAAATATCAGAGAGTTATATAAAGGTGTAAATGAATTTAGAAAGGGGTGGCAACCTAAAGTAAACTTGATAATAGATAAAGACGGTGATTTTCTAGCTGACCCAAACAATATTCTAAATAGATGGAAGAACTACTTTAATGACCTTTTAAATGTTCATGTAGGAGATAAATCATAAGTAAATGAAGTGTACACAACAGAACCTAACTTTACTGAAGTTAAAGATGCTATTATAAAGCTAAAGAATAACAGAGCACCTGGCATTGATTTAATACCAGCTGAGTTAATTAAATATGGTGAATATTCGTTAATATGTCAAATTCATAAATTAATTTGTTTAATATGGAATAAAGAAGAAATCCCTCAACAGTGGAAAGAATCCATAATTGTTCCTGTGTTTAAAAAAGGTGATAAAATGAACTGCAATAACTACCGTGGAATTTCTCTACTCTCAACAACATATAAAATATTATCTAACATTTTCTAACAAGACTAACCCCATATGCTAATGAAATTATAGGTGATTATCAATGTGGATTTAGACGTAACAGATCAACTACAGATCAAATTTTTCACATTAGACAGACACTCGAAAAAAGTGAGAATATAATCTAAATGTCCATCAGCTATTCACTGATTTCAGAAAAGCATATGATTCGGTCAAAAGAGATAAATTATATAATATATTAGTAGAGTTTGGAATACATAAGAAGCTTGTTAGTATGATAAAAGTATGCACCAGTGAAACAGAAAGTAAAATTCGTGTAGGTATTAATATCGTGTATCTGACAAATTTACAATTCATGGTGGGTTAAAACAAGGAAATGCATTATCTCCATTGCTCTTTAATTTTGCCTTAGAATATGCTGTTAAGGAAGGTAAAAGAAACTAACGAAGGACTAAAATTAAATGGTGTGGCTCAGTTGTTAGCATATGCAGATGATGTAGACTTATTAGGGGATGATATAAATACAATTAAGAATAATGCTAAAATATTTTTCAAAACTGCTAAAGAGATAGGTTTGGAAGTTAACAAAGAGAAAACTGAATATATGCTTACAAGCCGAAACCAAGTGTTAGGTAATAATCAAAATCTAATTATTGATAACAACTCGTTTGAACCAGTTTCCAAATTCAAATACTTAGGAGTAATATTAACAAATGAAAATTATATTAAAGAGGAAATAAAAAGTAGGCTCAATTCAGGAAATGCATGTTACTTTTCTCTTCATAAACTTTTGTCTTCTCGTTTAATATCTAAGAAACTAAAAGTTAAAATATACAAAACAGTAATTTTGCCTGTAGTATTATATGGATGTGAAACTTGGTCCCTTACATTGAAAAAGGAACATAAATTGAAAAAAGTATTTGAAAATAAGATCCTTAGGAAAATATTTGGACCTAAAAGGAATGAGGAGACAGGTGAACTACATAATTTGTATTCATCTCCAGATATTATTAGAATAATTAAAGCTAGAAGACTTAGGTGGGCAGGCCATGTGGAACGAATGGGAGAGGAAAGAGGAGTTTATAGGATTCTTGTTAGGAAACCTGATGGTAAGAGACCTATAGGAAGGCCATGACGAAGATGGAGGGATAACGTTGAGATAGACCTAAAGGAAATTGGTAGGGATGGAAAAGAGTATATAGATCTTGCTCAAGATAGGGACAGATGGAAGGCCTGAGTTGCTGCAGCCATGAACCTTCTGGTTTAAGAAGGCTAGAGAGTTAGTTAGTTAGTTAGTAAATCATAGAGCGAAGAGAATACGTTTTTGATGCATCAAATAGATTGGATGCATTTAGTTTTCAATTTGTAGTTTATTCATCAAGCTTATTTTTCAAAGACTGCCTGTTTTAATCTGAAAGTATATTTTCGAAATCAAAAGTTCTGAATATTGATTGAAATCGAAATTTGTCTAAATGAGGTTTGCAACCACTACCATGTGATCTAGATTAAGGTTATACTAGCGAAGTTAATAATGGTATGAATTAAGGTCAAAACAAATTTTGGCACTAATCCGAGATTAGAATGATTCATGTTATAGTCATTGTCGAGGTTTCAGGTAGTGGATATCAGGTGGTTTGGAGGTTAATTTGACGAAGCCACTGACAATACGAAGTGAAGTTAGTTAGCAAACGAAGGTTAAACTAAGAGAGAGAGAGAGAGAGATTAGGTCATACTAATGACCTTTTAGAGTTTTGGGACGAATACCGCGCAGCCTAAAGTAGTTTAAGCTAGCGAAGCTAATGAGGAGAAGTGAACGCATACGAGTATGCTAGCTAGCCTGAGGTTAAGATAAATCAGTCCTGTACCATAGACAGGTTTGCTAAATGTTAGTACACCTCAAGATGTAGAGTGAGGTTAAGCTAACAATGTTCCGTGACACATGACGTGAGATTAGTACGTGTGTTAATAGAGAGCAGAAAATGAGATGAGAAGACTGTGTGATACCCTTTTTAAGAGACATCCTCTTCTAAGTGCAAGGAAACATAAAAGAACTTCTTGTACTTGAGCTATGGGATTCAAAATATCCAATATCAGTATTTTTTTAACTTATATCTAAAATTGTAGGGAAGGATCAGATGGCATCTGATAAAATCTACAAATATCACGAAATTGGAATTTCTATTAACTCTAAAGAACAAAAAGAAAAGAAAAAATAAAGAAAAAGAAATGCCACTAAAGCCCAATCGGCCAAATTCAATTTCTATCTTTTCCGCCCTTGAACCATTCTGCTTGGTGCAGTTGCCGCGGTGAGAGCAAATTCTTGTGGTATAGTGGAACCACAAGAAAAAGAGCCTGTGCACCGTTCTCCCGGGTGAAGGGAGGGGCAGAGTGGAACATGCATCCTTATGGCCCAAACTAAACAGATGAAGGGGAAGGTGCGCGGAGACTTTTCGCCAAAGGTTATTTTGTTTGTGGTCGCTCTGCTTTGCCAAACGTATACCTGACAGCGAGACACATGACAAAGACACCCACAACAATGCGAAACAACTGGACGAAATCCAGGCGTGTGGCAACACCGCTTCTTTCCCCTTTAAACTCCCACAACTGAAGACGAAAAGTCTGTATTTCTTGAAGTTTGTTCTTTGGTTGATCTGACTTTAGAGATTACCGGCAGATTGGAATGTCGATTTCAAATGAGCGTGGAGGAACTGTAGCATCAGAATTTTGTTTTACAACAGCTGGAGCATGTACTATGTCTCTCATGCTAGTGTTTCCTAGGAAGAGGACGCAGAAAGAGTTTCAAATAGGTTTGCCTAGTTTTTAAACAGCGATTTATGAGATCGGTTGGATGGCATCTGATCGAACAGACTGACCAGGTCACAGCAACGAAACTACGTTCCAAAGAACTGGTCCCAAAAGATTGGCTTGGTTATGGTAACATACTATTCTGGTGTGATCGTTCGGGGCGAGAGCTAGATCTAAGCGAGCATAGGCTTGCCGATAACCACATATGAATGTTATATGTGATAGTCAAATCATTCACCCTTAAATTGTAAAGTATATTTGAAAGGCGGATTAGAAGTATAGCCCCTTCGTTCATATTTCTGGCTCGGAAAAACATTACAAGATTTTAAATTTCTTGTAGCCTACAATACACAGAGAAACGATGGCTACTAACCAGCATAATGGGCTCTCCCAAGATCCATAGTATTGTCAGTAATGATTATTTTCATAAAAAGCATGGAAAAGCACTGGATACGCAGCAGGTTATGGTTATCTTGAATATTAACAACAATAATGAACCAGAAACTGTCACTGAAAATATTACACTAACTTTCATAATGATATATATCCTTTATAATTAACAATAACACTCAATTAACATTAATAATGGCATTATTTAAATACAGCAAGTGACTCTCTCTGCTGTTAGTTTATTCTTTGGGTTGAATTATTAACCCTGATTTGTTCCTCTAATATACTGGGAGTTTAATTCTGAAATTATGTCCGTGTATAGATCCCCTCTTTTGCCTGATATTA
Source organism: Lepisma saccharinum (assembly GCF_977018435.1). NCBI lineage: Eukaryota > Metazoa > Arthropoda > Insecta > Zygentoma > Lepismatidae > Lepisma > Lepisma saccharinum. The sequence continues at coordinate 196,748,902 of NC_139229.1, read as the reverse complement.
CGATGCAGCTTAACGAGATGTGTAATTACTAATACTATTTCTACAAAACAAATTAAATATAGTGTTAAACAACTAACTGTCACCACTACTGCAGTCAAATCCTCTCCCCTGTTGAACTCACCCATCAGGCCCGGTGTCCACGTAAACAGGTAACACGCAGGGCCATATTTAGGATCTAGACCCCTAGGCTGAACCTGTGGTGCCGGCCATATCGGAGGATAGTTCTTGAAAATAATGTTTCAATCGAAAATAATATTTTAATTTAAAAAATAACATATTGTAATTTTGAGTAAACATGTTAAGCAAATTTTTTGAAAATAATATTTCAATTGAAAATAATATTTTAATTTTAAAAATAACATTATAATTTTAAGTAACCATGTTATGAAAATGCAGATAAAAAAATGTATCAAACAAGCAAATTTTACTTATATATAATTCAAATACAGTACTTTCTCAAACAATCAGACTTAAAATGAAAGTGTCATATAATCTTAGTGGCTAATTGGTTTGCGCCTACACTTCATACCTATGAAGCTGCTTATAATATATATAACTTAGTTGTCTTAAAATATAACTTTCAATGCTGAGCAAAGCCAAATCGTCGAGCCTGTCTTCTAACATGGAGGTTCAAAGCCTGTTTTTGATCAATTTCAATTTTGAAAATCACCTTTCTTCACTGCTGTTTGTGAGCATAAGTGACAGGTACATTCGTAGAGCGACCTCGATATTAGGAAAACAATCTTTGACTTTTTTCTAGGAGGTGTTTATACATCCACCTCTCCTGACTAAAGACTTTTTCATTTTCCTCATCATCTCTTTGAAACTCGTGATAAAAAGCATTGAACTGAATCAGTTCATTTCGTAATTGATGGTCTAAGTCATTGTTATATGTTTCTACTAAGTTTTGAGCTGCTGCAATTATCTTTTCATTAGTAAGTGTATCCAATTTGTTTGAGAAACCCAAAACGGATATCAACTAGTTCAAGCCTCTGCCGCAATGTAGATTCAAATTTATCTATGACAGGAAGGAAACTCTGGGTTAGATTTTTTCTTATGGGGTCAGCTCAACGTCTGGTGCTTGGACACAGTCAAGAGATGCCAAACGCACGTTTATTTTGCGCCTGTGCTGTGTTTTACTTTCATTCTCATACTCAGTGCAATCAGCTAACTCAGCAGCTTTCACCTCATATTCTTCAAAGCTATCCCGTTTTGTTCCTATGAAGCTTGTTAGCGATGTCAGTCCTGAGGCGGCCGTGTTCACGTCCAATGTAGGGTTCTGCAGAGTTTCACTAGTTTTGTTTACTTGTCCCAAGATATCATCCCAAAATGCTGTGTAGAGCCCCGTTTCCATCTTTGACCGACATTTAGTTATGCAAACTTGTCCTTGTAACGGTTGGCTTGCTAGGACAATAATAGTAGAGGCAATTGCAATGTGCCGGTTCACTGCCCTCTTTTTGGACTCAGTGAGCTCACCCCACGAAAATTTCACCATAAAAAATTCCCCATTCTATCTCTCACGAGTTAAACTAACTTACAACTGGTGAGTTGGCAACACTGATTTCATCATGCACATTCTATTATGAACTGAAGTAACCTCACTCACTCAATCAGTGTTGCCAACTCACCCCATGAAAAAATTCCCCCATACAATCTTTCACGAGTTAAACTAACATACAACTAGTAAGTTGGCAACACTTATACGATCATGAGCGATCTATTATGAACTCTGTTTTGTAAATTTCCGCATAGGTTGTATTCATACTTTTACTTATCTTCGAGTGTACATCACAAATCTGCAAACAGATTTTGGTTAACTCCTACCGTTTAAGAGATAAACCTACTTCCGGTCGCCATTTTGGATTTCCGAGCATAGGTTGTATTCATACTTTTACTTATCTTCGAGTGTACGTTAGGAATCTGCAAACAGAATTTGCCTGTCTCTCTGTTTTGGAGATATTCCAAAAAAAATATTTGATAAGCGACAACAGAGCCATCTATGTGCAAATGTCTGAACTCGGTGAACACTTGGGAACAAGTCAACTTTTTTCATTACTACATCATTTTAATCTCTCCTTGCCAGCAATAGGGAATGGTAGTAAGCGTTAGACAAAGTACTTTGGAGTTGAATATATAATAATAAAAATAATAATCCGTTGCGCAACAGGCCTGAAGGGCCTAGGCGTACCTACCGACTGCCGGTCTCCCTCCCACGCTTTCCTTCGTCACCTCTAAGCGTGGAGATCTTCAACCAGTATTGGAATAGTCGGGGGGTCGGCCCGACGTATCCCCAGCCGTTATAGTAGGTCTCCGTGACCGGATTACGCTCACTCACTCGGAGCTCCCCAATTTCCTCACGATGGTGGGTGGCCACCAGCTGAATATGCCTTTCTTAAAACGTCGTATATTGTTAAAATATCTTTAATTTACATATTTCTCATACCGCCGTATCTTGTTCTATTAGACATCTTCAAGAAAATCGCGAATTAGTGAAAACTAATTGAGCAAAAGAAGCTAATAGTGCAAGCATACAATGATATGGGGATATGTGAATTGTCGGTTTCTTCGATTCAGATAAATGGATCGAATTGAAACTGGGATATTTTGCAAATTTAGAAAATGATTAAAGAGTACGCAGCGATTTTTGTTAACTGAGACCGAACTGTACCCTGAGTGCGAGAAAAAATATATATATATTACCATCCCAGTCAACAAGGTAACGTTGTCAAAACGTTGTGGCAATGTTAGCCCCTAACATACCTAACGTTGCTACAACGTACAGTTTACGTTGGCACAAAGTTGTGCAATATCTATATATATATACAGATAAATGAATGTTTCTTCGTATGTCTGTTATGTGTTCCTATACCATTCATCGGTTTGCGATGAAAATTTGGGAAGTTGTTGTGGGCACGCCCGGGAAGATTTCTGTGGGGGTAAGACACCTTTGGCACTCCTTGGGTTGAGGGAGGAGGTGAAATATAATAAAAATTAGCGATATTAGTGTCAAATCTGTAGTTATCGGGTTCGATAAGATGAATAATAACACTCCCAATGCTATTCAACTCTAAGACATCCCTGGCACCCCTAGGGGTGGGGGTGGGAAGGGGGTGAAATGTACTTTGTTTGTATGTCCTTTATGTGTTCTTATACCATTCATCGGATTGCGATGAAAAATTTGGGAAGTTGTTGTGGGCATGCCCGGGGAGGTTTCTGTGTGGGTAAGGACCCCCCCCCCCTCGCCCCTAGTACAAATTAAAAAAAGAGCGATATTAGTGTTCCGAGCATTCAGCTAGTTCATCATAAATACAACATGCATACAACGTTGTGGCAACGTTAGTATGTTGATTGGGATCCCATACAGGTGCATGACCTGTGTATCACCTCCAGCCACCGAGTCCTGGCCAAGAGGAATGCAACTCCAATCGACGCGTCTCCATCTGCCAAGCAAGTTTCACCCATATTGCGAAATACTTTACCAAGTTATTATATAACAAGTATGTTCTGATTGGTTGAAAAAATCACACCATATCAATGTGGCCTCTTCTGACTGGTCAGGAAAAAGTTGCGCCACATTGAGCAACAAGTTATTGCGTAATATGATGATGTCATATCAGACGTGTTGTCTTCTGATTGGCTTGCTTTCTCAGATATTTCCAATACGGTTCGCGCTTAAGGTACTTAAGGGGTTCTACATTACAAATCAGTCAGTACCGTGAGAGCAGTTGAAGAGTAAGGACACCTGTTGCAGCACTCCTCGTAGTACGTAAGTATAGTGATTGTGTATTATTTTTTGTACATCCGTACGTGTAAAGTGATTGTGTTAAAAAATAACATATTTTTTGAATGGTCAGAAGTGCGCAGTGTAGAGCAGTCAGTCCTGTGAGAGCAATAAAACAAAATACAGACGTCCTGTCACAGTGGTTCTTGTGAATTATTTACGAAGTAAAAAAAAAAAGTTTGCATTTTTTCCCTTATACTGCGCTGCACTGCATACTGTGTATAAATAAACATACTCCCCAAAAAATCTCAGCATGATGCGCTCCATGAAGACTTGCCCTGTGTGCGAGAAAAATATTTCAAGTAAATATTACACACAACATTGTCGTACCTGTGTGCCTGGTAAACATGTGACTGTTACCGAACAGTGTTCCGGATGTGGTAAACACATTACTGTAAATAACATAAAAAGGCATCGACTTGCTTGCAAGGGTGACGGAGCCCCAGTTCCACAACCGTCCACCTCGACCAAGAGAAAGGCAGAAGCAGCTCCCATCAAAGCACCATCTGCCAAACGCGGCAAGCCTGTGGCAAAAGCAGACCAAACCGCTTGCGAATGTATATTGGAAGACTTTCTCATCACTTCGGACGGCTCGTGCGACGTGCAAAGTTTCTTGGATTGCGAACGGGGCAGGATAATTTCTATCCTTCGCGATGCATTGGCCACGCATTCTACTACGTTCTACGCCTCGCTACGTTGCCAGTATAAGAAACCAACCGATGAAACGTACAGCTTCTGCCACAACACCAAGGCAAAGACATTGCATCTGGCGGATGGCGACAACCTTACAAACATCTACGACAAGTTTGTCGAAGAGCTGCTAGCCAAACAGGAGGAGCACGAGGCTAAAGGCTCGGGTGGCTCGCTGTGTGGCACCCCGCACAAACTCTGCGTCAAACTTACCAAGATCATGCCACTGTCGGGGTCCAGCTATGCTCCCCCGCTATCCAAGGTTGCGGTAAAGAAGGCTGTTCTGAATATTCAGAAGAGACACCAAGTGCTTCCTCTGGTCGGTGCTTGCAGCATTGCACCCTGTCCATTGCACCATTTAGAAAAATCGCAAGTTTCTGCACAAATTGATAAAGAAAAAAGAAAAAACTAGCAATTATTCACATTATTTTTAGCACCATTAAAACAAAATGTCAATCGCACCAATACTGATTGTGAATATATATAATTTTATTTGTTTCTTTCTCAGGTGCCGAAATCAACTTTTTATTCCCCTCCTATCACACTAGGAAAATAAACATTCAACTTTATTTATTACGTATTCCATTTCATCCATGTTAATTAATCGGACGAATCCGATATTCGATTTGATCGGGAGAAAACAAATTCCCGATAAAAAAGCCTAGACACCATCAAACGACACTTTACACTTAAAATAATTGGATGAGTATGGATATTAATGTTAGGATTGAACTATGGTTACAAGGACGGTGGAATTTGCAAGTATGTTATTTATAAGAGATTTTCTTGGGGATGAAATAAAACACCAGAGGAAGCTTATATTCGATCAGGTAGAGACAACAAACTAATTCACTATAAAACACCTAAACACCTTCGAAAGACGATAGAAAACAAGTTATTGCACAACGGTAACAAGGAAGGTGAAATTTGTAGGTACGTTATTTATATGACATTTTCTGGTTGTGACAAGACATACGAAAAACAATAAATAAATAGTAAAATACGCCTTTGGAATTTCACTAATCCATTTTGCTGGATTGGTCGAGATCCCTTAATTCTCAATATTGTCTACCCTTCTCCTTTGCAATTCACATATTTCCAATGCTTAATCCGAGGATTAGCTTTCTTTAAGACGAATTGTGGAGAATATGCGGTCGACAATACCGTGAATTAAAAGTCGTATCTAGTGAATTAGGCGCCGTAAGATAAGATAATTTGATACTCTCCAATCTCATTCACTAAGAAAAAAATGTTGACGTACTGAAAAAAGTTGGCAAAATTTCAACATGCAAGTTCCAACGTTTTGCTCATAGATGGCTCTGTCGTCGCCTATCAAAATTCGACCCTTCTGATTTTTTTTTTCTAAAATTTACAAAATCATAAAATGGTGACCGGAAGTGGATGTATCTCGAAAACGGTAAGAGATAGCGCAGATATACTCGAAAAATCTCCCCCGTAGACCTCATGTCGATTTTGGTAACATAGAGTACGTGTACAAAATTTGGTGGTCTTGTGAGTTCAAGGTCAAGGCCAACTGCCGAACTTTTCGAGTTATATTTCGATCACTCGTAACTCTCGAAAGGAAGATCGTAGAAACATGGGGGTTTCTGCGTTAGCATCGTCTCTATGTCCTCTGTCTTTCCTGTTAGGAAGAAATTCAAAATGGTGACCGGAAATGGGTGTATCTCGAAAATGGCTACACTTGGTCAAAGACTCTGTTTGCGAATTAGCAAGGACCTTCATACGTAGGTGAGCTGTTCCAATGTAGGTTCGTTTAGTCCGGGAAAAAAAAGAAAGAAAGAAAAAACAACATCGCAAAACGCTACGCCGAGGGGTCAGAACACGTCAAGAAAGAACCCATGAGGTTTAAACACATCGTGAAAGGCCATGGGCCCTCAAAAATACATCGTACAAGGCTACACCGAGGGCCCATTAGTACTTACGATGAGATTCGTGCAAATGATTGCTTTGAATCAGTTATTTCCACGTACGTACTCGTAAGCGGAGTTATTTACGTACGTGTGAACAACCAAAAAGAGGATAAACGACCAAAATGATGCTGCAGAATCGGCCAATGTACACTACTGGCACCTGGACCAACAGGCAGTATAAATCTCTGTGAGGCTCGTGTTGTTCCCTGTCCATGTGTGTTGGTGATTGTCTTCCACTAATTTCATATTATCACCTTTCATCGTCATTTTCGCAATTAACCACACGAGGGAGAAAAGCGAAGTTAAATAAAACAGATCAAGTCAAATCAATATTTTCAATTCATTGTCGAATAACTTGCAGTGATTTATTCATTTTATTTATTTAACGTCACATTTTTGTCAGTTTGGTCTAATCGCGACGATGAGGATGAATGTTAATAAGATGAAGTGGATGAAGGGACTTTCGCAAACACATATTGACGACGTAATGCAAACCACACAGAGGGTCCAAGCGCCAGAGCCTCGTTGGCCTGGAAGACTGCAGTTACCGGGGTGTACCACTTTGAAGTTATTTGTTTTTGGATGCGTTCTCAAAAGGTCGCCCCTTACACTCCGAGTACTTGTGATGAAATTATCATCAGATGAGCTGTCTTCATCCCCAAATAGAACACCATATTCGTGCGTAATAACTATTTGTAATGGTAAAGAGACCTTATGGATAATCTGTACACATATACAGAGTGTACCAAAAGTCCCATTACCCTCTCTTTGAATTGTAGACAAACCTGCAAAATGTTATTTTAACTGCATGTGTATGATGAGAGGATGGTATACCATTAAATCAGACCAATAGTCACCATTTACTCTGTGTGCACACCGCCATTTTCATGGCATTGTATTATTCGCCTCCAGGTGCGATGCGATGTGAAATCCTCCGTAACTTGGCTGACGTGAAGGAAGCAAACGCACTTCAAATAGCTTCTTGAAGTTCCTCAGTTGTCTGATAACGATTATGGGCGACTTTCTGTTTGATTTATCCCCATAGCGCATTATCACAAGATGTCAGATTTGGACTTCGGGGTGGCCATTTTAAAGGTGCTGGTAAATTTGGCGATCCTCGTCCAATTTGTTTGTCTCTAAACATATCATTGAGGAATTCTCTTAAAATGGCCACCCCGAAATCCGGATCTGACATCTTATGTTACGGAGGATTTCACATCGCAACTGGAGGCAAATAATACTGTGCCATGAAACTGGCGGTGTGCACACAGATCCTCTGGAGAAAATAGTGGTCATTGGTCTGATTTAATGGTATACCATCCTCTCATCATACGCATGCTGTTAAAATAACATTTTGCAGGTTTGTCTACAATTCAAAGGGGGCGGATAATGGGACTTTTGGTACACCCTGTACACAAAACTCTTTTTTATTTCAATAACATAATATACACTATGTGGAAGAAAGTCATTGGACACCCCGGTTTCAACTCTGAAACAAACTCCTCATGGAAAAGAGAGTACAGATGGGTATATATACGGCAGCAGGAGGCTTCTCAGGTCATTCGCTGATAAAATGATGGACAAGAAAGAGCTCAGCATGTTTGAAAGAGGGATCATAGTAGGCTGCTCCACAGGAGGCATGAGTATACGTAGCATAGCTGATGCCCGACAGGTCCCTAAATCAGCTGTAGCCTTTATCATCAAGAAGTGGAAGGAAAAGGGACACTGCAGCAATGCACCACGAAGTGGAAGACCCACGAGATTGGACGATCGGGACAGAAGAGTGCTGAAGAGGGAGATTCGGAAAAATAAGACCCGACCGATGCATTCGATTGCAGAAGAGTTTCAAAGTGCGACCAATTTGACCGTTTAGACCAAGACACTTCGCAAGGAGGCCCATGCGCTCGGTTATTATGGTCGAGCCGCTGCCCACAAACCCCTGATAACGGAAAACAATAAACGGCAGAGACTACGCTGGTGTAAAGAGCGGAGAAACTGGACGGTGGAGCAATGGCAGAAGGTCCTATGGAGCGATTAATCACGCTTCACACTGTTTCGATCAGATGGGAGAGTGTGGGTATGGCGATTACCCGGAGAAAGTCTGTTACCCGAGTGTGTAGTGCCCATAGTGAAATATGGTGATACCGGCATCATGTTTTGGGGTTGTTTCAGCTGGCATGGCGTGGGTCCATTATTACCGGTGTATGGTCACATGACGTTTGCGTTCTACCGATTTAATCCCGATAACTCCATGCTCCCCACGTTGTGACGTTTCTTTGGAAATGAAGAATATGTGTTCCAGGACGACAATGCGACTTGTCATGTTTCCAGGGCTACCATGGAGTGGTATGCAGAAAATAATGTCACCCGACTGGATTGGCCTGTTCAAGAGTCCTGGTCTCAACCCTATCGAACATCTATGGGACGAACTGGAGCGCCGATTGAGGTCGCGATCGCCTCGCCCTTCTACACTTCCAGGGTTGGTGACTGTACTGCAGGAGGAATGGCGGAATATACCACTCGGTGTACTACCCGACCTTGTGGCCAGTTTACCACGACGAGTGGCTGCTGCTATCGCTGCCAAAGGCGGGCCGATCTCCTACTGATTGCAAGAAAACTGATGGTATCTGCTGACATGTGGTGTCCAATGACTTTCTTCCACATAGTGTATATTTCAATAAGGAGCATTCTGGCACTGTTCTCCCACACATGGAAAATGAGAAATGGTTACAACCATGCAGTCATAACTTTTTACGGCCTCCCCGATGGCGCAGTGGTAGCGTCGTTGCCTTGTAATCAGTGGGTCACTGGTTCGATACCCGGTGGTGGTTCATAGTGATTCGGATCCCACTTTAAACTGTAGGTCCAGTCCCGATTACCCTTACTTTGTATGAAGTGGACTTAAAACACCAAATCAATCAATCAATCAATCATAACTCTTTACTGGGTAAAGCTACGACAAAAAAGGCGTTCACCATTGCATTCCTCGTGAAATTCTAGACAGATTTGATATTTGACATCACCCCCTTTCCAATTAAAAATTTTGAGTTGAATTCAATACAGCGGCCACCAATATGGCGGACGTATGCTTGGAACACATCAATATGATTCCCCCTATGTCTAACCCGTTTCTATCATGACCAATTGAACCCTGCCTAACTCTTTTACATTTTATAAGGGTGTATTAGGGGACTTTTGAATCACCCTATAGTATGGGCAGTAGTTACAGTTTGGCTCTGACATGGCAATATTCACAAATTGATGTTGGTATACTCGATAACATAAATCGAACCTCATCTCTACACCTAAAGAAGAAAAGTATACGCGATATTGAATTGGAAACACTGCAGTTTCAATGCCGAAATTGTGTGCAAGCTGCACAGCTGTCAAGGTTGCCAGCACCACACAGGTTAACAACGTTAGCCACGAGTCTTGAAGGAACTACCGTAGCTATTGTTTCGTTCTGCGGCCATTTGGTCTCAGAAAAATTATTTGTTGTCGTTTAGAGCTGACGAGGAGTCAGCTCCTGAGCTGACGATTTATTCCAAAATATACTTGTATTTCCTCCATTAATGCATATTGGTTGTTCATTCATTTTTGTTATTGTGGTTATCTTGAGTTTGAGTTGCTGTTTTAAGTCCACTTTATGCACAGTAAGGCTAATCGGGACTGGACCTACAGTTTAAAGTGGGATCCGAACCACTTGTGCCTCCACCGGGTGTTATTGTGGTTATCATTAGCTCTAAAACAAATATAAGAAGAAAAACAAGAAAAGATTGTCGTTGCTTTCGCAAGTGATAGCGATGTAGTTGGTATCTTTATGTGCCCCTTTATGGTATTTTTATGACCATTGTCTACTCTTCTTGGTTAATTTCAAGAATCCACGACAACCAACAATAATTCCACCTGCATTGTGTGAGATATGGTTCTGCCCTAACAACTGACCATGCTCCTGCCCTCATTAATGTATCTTGTCATAATATTTATTTGCAATACCCAACCTTGACTCGGCACGACATGGGCATTTCCTTGCATGTCCCCTTTCTTTCTCTCTATGTCGGTTATGTTACGTTGCCTTTTCCTGCCTCTTGTTTTAGTCGCGGCGATGAGTTTCTAAAGTTTACTTTATGCACAGATAGACTAATTGGGACTGGGTCTACAGTTTAAAGTCCGGACCACTATGTACCTTCACCGGGCAGGGGTAGAAAAAACTAAAACTGATTCAGGCACCCCTCCTCTTTTTTTTAAGCAAAATACGATCTTAGAATGCCATTGAAATATGATTATAAAAAATATAAATATCAATTAATACAAGATTTTATTAATTGTAATTAATTCTTATACCAGAGTCGTATTCCTAAAGAAGGCTCAACTGGTAACAGCGTGAATAGCTATGCAATAAATTCTAAAATATGGCAGACTCTGCCACATTGCTGAGATTTCAAACTTCGGCTTGCAATAAAGATAACATTTATAGTGACATGTTTATTATTCTGGTTTAATGATGCACGTGATGCAGAAAATACACAAACATTAAAAAACACGTAGTGTTCTCGTTCATTAAAAAAAGGGAATGGAAAATTTCCATAAGCGAACTGGAAATTTTAGTTTCTTTTAGGTTTTTTTTAGCACTTGTGTATATTTTTAGAGCTACTGAAGATAGACAGATTGCTCTATAGTTTTCACATTTTACAGTGCTACTCTTTTTGTGGATTTGTATGATCATGTTTCTTTCCCAATCTTTGGGTATTTTAATTCTCTTCCATGCTTCATTACAAATCTTCCACAACCATTGTACAACTTTCTTTCCTCCCATCTTTATTAGTTCTGGGTATACTCGGTCTGTTCCTGCTGCTTTTCCTAATTTCACTCTCTAAAAATATACACAACAATCTTAGAAAGAAGGCCAAGAGATGAAGTAGAGGAGGAGTTAGAAGAAGAACACGCAGCTTTCAGAAGAGAGAAGAAGAAGGTTGGAGAAGGGCCATGCTCATTGCCCTCCCTGTGGTTGCGCCACTACACCCCTTCCCCCGTAATCGGCTTGAAAATACTTTTTCTTTAAGAATATAATATCCTTTAATAACGGCCAGATTCCTCTACACTGAATTTCTAGGTGAAAGTGGACATGGACCTCTGGAAGGGGGGCAAGGATGGCCACATCTCCCCTTAGAAATCGAAGTCCAGCTAAAAAGCATATATTTCAGACCTATAATTTGATTTACAGTAATTTACATTAATGCGATAGTTTCAAATTCAAGTGGTGTTTTTTGAGGGGGAAACATTACTATCGGGGAAATATGCCCAATTGAAAAGAATACCTTGCTTGTCCCTCCATGGATAAATCTGCGGACATCCATGATTAGAGGGGGAGCAATTGCCCCTCCTTGACCCCACCCCCGTGCGCACGCCTATACTTACACCCTACCACGTGTGTCTTCATCTTCACAGACACCATTAATCTCAAGAGATAGAAAGCGACGTTACTCAAGCAAATTGTATATGCACACACAAAAAAAACATTGCTACGTCTAACTTGTGTGAAAAAAACTCGGAAAGCCAGTTGTGTGAACTGTTGTGAGCATGAGTAGCATGGCGCTCGTTGAACGGTCGACTTTTAACATCGCCACTACAATTCCCAGGTTCCGGCCAAGGCATGGATATTCCTGGTGAGCGTCCCTTCATCAATTTCACATAACCATCACTCACCCTCATCGCTGTGACTAACCAAAAGTTGCAGAAAAGGGACGTAAAACATCAAATACAATTGTAATGCAACTACCATTCTTTATATATTTCTTCTGTATTTTTTACACAGGAAATCTTAAGACTATTACGTCATTGTTTGTTTAGGAACAACCTATTCTCATATTTTTAAAGATGGGATGCTTTCCTATTGCCAGTCAAACAGCCTATCGGATGACCCCTTGAATATTTAAGAAAACGTATCTTCGATTTTAGCGGGAATAAGGTATGTTCTAGTGGGATGGCCTTGAGATCAGGAGTAAGAAAAAAAATCTGATAGCAGTATATGCTCAATTCATTGAACACCTTACAGTCTAGTAAAGTAATGTCGTATTGGGAAGTAATTGCATCAGATATAAAACCAACTACCTGTATAGTAAAAACAAATGTGAAAACTCCGATTTTCAAGAGTTCACCACTCTCTGACTTGTAGGATCGCCGCCATCTTGAACAAAATGTCGCCAAAATTCACGTTCAAAACTAAATAAAATAATATCCCGAAAACGGTGAATTGCACACAAGGAGTGAAGATAACCAAAATGTTAGAGCAGAAAATTTGCTAAAATTATGTTTTCTTGTTCGATAGAGCTCCAATTTTACTTAATTTCTAGAATCGGCGTAAAAGTTTGTTTCTGACACAAATAACAGCAAATATGTAACAAACTATGTGATTTACGTCCTAAATTCACTGAACCAAATTCATAGCTCATGAATTGAAGACTAAAATTGGTTAACGCTGTAAGTGCCAAAATAATTCAAACACCATTTTCCACGTTAAACTGTGCAATGTCCCATGCTTTATAATGTGGTAAACGTGAAATGTGGCTGGTAGCCCTCTAAGTAGTTCAAAGGGCGTGTAAAGAGGTCACTAGTGCACGTCCTTACGGATACTGTTGATCTTTGCTTGTAAATCATTACGGTGCTCGACATCCCTCGAGAGCCGAGCGTATTACTAAGTAGAGTTTGCATCTGCGGTCAGTTACGGATATACTCCCCTTTTTAAGTGCACGTCTGTATGCATAGGAAATGATGAAACCCATCGTGGAATCAGCCTACAACCATTTATGAAAAATCTGCGATGGATTACATGTTAGGCGAAGTGGCCGGTTTTGAGCTGGCATGGCAACTGGTCTTATAGAATCGTATTTCACCGTATCATATTAGTTAAATACTGTGCATACATTTCGAAACAACAAAAACAGCAGCTAACGAAATGCATTACATTCTCACCAACAGCGCAATAAATGGAACACATCAAATATAAGGAAACAAATGATGATGTGTTATACTACGTATCTCCTCAACCCCTGACTCTACGGCCACAAAACAATAACCACGTTTTAGAGGAAATAATGAGCTATGTATTTGGTTCATTGACTTTAGGACGTAAATCACATAGTTTGTTACATATCTGCTGCTTATTTGCGTCAGAAACCAACATTTACACCAATTCTAAAACTTAAGTAAATAATTGGAGCTTTTTAATTCAATTAGGATTCATGAAAGCTCTATCAAACAAAAAAACAAAATTGAGAAAAATTTTTGCTGTAGCATTTTGGTTTCTTCACTTTTTGTGTGTAATTCACCGTTTTCCAGAAAATATATTATTTAGTTTTCAAGGTGAATTTTGGCGCCAATCTTTCAAGATGGCGGCGATCCTACAGGTCAGAACCCTTCAAAATCGGATTCTGCAGTTGGTTTTATTTCTGTTGCAATTACTTCCCAAATACAACATTACTTTACTAGATTGTAAGGTGTTCACTGAATGAAGCATTTACTACTTTCGGATTTTTTTTATTCCTAACCCCAAAGCCATCTCAAAATGCAACTTACACAAAACAGAGATTACGTTTAGCTCTACAACATAACTTATTACCGCTAAAATCGAAGATATGTTTTCTTAAATATTCAAGGTCAAAAGTGACATCATGTGACCTTGAAGTGAAAATTTCTATATTTTCATATGAAACTTTTTTATGAGAACTATGCTCCATTAGCTTCAAAATAAGCCCAAGATGAAAGTTATACCATAATCAGAAGATAAGTTATGAATTTCTTTGTAACCTTGTAAGCATAAATTTGACATTTTTATGCAGTTGGCAACCTTGCTGCACGAACACAGTATATCACTGAGGCCTAAAATTTTACAGTATTTTCCATTTTTGTCCTTTTTGGAGTAATTTTTTTCCCTCTAGTTATAAGTAAACGTCAACCTGCCTGACGTCCTGGGAACACTTCTTTGCAAAAAAATCACACTGTGTCTACAAAATTTACGACTGAATGGTTACTGAAATAATAGAGATGTGCACTCACATTTCTGTTAATCATTATTCACTGTTGGTAAATGTTGTGGTTAAAGAGTTTTTGGAATTTTCGTCTTTTAAGTCATCTTCTCCCTCTCTACGTCAATCTTGACGGTGGGGGTAAGCGGTGAATGGGTAAAACAAATAGCGGAACAGACACAAAGCACATCTGTGCGAACCTACGACACCAAGATGACTACACTCTGCCACAAGGGCTGATATGTTAACAAAGTAATTACTGTGTTTTATGCATATCGTATTTTATATTTGGTAATAACATGTGTAGCCTTCACCCTCTTTTTAATATGTAAGAGAGATTCGTCCCTTCATGGAACTAAGAGCAGTCCGTATGCGTCACGTCGGAGTTCCGATATCTTAAAATTCAAACAAGCAATTGAGATTTAGTCTTTAACCATGTGTTTGTCTTCATATAAATTTTCACAGAATTATCATTGATGGCACTAAGAACATACAGAACAGAGCATCAATTATAGTCTACAGTTTAAGGATTCATTAAGAAGACGATGATGAAGAAAATATTTCATGTGCATGTAGAGTTGAATCACATCTGTGTGACAATGTTTTCCGGTAAGGAATAAAACATAAAGAATGCAGGAAAAAAATGTCTCATTGATTGATTTCCTTGATTTTACTGCGTTTGTCTTCTACTTTTGGATAATCGCGAAGATGACGATTAAAGGTGGTAAGACGACATTGGTGAAAGGGCAAAGACAATCATACATAGCCAGGACACAACAACACCAATGGTTGAGTGAGTGTCCACACGCCAGAGCCCCGTTACTGTTCGAAATGCAGTCCAGGGGCACAATGACGTATGCATTCATATCGATACGTATACAAATCTTTATTCGAGAAACACCATCTACAAAACTGCGTATTCTGTGTCCTTATTTTTCGTTACTTCTCAGGAACCAGTCACGGTGTAACACCATAAACACTGCTTCAACAAGTTTTATGCTTAAAAAAATGCGCGTTAGGAGGTTAACAGATACTTCCAAGACAACATCCAAAGAATACTGTCACACGTGGTGATTCTAAAACTGGTTTATTTTTTGTTTTCTTTCTTCGACAACAGTAGGAAAGCTGGTAATACCTAGAATTTTAATATTTTTTATTCTTCTTTCATTTATTCATTGCTAACCTCGATCATTACTAATTCAAAGAACTGCCCAGTTAATGTCTGATTGTATCGAGTCTGTGGTTACAGATGTGATAGCATAAGTGATTTGTTGCGAAGAAAATTTTGTGTTCGTAGTTGGAATTTAAGACTTTATAGTTTACCGTTTGAGGATTGGTGTCTTTTCAAATATATGTTCGGCAATGTGAAAATTATTGATGAAAAAATCTAAAGGCCGAAAAGCCAAATTTACTGGTACAAAATCAGCTGAATCCAAGATGGACACGGACATTAGTGGAACTTTCCTGCAATGTGGAAACCATAAAGTCTGTAGAAGAAGTTAATAAGTTGAATTATGAGTGTAATAATATAGATTATACTCAACAAATAAGCCAATCAATTTCCAGAAACGTTTATGAGCAAGAGGTATTGAAGTACAGAAGTAATCATATAGGTCCGTATGAAATATTTGTGAAATCTAGACATCAGGGTGCCTCAGGTGGAAAAGGGTAAGGAAACATTGGTCAACATTTTAAAATTAGGCCAAATAGTCAGCAAAGAAAATATTAGATGTTTGAAAGGTTTGAGGTTTGATCCATTTCACAGAGTAAGAAGAATGGGAGTAATGAAAAGTGTTGATCTCTCAAGAATTGATGTGGAAATTCTTAAAAACATAAATTCGTCATCAGACAAAGTTATGAAGGTAAGACACATTGTGACGTATAAGTACGAGGAGGGTTCTCGCGTTGCCGTTCCAAGTCGAACAGTAATTGTAACATTTGACTCGCAAACATTACCAACAGTATGTTACGCTGTTTTACCTAAAGTTTGACATCGATCGATACGTGCCCTTGATTAAACACTGCACTAACTGTTTCATTATAGTCATTTCAGGGCTAATTGCAAAAAGAATGACGAAGTATGGGGCAGCGAGAAATAGGGGGCGAACAAAGATAAGAATTACGAAGGATGGGTGCAATGAAAGATGGCAACCGACGAAAAATTAGAGGGAGACGAGAGATAGGAGGCGAAGAGGGGGCGAATAAAGGTAAGAATGACGATGGAAGGGAGCGAGGAACGATAAGCACGAAATGAACTTAAGGTGAAGGTATTAGGGTGGATCAGAGGAGTCGTGAGGTGACCACCCCTTCACTGAGAATCTAGAAAATATTCCCGCCACCTCTGCCTGCTCATTCATATTTTCATACATAGTCACTGTGGAAAGGCCATAGCCAGGGAGAGAGAAGAGCTGGCATATACCCCAGCGTTACTAGGGTGACAAGGAAAAAAATTAGGCGAACTACAACTATCAATCTTAGTAGTTTGCTGCAAGGGCGATTTCAAGGCTTGAGGGCTTTCAAGGCTTCTTCTCCTGCGCCTCTCACAAGAGTTTTTTTTTAAAAAATTTATTGATAAATTTACAAAGTTGGAACGAAATGTAACAAACATTGTGGCATTTTATGAGATACCCCAGAGCAAAGGATTAGCAACCATGGAAGGTGACACAGCAGTGCTCTTCTTGCCTGTTTGGGTGGGGCAAGACATAGGTAAAACTGCTCCACTGTTCCCGACAGTCACATCTATTGGAATCAAAAATCAATTTATTTTGACTTTTGAGAAATTTATTACAGTCTTTATTTTATTGAAGTTAAACAACTTAGAATGATTGGTGTGGTACACAGTGGCGTAACCACAGAGTGGCAGAAGCTTTGCACCCCCAACCTTGGACGGAAATCAATTCTAGGAGGGCAAACATTGACTGACATTCTAACGTGAACTTTGCGGCTGGCATTTCCATCGCCTCACTTACTCACAACACACACACACACACTGCAATTACACAAAGAAGTAGCACGACAAGTAACCAAAAACCACACTCTTTCACACAGTGCAAAATTAAAATGCTCTTGGTTCAAGGTCTGTTCCTCACTCCATTCGCAGCTCTGTCCAGGGCACCTGTAGTGTAGTCGCGAAGGAGAGAACAACTCAAGTTCGGAGCTTTCAGATTGCAAACAGTGCTCACGAAAACCATTGACTTTTAACGGTTTAGTCTGCAAAATAATCTTGATACAGCGTTGAACATTCGAAACCTCCAAACGATTCCGAGCGACAGCGAAGCAAAACGCTTTCGAGGGTAAATTTCAGCGGGACGTTACTGGTCAAAAATTTCGGTATCTCCGCTAGCGCCGTCCGCCACACTTCTCCCGATCTCTCGGCCTCGCAGGGAATTGGGCGCACGGTTTATGTTACATTTTAAAAAAGAAATATATTCGAAATACATTTATCATGCATACATTACACCCGGCTGGGTCTCCAACGTTTTAGTTACGACAGTGATTTTATGACATATGGTAGGACCATAGTTTGTGAGGGAATTGTGCTGGGCGCCGAAAGTTAGGAGGAGGGGGCTGTATTGGCTGCCCGCCCCCTCCGAGAGAACGTCTTTAATCCGCCACTGCATCATGTCAACAAAATAAATTATTTGTTCTTGCAGAAGCGGCTCAAACTATCCAGCCAAATCGGGCACAAGAACAAAATTCCTAACTAAATGTTCATTATTTATAGAACAATTATGTAGCTTAGCAGCGACTTCGGCACTGTTAGCAAGACTGGATGTGTATTGCTGAAATTATTTTGCAATACTTATTTCAACAAGCAGCATGCCTGACAAAGTCTTGAAAATATTACAATGGAACCTAAGATGTTTAATTCCGCGTACACACAATGTAGATCATGTTTTGTTCTATTATTCTG
Organism: Lepisma saccharinum; assembly: GCF_977018435.1. Taxonomy (NCBI): domain Eukaryota; kingdom Metazoa; phylum Arthropoda; class Insecta; order Zygentoma; family Lepismatidae; genus Lepisma; species Lepisma saccharinum. Next base: position 196,730,563 of record NC_139229.1, on the reverse strand, counting down.
CAGATGTACTCCTTTTATAAGAAACGTGGTTAAAAACCGACACAACATTGAAGTTTAAAGGTGACAATTGGATAAGAGATGATCGTTTAGATAGATATGGTGGTTTCGTTTTAGGCGGAACAGTATGACATTATTTCGTCTCAAAAATATACAGTCAAATTCAGATAACATGTGTTAGGATTGCTAATACGTCTAATGTATTAATGTATTGCCCTTCTACAGTGCACCTCCCTATTACAGTGTGGCAGAATATTGTCGGTAAGCTTCCACCAAATATTTTATTTGTTCTGGCAGGGGACAATAATGCACACCATCCTATGTGAGGCTCTTCTCTAAATGATCGATCTGGTAAAGATTTGTATAATAATTTACAAGATTCTTCAGCTGTATTAATCAACGACGGAACACCTACACTAATTTCAAGACCTAATGAACAGCCGAGTTCTCCGGACATAACTATTACATCAAATGATATAGCTTTAAAAATTTATTGGATTGCGTTGAGTAACTTCGAAATAACGAAATATATATCATTCATTAATAGTAAGATAGGAATCTTTGTAAGTCAGAAAGTATTAACAATACATTCTAGTAGCAAGAGATATTAGTGTTGAGCAAGCATTAAAGTAGCTCAGGTATGCGAAAATTGATAAAGTCTCGACTAAGATTGGAATGTGAGGAGAGAATGACTTGGAGTCAGGAAATGTCAGTGGACTGAATAAAAAGAAACTAGAAAGAAAATGAGAGGCTTTTTGTTATTGGAATGATTAGGAGGAGGGTGTTGAATTAGTGCTCTTGAAGGGGCTGAAATTTGAGTTGAATACTGATCAGATTCATTCATCTACATTAAATGCAACAGTAACTAATTTGGGATCAAGAAGAAACTTGTCTTATTATGCCAAGTCAGTCTTGAAGAATATAAAATCCATGTATTAGTATTGCCATTACATTATTTGTACACCTCTTGTGTTGGGCCAATTGTGCCCTCAACAGTTAAACAAAGAATGGAAGAAGGTGTTAGAAAGAGTGGAAAGGACGAGAGAAAGAGGAGAGGAGAAGGAAGAAAAATTAAGGAAAAAGAGCGTGAGATTTAAAGCCCAACCACATTCTATATGGAAGTAAATATGTTTAGCCTCTTAGGTGAAAGTACAGTTGACCACGGAAAGCCACCTGCTAGAAAGTTCCAGAACAACTTTCTAATAGTCTGGAGGGAGTAATGTTTGTGTGTGTATATAATGCCCTGTTTTTGTGTCTTGTTACTTTTGTACTTGATACAGAGTCTGAAGATGACCTTGCTAGAAGGTTGAAACGTTACGTTTAGTTTATGTTTTTAATAAAATAAATTACTGCCTTGGTCAGCATATTTAGTTTTTTTGAAATCACACACTAAAAAAATATTGGTTACTGACTGGCAAAGCTTGTACACAAATTCTCGAAGCCAATGCAATAAGGCGTACTATTCTATACAAGAAGGAATTCCAAAGGAATACTGCTTCAAACTTATACGACTCTCCCGGAGTTCCCTCACAACTATAATGCTCTGCAGATTAAATCACACTATTGCTCCAGCTCGACCATAAAAGCACTTAGTGCCTTCACCCGTTTGTTAGTGTAAGGAATATACTGCAACTCCTAGCCATATTATATTCCAGTGCAAACTTTATGAAACATACAGAAAACAATTTTTACAGGACTTGTACAAGAGTGGACGTCAAGCGCCACTAACACTGCTTGTTTACTGACTTCTTCATTCTCGGTTATCAATATTCTTACAAAATATTTAAACAAGTCGAAAATAATGCTGTAAATGCGTAATGAATTTGTGTAATTATTCATTATGAAAGGAATATTTGTGTGTAAATATTATGTGTATACATGTATATAATATCAATTCATAAATTGTTAACTGGTGCATGGATTTTGTCCACAACCAATAAATATTTTATATAAAAAAATGTCTGACAATACTCCAACAAAAAAAAAACAAGCAGGAAACAGGTTTACTTGTATAAGCCTAACATCAGAGTGCGTGCTTCGAGGTACTGATATCCTTGTCTGCGACTCCACTCTCTTATCAAAATGCAGGAGTAATGAAGTGTATCAACTCCCTTCTCTAGGAGGAGGGGCTATTGTAGAGTTAGCCTCTGCACAAAACTGCTGCCAACTGAAGAAGTTAACTCACTTTCAAAAGAACAGACAGTCATCCATAAGGCACCAGGGGCAAGTAACAAAACAAAAATGAAGATTCACTTCATCCTAACGTTTCTGCAAATAGGATGTGCCTTAGAAAGAGTAAGTTTTATCTGGTTTATTATAACTATATAGTACTTTTTCGCTTTGCAGTTTAAGCAGGGTTAAATTTAGTACATACTTATTCCTTATATATCGTGCGTACTGAAAGTCGTGATCAACATGTTACAAGAAGGAAGTAAACTGTACAAAAAAGAATCTAATATATGACTGTTAAAGTACATACCTTTATTAGTCTTCAACATAATCACCATCTAAATCGACACATTTTTTCCAACGTTCTGGAAGTTTGAAAATTCCTCTGTTGTAGAACTCCGTTCGGGCACGTCTGAGTATTCTCCTAACGGCAAGTTCCACTTTCTTGTTGGTGTCATATCTGTTTTCCCGCATGTGTTCTTTCAGAAAAGAAAACAAGTGAAAGTCAGAAGGAGCCAGATCTGGACTGTAGGGAGGATGTCGAAGGAGTTCCCACCCAAATCTGGCAACTTCATCCCTCGTTAGCTGTGCTGTGTGCGGCTTGGCATTGTCGTGTTGGAGGATAACACTATCCCTGCCAGGAAGTTTTTCACGAATAGCACGACGAAGTTTTCTCAAAGTGCGCACATAGTGAGCAGCATTGATTGTTTCCCCTGGAGTGAGAAAGTCCACGAGAAGAACACCCTCCGAATCCCAGATGACAGTTCCCATTACTTTGCCAGCTGATGACATTGTCCTCGGTTTCTTCTTTCTTGGTGATGTTTGATGTCGCCACTCCAGGCTTTGACGTTTACTCTCAGGCTCGTAGAGGTGGAAAATGGTTTCGTCGCCAGTAACCAAACACTTCAAGAAACCCTCGCCTCCATCCTCTGCTCGGTACCGCGCCAAAAGTTCCGTGCAAACATCTTTTCTGTTTCGTTTTTGTGCCGCATTCAAATCCCTTGGCACCCATCTGCAACACACTTTCCGGTAACCCAGTACACCAATCATATCCTGGATAGCACTGTGCCCTACTCCAACAATGTGTGAAAGTTCCCTAACCGAAACACGCCTGTTCCCCTGGATGATTTCTTGGACGCGAGCCACGTTCCTGTTGTTCGAGGCAGTTCTCAGGCGGCCTGTGCGAGGGAAATTACTGATGTCTGTGTTTCCACCTCTAAAATGTTTTATCCATCGCCTGATGCTACTGGCAGCCATACACTGATCACCATATACTTCCTGCAATTGGCGGTGGATATCTGATGCCGATGCACCTTCCTTCAACAGAAATTCAATTACTGCACGCTGGCGAAACGACGTGTCAAACGGAGCCATTACTCGCTACTCGCTAATGCGCATACGTACTGCGCCGATCACCCCACTTTCAAGTGTATGTTGTATGGTTCTAACTGTCTTATACAGCGCATCGCTCTACGTGAATATTTACGTCTGAAATAAAAAGTTGATCACGACTTTCAGTACGCACCAAGTACATTGGTGTTGCTAGCAGTTGAGAACAGCGACTATCCACTAGTTTGCAAAAAGATTTAAAGTAGGAATTCAACCTAGTATAGGCATACAGTTCAAACTATAATGAATCTATTATAGTATTTCAACCAACCGTAAAACATATGTCTAAATCATATTTCTCAGAAGTTAGCAGACTATTAAAAATGCAACACATAAAAATTTCTAATAAATGTGTAGGCACGCTTTTTTCACAAAAATTCAATCTTGATGTTGATAGCAAATCATGTACCTGATAATGTGAATGTAATGATGATGAAGGAGAATTGATCAAAACTGTTGACAAGATGAAGGTCTTTCACCCCTCACAGTGAGCTCTGTTTCAGTCGATGATTTGAATTAGTCAGCATTTCTGTCTTCATACTACAGGGAGGTTATTTCAGTCGTTCACCGCCAGAGTGACGGCCGTTCGGCGGACTCTTCATGCAACAGGTCCCGGCAATTTGCATTACAGGAAGTCCGTAACAGAAACCGCTTGTTTTGTAATGTTTCCACTTTTCACAATTACAGTTACAATTACAATTGAAATAAGCACATAACTTGTTGCAAGGATGCTGGAAAAGGTGCCCTCCCAAATACAAATATTTCTGGTACCTTATTTCTGACATATAATCTTAGATTAGACATCGCTACTTTATCCTCAGTTGTCGCGACAACGCCGGCAGCTTATCGGGGAGTTGTCAGCCGCGAGAGGGCGCTTCATACTGCACGTGTCGGCAGTGATGCCAACCGTAGGGACATTTCCCTACTCATAGGGACTTTTCACTAAATTTCGCCCGCGTAGGGACGTAGGGACAGATTTTGCCAAATGAGGGAAAAGTAGGTACTTTTTTAAATCTTGGAAAATGACATATTATGAATTAGTTTATCTGGATACTTTTGCGACGAGGAGAAAAAAGAAGTAACTAACAAATCTCCATCAGAATTTTGGAATTTTCGGTTACCAAAAACTTTCAAGGCAAGTTCTTTTTTGAAAACTTTTCCACTCTCGCGAAAATAATGCTAACATTGCTGCATTCTAACGCGGAAACGGAAAGAATATTTTCAATGTTAAGTGATACAAAAACAAAAAAGGGAAATAAAATGGGACCAAAATTGTTAAAGACTGCAGGAAATACAGCATCACCAACCAACATCTATCTCTTCACAGCAGCAACATGTATGACTTCAAATAACATAATCAACAGTAAGCGACACAACGTTATTCATTAGGGGTGTGCGGGATCCCGAAAAGTCAGAACCGGGATCGGGAAAAAAAATTCCCGTCCCAATCCCGACTTCGGGAAATGACTTCCTGACTTTTCGGGATCCCGAGCAGTCGGAAAATACCGAATGGTCACTTTAAAAAGTCGTTAATTCTCGACGTTTTCTGCATTGTAAGTTTCTGGAACTTATCGAAAATTGTAAGTTTTTATTCTAGAAATGCAAAAACAATCACTTAAAGTGAAAATGACTTGTAGAATTCGACATTTCCAGTGCTTCGGGAAATTTCGAACATTTCCCGTCCCGAAAATTTTCCGACTTGGTCGGGAAATTGCAAATTTTTCAGTCCCGAATGTCGGGATTTAAAAAAAAATCACGTCCCGCACACCACTATTATTAATTAAGGCAAGAATTTACAATACCGGACAATTCTGTAATTTCTATGTTACGTCTTATACTCACGAAATAATTAGTCGTGATGATTTATCTCAAGTTAACAGGTTGGGGTGAGGTGAAAAAATTGTTCATTAACGTGTAGAAGTTGTAAAACAAGCTTTTCAATTCTCGCAATGATTCTCCGTATACAAGTATGGTAGCCATATTTGTTGATATGAACAAACTACAATTAGTTACGCTGTCTACAGCGTTGCCACACTGTTGATTTCATACTTGGAGAGCATGGATTGTGTAAGAATGGCGGAAGAGAACAGTAAAAAAGTTGTTAATGTTGTACAGATTGTTAGGTGGAGTGTGCAGGAGGATGGCTCTGGGCTAATTAATAAACTTATGGATTTCAGTATATTGCCCAAAGAACGTGCTTACATGTGACAGCGACAATCACGATGTAGAAGAACTGATTTGATTGCAGGTAAATTTGGCAAAAGTACATCAATCATAAAATTGCAGGATACGAAAATGGCGTCTTCGATGATGAACGTTTGCCGTTAAAGTGCTACGAAATAAAGATTTTTTATGGGTTAATACTTAATAATCACAATTACCGCAAAACCATTCAGGAATAGCCCCACTGACCATTCTCGGTAAGGTTAGGTTAAGTTAGGTTAGGCAAGGCAAACATAGTGAAAATTTGGGCTCGGAAAAAACATGCACGGGTAGCCCCACAAACCATTAACGGATAGCCCCACGAACCATTCAGGTACGGTTAGGTTAGGTTAGGATAGGCAAACATAGTTAAAATTTGGGGTCGTAGTAATATCAGGAATGTACATGTATATTTCGTTTTTTAAGTATTGGAAACACAAAATCTTCCGGTAAATAATGAGCAATCGTGCCGATCGCGGACCACTCAATTTCACTTATTTTGCAATTTCTACACGTGATCCCCCAAATGTTAACTTCAAATTCGTGATTAGGAGGCCTCAATTAGTGAGTATGCGAAATATTACAAAAATCGGGGCGTGGTCATGTATTGTAAATTTGCTCCTTCATTATAGTCCAGGCAAATTAGAAAAAAGAATGGAAAAAATTCCAACAGAGATAAAAATTGGTAGATATCACCAGTATGGTATTTCAAACAACATACTAAAAGTCCCCGACAATCCGAGTTGTGCTCTGGCCGCCATATTGGAAAATGGCGGATGAACGGTGACGTTTGATCATAATTGCTTTATTAACTAAAAATGGTGAAGGCTGACCCGAAAATGTGTTCAGACATAATTTAAAGAAAATAAAATTTCCAATAACTGTAAGAAGATAAATTTTTGTGATTTAACCTACCATTTCACTCTTAATAATATATGTAATTTCTTTAAGGGTGCTGCCCGTTGTGGAACTTCGATGTAATGGATCTGATCATCAGAAAACAAACTGAATAACCTTTTTGGAAAGGCAACAATGGATATAACCCAATATTGTATTATTTGTGAACAAAAGTTGAGTGAAGGTGACACTGTGGTTGTGATAAAAGGCTTGAATGCTATAAAGAGCAGCAGTTTACGTCGAAAAGATGGAATATTTGAGAAATTGGAAAATGAGACGAATGTGAGGTTACATATTAAGTGCCGTAAAGACTATACTCGTGAGAGTAGTATTACTGCTGCAAGTAATTGTTCACCACAAAATTCAATACTCCTTCGATCAGCAGTACATATATTTCACTTCAAATGTGATTGCTTGTCTTGCAGTGAAGTTTGTGATTTTCAAGCAGAAATGAAAAAAAATGTGAACAGACGAGTTAAAATATTTGAAGTTCGATCCTTAACATTCAAGGATCAAGTCATTGAAGCTGCCATCAAGAGGAACGATGATTGGGGAAGGACAGTGCTTGATCGAATGCATACCGTTATTGATCTAGTTGCAGTTGAGGCTAGGTATCACCATCCTTGTTTCACTAAATTTTACACATCCTCACCTACATCGGGAAAACGTGGTAGGCCTGAAGATGAGTGTATTTGTATAGCATTTCTGCAGTTATGCTGCTACCTTGATAATGATAACGACGAGTGTCAGTACTCGATGAATCAACTTATGACGAAGATGAAGGAATATCTTCCACAAGATACTGATGTCTCAGAAACAACTCTTAAGAAACACCTATGTGATCACTATGGAGAAGACATGATAATAAAACACGTAAAGGGCAAACCACTACAGTATGTTTCCATGATACAAAATATAAAATATTATCCAAAAGTTGGTACACACAGAAAGAAGAAGATCCAAAGAACGAAAGACTTAGAATTGTTAGAACTGCTGCCGTAATAATTCGGGAAGATATACGATCTGAAACATATGCTAAAGATATGTATTCAAATCCACATTAATGCTTGAAGACAGCTGATGATATGGTTCCAGAGACATTAAGGGTCTTTACAGAGGGTGTGATTACGAAACGAATAAAAGGAAATGAAGACTCCGTCAAAAGAAAATGTGCGTGTATTGAGCATGCTATTATATCAGCAGTAAGACCACGGTCATTCAATTCAATGATTCAGATTGGACTTGCAGTTCATCCACATAGATATTTTGGTTCAATAAATATTATTGATATGTTATCAAGCATGGGTTTATGTGCATCCTACAATGAAGCCGTATTGTATCTTAGTTCTTCAATGTTAAGTGATGAGGAAATTGTTGTTGACAAGGAATTATTGAATCAGTTTGTTTTTGATAATGCAAACGTCAACGTTCGGACCTTGGACAGACTAGGAACTTTCCACAATACGGGGAGCATTATGTGCACTACTCCTGCAACATCTGTTCATCCCAGAAAATAAATTGTTCGATTGAAGAAGCAACCACCAGAATGTTACCTTGCCAAATTTGGTAATGTTCAATTACGCACGTACGTTGTGCCTGCTGTCCGTGGCCTGGAGAAAATCAAGATTAAAGACATTGAATACACCAAACAGGTAGCACCATCAGTGCATGTTGCATCACTTCTTGATTTTGTATAGATGTGTGGAAATCACCTTACCTTGTCACCAAGTCCAAGTTGGAGTATTTATATGGAGCTTGCCACTGAAGGTAGCAAGGAATATCACATTTCTGAAATAAGTATATTACCATTTATAAAGCTGCTGCCGACAAGTCCAGATGCCATATACTCATCCCTTATGTTCGCAGTTGAAGAATACATGAAACATGGTCAAAAGACATGTATTGTTACTTTCGACCAACCTCTATATCTGAAAGCCTCTGAAATTGTTGCGGCTTCTCTAGACAACGGAGATATGTCGTCAGTTGTCCTTCGTCTAGGTGGATTCCACATGCTTATGTCGTACATGGGAGCGATAGGATACATGCTGAGGGGAAGCGGATTGGAAGAAGCTTGGTCAGTAATATATATTATTCGTTACAAGTCGCGAAATAAAAGTGTAAAACTTCAATCAACACCAGGAAAATTTGATTACAAAATAATGGGAAAAGTTTCCACAGAGTTAAATTATTTTTACATTATTGGATTATATTGGTTAAATTTATTTTTAACATTATTAGATAGGTTGGTTAAATCACAAAAATTTATCTTCTTACAGTTATTGGAAATTTCATTTTCTTTAATTTATGTCTGAACACATTTTCGGCTCAACCTTCACCATTTTTAGTTAATAAAGCAATTATGATCAAACGTCACCGTTCATCCGCCATTTTCCAATATGGCGGCCAGAGCACAACTCGGATTGTCGGGGACTTTTAGTATGTTGTTTGAAATACCATACTGGTGATATCTACCAATTTTTATCTCTGTTGGAATTTTTTCCATTCTTTGATGACATTTTGCCTACTTTAACTGGACTATTAATTGTGGAAGCACCGAGCAGAAAGATTTGGTAAGTAAATGTGTATATTTTATCTTCTGTTTTGCATGCTCATGAGGTGTTGTTTTTTTTAGTCACTTTACTTGGCGCAGGGACATTTGGTCAGTTGTAGGGACATTTTGACTACGTCTGTAGGGACATTGCAGAAAAATGGTTAGCAACACTGTCGGCTACCAGACGTAGTCAGTGTACGTTCATGTTCACTTCTGTTTGCGTTTATCAGTACGCGTGTTGTTTGTACTGTGTTATTGTACTGTGCTACTCATGGCCAGTGCTTTATTGTGTGTTAATTGTTATTCATTCATTACTTATGTCTTGAACAGAGAGTTTTTATGTACGATAATTACGTGAAAACGAATTCTTGCAGAAAAGTGGTCAGGGAATTACGAGAGACAGGATCTCTTGAACCTAAGAAACGTGTTGTATTGCTCTTGAAGGAGGTCATTTTCAACATCTCTTATAACACAGGAGGTTAGTGATCATCATTATTATTACTTTTAAATATCATTTTACGCTTTCGGTTTACTTTATGCACCGGGATGCTGTCTTCCATTTCTGTCAACTGACGATAAAGTAGCGATGTCTAATCTAAGATTATATGTCAGAAATAAGGTGCCAGAAATATTTGTATTTGGGAGGACACCTTTTCCAGCATCCCTGCGACAAGGTACGTGCTTATTTCAATTGTAATTGTAAATGTAATTGTGAAAAGTGGAAACATTACAAAACAAGCGGTTTCTGTTACGGACTTCCTGAACGCAATTTGCCGGGACCTGTTGCATGAAGAGTCCGCCGAACGGCCGACACGCTGGCGGTGAACGACTGAAATAACCTCCCTGTATATAGTACTACATATCGAATCCCGGAGATAATAGCAGATCTCTTATCCCTTCAGTTTTCATGACAATACTGTAGATACAAGGACCCTCAGTAACAATATATTAAAAGCAGTTGAAAATATTTGGTATAATTTTAGTCTTATTTAAGTGAAAGTTGTATCATTATTACTTACGTATTTTCGTGATAGAAAAGCAAGAAAATATTTATTTTTAATATTCATGCTTTGTGCACAAAAAAAAGAACAGAAACAAACATTCTTGTAACTATGATTTGCAAACTAACCGTACTTTGTAATATTCCCTGCATGGAATGAATATGTCGCCTGAGTAAGAGCATCTTCACATTTGTTACACAAGAAGTAGTATTTTCTTATGCTGTCAGAAAGAAAGTGCCTCCGAAACAATTTCATTAATGTGATCCGACAATACTCATCAATTTAAATATCTGTTTTTAAAAATCAGTTTTGTTTTCTTCTGAATGTAGTGGCAGTGGGTAAAATGGTACTTTGGCAGTGAAAAGTCATTATTCGAAAGAAAGAAAACCACATCTGTGTGGAAACATTTTAAATATGTCCATGTTTATTCTAATTTATTGATTAAGTTGGTGTTTTAAGTCCACTTTGTGCACAGTAAAGCTAATCTGGACTGGACCTACAGTTTAATGTGGGATCTAAACAACTATGTTCCTCCACCGGGAATCGAACACGGGATCCCTTGATTACTCCTACCACTGCTCCATCGGGAGGCACGTTTATTATAATTACATGTATATGTATTACATTTTTAATCCATAGAATTTTACCATTCCTATTTTAGTTTTAAGTCAAATGTCTAAATGTCTTACTTCCAAAGGAAGTAAGTTGAAGTCTTAGCTGATCCTTTTACTTGTAATTTCCTTCGAAAATGTTCTCGGATTATCAACCAGATTAATTCGATGTTAGAGTCCAACATTTAGAGAGCTCGAAACGTTGGATACTAACATCGAATTAACCTTGTTGATAACTCGAGAACACCTGTTCGAATCACGTCGCCAGGAAAATCACAATTCCTATTTTTTCAAAAAAATTTATTAACGAGAATACATTACGAATATAAACATCACCATTCCTTATTACAGAGAATGAAAGTCGATTACCACGAGTTTAGACCTTGTGACGAATACGAGAATAGCAAAATCGTGTTCAAAGATGCATCGATTTTGAACCTGGACGAAAGAACTACAGAGGTAACAGCAACCGTCGTGCTCGAAGTGAATCTCGACGAATCCTTGCGGGTAAGATAATTCCTCATACCTGAAACAACTGAAGTTTCTTTTATTACCTCTTGCAACTTTTCATTATAAATTTTAGTACTTGTTATTTCCTTCTAAGAGATATTATTTACGTACGATTAGTAGCATTTTTCTTGTTCATATTCACTGTCAGAAGTTAACGCAAAACTTACAATATACTGGCGTTTAAATTTAATACACTGCCTGTTAGTTTTCTTAAAAAAAGGACTATAATTTCTTGGCATGCGTGGGATAGATAATGAATATAAATTACAGTTGCGTGGATAAGAAATTTACTTTTACAAGCTGAATAATCCTAATTAAAATAATTTGGTTAACTATGTAATGTCACGCAATACTTAAATGGTGTTTTTGAACGGTGTTTGAATAACAGTGAAAATTAATGGTCTTAATCCGTCATTTCTTCACTTAGGTTTTTCCAGTGTATGTCTGTCTCTCTCTCTCTCTCTATATCTCTCTAGCCTACTTAAACCCGAAGGTTCATGGCTGCAGCAACACAGGCCTTCCATCTGTACCTATCCTGAGCAAGATCTATATACTCTTTCCCATCCCTACCCATTTCCTTTAGGTCCATCTCAATGTTATCCCTCCATCTTCGTCTTGGCCTTCCTACAGGTCTCTTACCATCAGGTTTCCCAACAAGAATTCTGTAAACTCCTCTTTCCTCTCCCATTCGTGCCACATGGCCTGCCCACCTAAGTCTTCTTGATTTAATTATTCTAATAATATCTGGGCATGAATACATATTATGTAGTTCTAAATTATGTAACCTTCTCCACTCACCTGTCTCCTCATCCCTTTTAGGCTCAACTATTTTGCTAGGGATCTTATTTTCAAATACTCTCATTTTATGTTCCTCTTTCAATGTAAGGGACCAAGTTTCGCATCCATATAATAATACAGGCAAAATTACTGTTTTGTATATTTTAACTTTTAGTTTCTTAGATATTAAACGGGAAAACAGAATTTTATGAAGAGAAAAGTAACATGCATTTCCTGAATTAAGCCTGTTTTTTGTTTCCTCTTTAATATCATTTTCATTTTTGTTAGTATTACTCCTAAGTACTTGAATTTCGAAACTGGTTTAAACGAGTTGTTATCAATAATTTTGATTATTACCTAACACTTGGTTTCGGCCTGTAAGCATCGTGAAAAGTCTAAGAGGGGGATCGAAGATAGGCTATGACAGTCTTTAGCCACTCGCTTGCTAAGCGAGAGGAACGTTGTAAGAGACAGAGGGTGGCTCTGAAGAGCTACGTCTACACTCAAACTGCAAGGAGACTAGCCCCGTGAATTTAGAACACACGGACATATATTTAAAAACACTACCTTTGACTGAACAGGCAGGGGGAGGAAAGATATAAGGAAATGTTCGTTACCTGAAGTTCTGCGGCGATCTCTTCTCCGCTGGTCCTCGTTGTGACGCGGCCCTACTCTGTATGAAAACGGACGAGGGAGCAACTCTGGGCTCCAAACTCTGTACTTTCGTAGACCGATATTCTAAACGCTAACTTTAACTTCCCGATCGTTCGTTCGCTCCTTTTTCTAAACTTATGATGCCTGTGGAGCTCTCTCGCGATAAGTGACTTAATGTTAACTGAAGACAACTCAGACGGAGTTCTTTTACAACTACTGATTTCGACGGTAAACGGAAGACAACTAAGCCTGAGATTTTCTCTCACGACCTATTTAACTGAAATTCGAATGATCGGCCGTTACGACGGTTGACTCGATCGCGTCCTTTGGCAACGGCGATTCTGAGGAAAAACGCTGATCCCTGATTTCATTTTCTAATGCAATGTCAGCGGAGTGTTTCTAACTCCGAGGAAAGTCGCTGTCGCGATGAGCTTTTAAGTAGCTCTTTTTCAATGCTTCAGCGGGACCCTTTTTATAACATGATTAGCTTATTTATGATACCCGGGTCCTAGTTCGATTCACGTCTGCGGCGTGATACGGCACACCGCTCTGGGTCAAAAAAATTAGATTCAAGCAGGGAAGTTAATTTTTTGTAAACCTGCTGCTTAAATAAAAAAAAATGGCGCAGCTACTCATCCTGGAGGGAAGTTAATTTTGTTTGTAAACCTGCTGCCTACATAAACTTGTCGCGGTTATTCATCCTGGAGGGAAGTTAATTTTGTTTGTAAAGCTGCTGGGTTACAGACTGAACCGATTTGCGGTTCGGCAGACTGACGGCGTGCGTCTTAAGAATCTCCGGTGGCGCTGACAGAGCAATCTCTCGTGTCAGCGCTGACGACGAACTTATATTTATCACATTTCGCTCGGCACGCGCCGAAGCACTTGACACCGGAGCACACGAAAGCACTATAACACGGAAGATAAAAGGTATCCTCGCATCCTGGGCAAGGGAAGTTCCATTGCGCATCGTTCGGAAAATACGGTGATTGTTTACACACTTTTAACTGAGACTACATATATGTTCTAGAAAATAATAACATAAAAGAAAACTTGGTATGAAAACCCAAGAAAAAAATCATGCAATGATACAAAAGGGTTCACAAGCAATAAAAGTTTGAAATATCCTACACAAGGAAAGTAAAAATTGAAATATTTGATATACACATGGGGCGATTTGCTCCCCAAGAAACTATTGTCTTTTGATTTGATACACATAATTTGAAAAAGAATTAACATTAGTGGCAGAAATTTACGTTGAAATTGTTTAAGTCTTTCTGCCGGCCTGAAAAAAAACTGTTTCCCGATGTTATACTGCGAGTTTGTGTTTTTGACATATAGTACCGGCCGAAATGTTGGTTGGCCAGAGGGAAACAGAAAAAAAGACATAGTTAGCGTTCTTTATGCACGACTGAAGGATACCCCATTAGCAATCGCGATGGCGAGCGTTCATTGCTAATGGAGATTTATTTATTTATTTATTTATTTATTTATACATACTCCCCATAACAGAGCTATTGCTCCACTTACAACGGGGGCTTACAAGTAAATAAACTATGGTACATAATATCCATATATCCATATATCCATATACATAAACATATATTAACATATACATAAACATAAATATTAACATATACAAACACATAAACCAATTGCATATACACAAATAATTAAATGATATTAATGCCTATTTTCAGTTTGTGTTATATTATATTGTATTATAAAATTATATTTAGCATTGATAAAATAACTTGAAATATAGAATTACAATTTTTTAAACAAAATACTAATTAAGAATAAAATTGTTTAATGACAGATAAATATTTCTTGTAGGACATAGCAAAATCAATATTAACATTATTTTGTATTAGTACATTATGAGCTTTACATATTTGAACCATTACTGAATTCTGATGTACAATATTTTTAGAATTAACGAAAGAAAATGGCAAATAAGAACGAAGCGTTCTAGGTTTAATTGTGAATCCTATCAACTGAAGACAATCTTGAGCATCAATTAAGTTATTTATAAATTTATAAAGTAAAATATGTTTGGCTAGTTCTCTTCTTGATTGTAATGAAGAGAACCCAAATTCAGATAAAATAGTATTATAGGATATTCTTTCTAAATATGAAGATCTTTTAAATTTTTTGTAATATAAATATCTTACGAACTTATTCTGAACATTTTCAATTAAATCACGGTAGCATTGAAAATAAGGATCCCAGATGACACTAACATACTCTAACTTACTTCTTAATATCGAATTGTATATTGAAGCAATAGCTTGAGTATTATTAATTTCTCTGGTAGTTCTAAATATAAAGCCTAAAATTCTAAATGCATCCGATACTAATGTTTGTACGTGCTCTCTGTAAGTAAGCCTTGAGTCGAGTAAAAGTCCCAAATCCTTTATAAGTTTAACTCTATTTAAAACTATTCCATTCATAGTATAGTTATGAGTATAAGATAAGTTATGTCTGCTAAACGTAATAGTTCTGCATTTACTTATATTAAAATCTAACTTATTGGTGACACTCCACTGAAAGCAGTTGTTTATATCTTTCTGTAATTGCGCTAAATCACTTATATTTGTAATGGATTTAAATATTTTTAGGTCATCAGCATAAAGCAGATAATTAGAATTTTTTATAACAGAGGATAAATCATTAATAAATATTATAAAAAGTAAGGGACCCAAGTTTGAGCCTTGCGGAACACCAGATGTAACACAATATAAAGGGGATGATTCAAAATTGTAGGTGACATAAAATTTCCTATTTTTTAAATACGATGCTATTAATTTTAACAGTGGAAACGAAAAACCGAAATTTGCTAACTTATATATTAATATATCATGATCTAACTTATCAAAAGCTTTAGCAAAATCTGTATAAATAGTATCAACAGAGTAACCATTGTTAAATGAGTCTGCCAAAAATTGGGTAAATGAGATAAGATTAGTTAAGGTTGATCTTTTGGATATAAAACCATGCTGATGGTGAGTTATATACGGTTTAACATGATAACAAATTCTATTATATAAAATGTGTTCAAAAATTTTTGCTGGTGTTGAAATTAAAGATATAGGCCTATAATTGATGATTTCATTGGCGTTACCAGATTTTGGTATAGGAGTTACTTTACTTATTTTCCACCTATCGGGGAAAATTTGGGTGGTTATAATCAAATTAAATATGGTGCATAGAGGAAACAATAAGCAATCAGTACATCCTTTAAATATGTAAACTGGTATACTATCTGGACCACTAGCTTTCTTCGATTTCAGTTTTCTAATAGAAGTTTCACATTCAGATTCAGTAATACTATCTAATACTAATGGTTGATTTACTATCATAGGTACTTCACTAGGAATTGAGTAAGTTGGAATAGAATCATTAAAAACGCTCTTAAAGAATTGCGCAAAACCAATAGCTATATCTTTGTTATTGTCAAGTAATACTCCATTATAGGTTAAACTACACTGATTATTAGTTGATTTCTTTTTACCCTTAATATAACTCCAAAAAGACCTAGGATTATTTTTTATGGATTCTTCAGAATTCTTTATGTAAATCTTGTAAGCTTTAGTTATCATAGATTTTGATTTTCTGCGTAATTCAACAAATTTCTTCTGGTTATATTCTGACAATTTACGTCTATGTCTATAATATTCTTTATATTTAAGTAATCTTATAATATCCAGTGTAAACCAAGGCGGGTAAGATTTTCTCTTATTACGCTTCCTTATGGGTACATTATTACGAATAATTTTATCTAAAATTTCATAAAAGTAGTCCAATGCTACGTTGGGATTCTTAAATAATGTTAAAGGATTCCAATCAGTTTGATTAAGATTTCTATATATATTGAAAAAATCGGCATTACGGTAATCATATGTATAAATAGAACGTGACTTAACATTATGAATAGTTTTGTCATAAAAGCGGTGGACTTGAAGTAATAAGGGAGGATGATGAGCATCAGGGCTTAGAAGAGGGAAGGAGTTATGATTAACCACGACATTGTTAGACAAGTTGGTCAGTACCAAATCCAACGTTTTTCCGTTGTTATTTTTTACATTATTTATGCTTTGTAATTCCAGTAAACTTAAAAATCTAAATAATGTTAAGGAAAGAGGACAACCATTTTCTAAGTCGTAATTAGAATCTACAATTTCTGGAATATTAAAATCTCCTACAATAATCAGACCACAAGAATGTATATTACATAGCTCTTCCATTCTGGCAAAAAACATATTGTAAATTTGTAATTTAGTATTAGGTGGGAAATAAACTGTAACCACTATAATGGAAGAAACACTAGTTATTATCTTAACACAAACAATCTGAATATTTTCTATAGTTATTTCAATGTTCTTGGTCCTCAAAGTACTCTTTACTGCAATTAATGCGCCACCACCTCTTCTATGTAACCGATCTTGCCTAAATACAGCATAGCGATTATCAATAAATTCACAGTTGTTAATAACATTGGAAAGCCAAGTTTCTGTAAAAACAATTACATCATAGTTTTCATTTAGAATACTTAGATATACATCATTAAGCTTAGTATTAATACCTCTTACATTTTGATAGTATAAATTCAATTCATTATGTGATTCATTATAATCCGTGACTCAACTCACCATGATTACATAATATTTTGTATATCTGTTTCAGTTTTTATTACAAAAACTTGCCTGTCATTTGGGGTCTTTCTTAAACGAATAGAGCCAGAACTATCAATCCAAAGATAGGCATAGTTTTTTTCTCTTTGTAATTTCCTAGCTTGTCCGAAAATGGTTTTCCTATATGGAGTAAGGCTATGATTAATATATATTGGCTGATTATTCGTAAACCCCAGATGATTTGTATTTAAATTTCTTTTTACCTTGCGTTTTTCAATCATTTTATCCTTATCCACTCTTCTTACAAACTTTACAATTATACCCGGAGAATTATGATTGCTAGAATTCTTAAGCCTATGACATACATCTATCATTTCCTCTTTAATTTCCAAATCAAGGGCCCTACCAACATCCATAACAGTTTGATAAACATTTTCGTTAGATTTTCCTGGAATACCAATAATTTCCAATGCATTCCTTCTGCTATATTGCTCCAATTCATCAAGTTGAACTTTAGTGTTTTTTAATTCTTGTTTCAACTCGGTATTCTCCTTTTTCAGTTCTTCGATGTGGGCGAGGCAGGCATTGATTTTGTCCGACTGGGATTTTATTAGATTAGAATTATCATCCATTTTTACATGTAACAGTTCTAATGATTTACCAAGTTCAATTTCCGTCTCCTTAGTTGTTTTTTTAACATTAATAAGTTCTTCCTTTAACTCTTTCACGGAATCAAAAATGTTTTGCAAAGAGGGAACACCTTCTACTAAAGGTTCTTCAGAATGCATAGATCGTCTTTTTTTAGAGTTGCATGATTTACACCTCCATGGTCGATTTTCAGATTTATAAAACTCCAGATCGGTTTCATTAATGTTCACACATTTAATATGCCATAGCTTGGAACAGTCAGTACATACTATTTTGGCGTTAACATCATTCCGAGAAACTGGTTTATTACACTCACCACAATTGCTCATTCTTTACGTTAGAACAAACACACAAACACACAGCACAGTAAATGTCTATATGGACAGCAACTGAGCACCCACTAAAGCACAAGAAGGTGATAGTCTGTGAACTCCGATGCAGATGAATTGGCAACACTGATAACAAGTGAATGTTTGTTTATCAAGACAGTTTAACGAAAAGATCAAGTTTTACGTTCATAACTCATTGAATATGCACTTATATTGACTTTTAAGTAAATGTCAATAAACTTAGTATACTTACATAACAAGTCTCAGCAATATATAGTCTTCAGTTGCCTGTTGTAGTATTAAAATAGAATTTCATCGGAGCACACACCTTACTCACTTATCACATACTCGCCATGTTGACTTCATGGTCTCTGTTTCCGAACACCTCGCCGAACTGTTCTTGAAGATCCGGCGACGGGAGTCGAACACACGCGAACGCGACACGAAAATTCTGCGACGTATCCTGACGACTCTGGAACACGAAGAATCCTGAGGGAGAGACGGCGACACTGTTGACTGCAGAACTGGGTGCTGTCCTCTGGGTTCGAAGTGGAGCACTGGACGACGCACTTGGAGGAGAGATGTGGTGCGGAGATGGGCACTGGGCCCAAATGGTGATCACTCGACGGGAGAGAGGGGTGCGTCGTGATGATCTTAGACTGGTCAGACGGACAGCGGCGGCAACGTGAATCCTGAAGTGTGACGCTGGCACAGGGGCGAACTGATGCGGGAACATTGGGTGTTCCTGGTCACGAAATTAAGGACTCTGGAGGCGGGGAGGAGGTTTCCGATGGCGTTGGGCCCTCCTTGGTACCGGAAGAGTAGTGGTGGGGCCGCTGGTGATATCTGGTTACAAGCCACTGTGGGAAGGTGTTGGCCACACACCTGGGGCGTTCCTGGTGTGGGGGTCGCTGAGACGAACTGATGACACTTGGGGGAGTCATCTGGCTGCTACTGTTCTGGAACGGGGGAATCCATTTGGGGGTCCTGGTGAGTGAAGGCACGAACAACAACTGGGGTTGCTAATCCTGGACAAGTTCCGGGTTTCCGGCCCAGGGACACGACGCCTAGCAAGATGAGCCCTGGAGGGGGTTGAACGATGCACTTTTGTCCTGTAAGAGTAGTCCTGGGTAGTCTTCTGGCAGTGACGTAAGGGAAGGTCACAGCCTCCAGGAACACTCTAGAAGTCTGGAATCACATCCTTCAAGGATCCACCCGTGTAGGTCCGGGATAGATGCTGGCCTCCGGTGGTTCCGAGACGACACGAATATAGGTTAGGGTTTATGAGCGAGAGAGGTCAGTAAAAACAAAAAAAAAAAAAGGAAACATGTTCAGTCATTAGGAGGGGGGTCTATCAATATAAAAGGGGTTTTGTGCGGAGAATGAAAACAATTATTCGACATGAGGAGGGAGAGAAAAACAATTGAACGTTCTGACGAAGGGAGTCGAAAACGTATACCCGATACCACAACCCATTGTTGATATGAATGGCATATAACTTCGTCTTCTCTTCCATTCCCTTATGCCGTTAAGCGTCTGGTACCTCGTTCTGTCCATGTCATCCACTCCGTCCGGTCTCGACTCATTCTTCTCATTTCGTTCTTAGTTTTTCCATATTTTAATACTATTTTTTCTATTCTATCTTCCCATGTATTTCTTGGCCTGCCTCTTCCTACTCTACCTCAACCCTCATCTCCATCACTTGCTTGGCTTTCCTATCTTCATTCATTCTATTTACATGTCCATACCACTTCAGCTGGTTCCTCTACTACTTCAGTCATTGTCTTCTTTTATTTTACCTCTTCTCTTATTCTTTCATTTCTTATTCTGTCTCTTCGAGTTTTCCCCACTGTTCTTCTGAGATATTTCATCTCTATTGCTTGAAATTTACTTAGATGTTTATCTTGGAGTGCTAAGCTTTCTGTGCCATAGCCCATGATGGGAACTACAATTGAGTTGTAGAGTTGCATTTTTGTTTTTGTACTGATCTCTCTTTTTCCCACTAAAGTATTACTCATTTGATAATATGCTGATGCTGCCTTCTTTGTCCTATTCATTATCTCTTGATCAATTTTCCCACTGCTACTTATGATAGTTCCTAAGTATTCATATGTTTCTACTTTCTCTAGTTGTTTCCCTTCGCATATTATATTCAGGGCTTCATTTTCCTTGTCCTCTTTAGTCACCCGCATGATCTTACTCTTTTCTATATTAATGTGCATATAACGTGTGGTGCAAATACTCAACAGAGACGTGCGGGAGAAGGGTTTGAAACCGGAATTTTCATGTCAAACTCAAGATATTCATCGTGACCCGCACGTCGAGGGTTACTACGGAATTTAATCGGATGAGGCCGGTTGGTTCCGGGTTCGATAACAGTGAACGCGCTGCATTCAAAAAAATTAGGATGAAAATAGTTACTGGAAGGTTGGTTACTAACACGTCGTGGAGTGAATGATTCAATTGTTGTAGCGCTAAGGTCACGTCCGTCCAGTCTGAAAATCCGATCCCCGTAAGTTAACAGACTCGTCCGTAAACATTTTAACCTCACGGGGTCCAATGTATGCGTCGACCATAGGTCGAGTATGCATTATTTCATCGTCAAAAATAAGTTGGTCAAATTGACTGTAATTCAAGAAAACCGTGTGACCTTGAAGTACGTCAATAGTGCGGCGTGTATGGATTTTACCGTTTAGGAGGTGAGAGGAAATGAATTTACCAACACCTGCTATAAGTATGCCGTGGCGTGTCCGAGTTTTACGGAGCGCGGGGCCAGAGTGTGATTTAATTGAATGATTGAAACTGGTTCAAACGAGTTGTTAACAATAATTAGATTTTGATTATTACCTAACACTTGGTTTCGACCTGTAAGCATATATTTAGTTTTCTCTTTGCTAACTTCTAAACCTATCTCTTTACCTACTTTGAAAAATATTTTAGCATTATTCTTAATTGTATTTATATCATCCCCTAATAAGTCTACATCATCTGCATATGCTAACAACTGAGTAACACCGTTTAATTTTAGTCCTTCGTTAGTTTCTTTTACCTTCCTAACAGCATATTGTAAGGCAAAATTAAAAGAGCAATGGAGATAATACATCTCCTTGTTTTATCCCATCATGAATTGTAAATTTGTCAGACACATTAATACCCAATCGTATTTTACTTTCTGTTTCACTGGTGCATACTTTTATCATATTAACAAGCTTCTCAGGTATTCCAAACTCGACTAATATATTATATAATTTATCTCTTTTGACCGAATTATTTGCTTTTTTGAAATCAATGAATAGTTGATGGACATTTTGATTATATTACCACTTTTTCTCAGGTGTCTGTCTGATGAGAAAAATTTGATCTGTAGTTGATCTGTTACGTTTAAATCCACATTAATAATCACCTATAATTTCATTAGCATATGGGGTTAGTCTTTTTTAAAGAATGTTAGATAATATTTTATATGTTGTTGTGAGTAGAGAAATTCAACGGCAATTATTGCAGTTCATTTTATCACGTTTTTTAAACACAGGAACTGTTGAGCGATTTCTTCTTTATTCCATATTAAACATATTAATTTATGAATTTGACATATTTAATTCCACCATATTTAATTAACTCAGCTGGAACTAAATCAATGCCAGGTGCTTTGTTATTCTTTAGCCTTTTAATAGCATCTTTAACTTCAGTCAAGTTAGGTTCTGGAACTAAAGGTTCTGCTATGTGTACTTCATTTACTTCTGATTTATCTCCTACATGAACATTTAAGAGGTCATTAAAGTAGTTCTTCCATCTATTTAAAATATCGCTTGGATCGGACAAAAAATCACAGTTTTTATCTTTTATCAAGTTTGCTTTAGGTTGCCACTCCTTTCTAGATTCATTTACACCTTTATATAGATCTCTGATATTTTTGTTCTTGCTGTTTGTTTCAATTTCGTTAATTTTACTTTTCAAGTAATCTCTTTTTTTTACTTCTAAACGTGCGGTTAACTTCTCTCTTTATTCTATTATAATTGCTTAGATTTGTATCATCAGAGTTATTTAACCACCTAAGTCTAGCCTGATTTCATATTTCTATTAGATTATGACATTCATTATCAAACCATGGCTTATTTTTTCTTGGTTAATGGTATCCTATAGTTTCTTTAGCTGCTGATTCTATTGCATTACGTATGTGCTCCCAATTTTTATTTACGTCTGTTTCATTTATATTTTCATCATCATTTAAATCCTGCAAAACATAGAATCTATTTGACAGTTTAATTTGGTAGTCTTTCTTAATTCTTTCATCAGCAAATTTTCCTGTATTAAATTTTAGAACATTTAGATTTAGTTGCTTATGATTTATCACTGCGAGTCTTTCTCTTAATTTAGCAATTACTAAATAATGGTCACTGGCACAGTCAGCACCATTGGCGTAGCATGGACATTTCGGGTGGGAACGCCAAGTCCGAAGGAAGGGTCGGCCCTTTCTTGCTTAATAATTTACTTATGGAATTAGTCGCCACAGGTATTGTTTATTTGCCTGAAGTCAGCTGGGTTTTCAATAAAACCTCATCCATGCATGTTTTAGCTAGAACATTAGATGCCTCACTATGCCACAAATGTTTTGAACTCTGGTGTTTTATACCTTTTTTTATACCTTTCTGCATGACGCAAGTCATTAAGAAACCTACCTGAATCACAAGCGCCTCTGCACAAGTAGACGTCATTGTTGTGGATGATCCAACCACTGATTGATTTGGTTTATTTTACTTCGCTTTTCTACCACTTTTGGTTAATTGCAAATATGAATATGAGTGATGATATTGATGAAGGGACACTGACAAAGAACACCCGTGCTCACGCCGGGATTCGAACCAGAGACCTCTGTCGTCTTGGCGCACTGTGCAAAGCACTCTGACACGGAGGTGGGTGGATGATCCAAATATCGTACACTCTACTGACGTAACAGTGCCGATTAGTAATTCAGACCACTGTTTATTACATCTTGAGAATGCTGATAAACATTTTAAAATAATTTTGTCCAGAGACAATTAAGAGTTTTCAAATGAATGCTAAACATTTCCATTGACACAATATTAAGCAGTTAGATAATAACGAAAAAATAATAACAATAAAAAAAATAGTTTTGCGGGTTAAGTGGTAGAGCAGCTACAGGCTGAATTTCTACCACGAAGACTTCACCAACTTATTTGACAAAAACTGTGTTGATCCTTTAGTTTCTAATGCACATCGCTGTTCGTGCGATAAATTATACAATGCAGTGGTCATTAAGAAGCGGTATATTTGAGATTGGTAAAGTTACGTCAGTCAATATTGCGTATTGTAGCATCACATAGAACGAGTTGCATGAGCCCGAAGAACCAGGTAGGAATTCTACCGCTGTCGTCTGCCTCAGAAGGCTGGAAGGGTCACATGAACCAATCACGGTAGACCTCTGCTGCTCCGTACGCTGGCGTATGAGAGAGCATTTACGCGTGTTCTGTAGAGATCGAAACTTTCCCTCCAGAAAGGCAGCAAGGAATATAGAGTCTTTACGCCGAACCTGCTCGGCGTCCGGCCAGGAAAGACATTGAAGAAAGATGCTGGAACGAGTGTTGTTAGTGGAGCGTTGCAAGCGGATCGCGAAAAATAGCTATTATAATGCCATGAAGGTCAAACATATATGAAATTAGTCACGTTTTACTTTATATTCACAGCATTTACGCATTTTTGAAATTTTAAATCTTGGAACGCCGGGCGTACTATAACGCTACGCCACTGGTCAGCACCTCTATGTGTACGAACGTCAATTATACTAGTATGTCTTCTCTTATCAATGAGAACATGATCTATCTGATTATGAGTTTTACCATCTGGAGAAGGCCAGGTATATTTATGGATATCTTTATGTTTAAAAATGGTACTTTTCAAAATTAAATTCATTGAGGTTGCATAAATAAATTAATCTTATACCATTATCATTACTTAATTCATGAAGACTTTCTATACCAATCGTGGGTTTAAATGTCTCTTCTTTACCAATTTGTGCATTACAGTCATCTAATAGAATTTTCATATCATACTGGAAAAATTTATCAAAGACCTGTTCTAACTCTGCATAAAAATCGTATTTAGTATTATCATCTTTATCTTCCGTGGTGCATGTATGTTTATTAAAATAATTTTACACCACCTACCCTGCAAAACTGCATATGATATCCTATCATTAAAAAATTCTACTGTTTTAAGAGCCGAGATAATTCTATTATTTATGAAGAAACCTGTTACAAAATTATGATTTTTAGTACCAGCATAGAAAAAAAGTGTAATGTTTAGTTTTACAATTCACTTCTCCTGGCCACCTAACTTCCTGGAAAGCTCTTACATCTAATGTATACTTAACTATCATTAACTGTACACGGAAATGCCCCAGGCTGGTAAAGGCTCAGAACATTCCAGGTGCGAAATTTAATATCCTTGTTCCTAATGTAGATCTTATCCTTAGTCCATGGACCTCCCAAAGTAGTCCCTGCCCGGAGATCCGAATGGGAAACTATTTTACCTCCGGAATATTTCACCTTTGGAACATCCATGGCCTCATATTGCTGTTTCTTGACATGTCTTTTTACAGTGCACAGTTGTCAGCTCTACGCCTATACCCCCAATATGAATGGAGACCCGCACCTGTCGTTGATCAGCGGATCCCTCGGATCTAGATGGGAGGATCACATTGTAGTCCACCAACCGTACCTCACTTCTGACAATTGTGGGACGTTTTATACGTTTTACAGTGTATGTAATGATAGAATTGTCAGATAATGACCCTATGAATTCTCGAATTATTGCGGCCACACCGTGTGTGGCCGCGGTGGCTCAGTCGGTAACGCGTCTGACTACCATGCTCAAGGTCCCGGGTTCGATCCCCGGCCTGTTTAAATCCGGGAACTTTTCTAACGTTGGAAGCGGTCCCGGCGCCCACCCAGCGTCGAATAACATGGGTACCTGGGGGAAACCCTAGGGGGTAAAGGCGGTCAGGGGCGTGATGCTGATCACATCTCCCCCACTCACGACTGGATCAAGAAAGTGTGGGGCGTTACCCCCACACCCCCTATACGCCTTCATGGCGTGGTGCTATGCACAGGGGAACACTTTACCTTTACCTTTATTATTGCAATCGTTAACTTGTTATTTCTTTAGTAGAATGTGTATTTATGTCCACAAGCATTTTGTCTCTATTCTTTGTCCCTCTCTATACAACAGTACACAATAGTAATAGCATGTATGTTTCTTTCACTTCATTTTGTATGCATTTGTTAGTCGATTCTTTTAATTTTATAAATTGTATTTTTGACACAATTTCATTTCCAATTTTAGAAATTCCCCGACATTAAAATTTTATTCTCAACGCACCTTTATTAGAAGCAATTTTACTATTTGCTACAGCTTTTATTAGTTGTCATCCTTTTGTGTCAGTTTTCATTTTGTGTCAATCAATCAATATTAGTTGTCATTTGGTGTCAGTTTTTATACAGATCGATTTCAATATTTTCATTTTCGATTAATTGTTCTTTCAAAAGCGTAATTAAAACAAACTTCTTTACAGGGAAAACTTTTTTTGCAATGGTGTCCTAATTTGAATAAAGTTAATTGTCAAGATTATCCTGACGTGTGGGTAGACAACCTATGTGAAAGGATGGTTGACGGAAACACTATATGGTCACCCATTCTCAAGAACATTGACAATGGTATATTTCAGAGTTGCCCAATACCAAAGGTACGTATACAGAAGCCTGTATGAAAATAAATAATTAAGTGAGATAATAATTTAGAACCTCATCCACCCAAGGATATAGTCGCTGGCTAGAGGCGTAGAGACATGTTCGTTCCAACCTTCAGCTTTGCTCACATCTATCTCGAGACGATAGAGACCGTACCAGGTAAATCGTTAATGAAAAGACCGTCGTCTCGTCCACACATGTTTAATCGAAGGCATGATATTCGAGAGAGATTGTAACCGGTAAGGCAATTGGCGTAAATCCCGTTGTGTCTGCTCAAGGTCGATATAATCCACTAGCACACTTTATGATCGAGAACAGATGAGAGCAATGAGAGAGTGAGAAGTTGCGTCTCGCTATTTTATACTCGGAGGTGCATGACACCGATTTCACGCAATGCTCCTGCCAAGCTGGAACTCACGCGTATACGTGACCATGTATACGCAACTCTTGCCCTACCGTCTACAATAAATACTACAATCTATAATATAGTTTAAAATAGTTTTAAAACAGCAATACTATGAAATATAGGCTACATTAAACGGTCATAAATGTAAATGAAATAATTGAAGTTAGTTTCCTCATGCAGTATTGAAATGCAACTTGCAATTTTATTCACTTGAGTGAAGTCGAAATGTATTGTTGTTTTTGTCAATAAATATGTTTTTCATAGTGACAATGAACGCTGCAGGCTATACGTCTCACAAAACCATTTATTTATTGCCATGTACATTGTGTGCTTAATTATATATAATAAACAACCCGTGACTTGACAGTCCTTGAAGGGCCTAGGCCCATCTCCCGACTGCCTGTCTCCCTCCCACAATCCTACCTAGAGGTGTGGAGATCTTCAACGGGTAATGAGGTGACGTGGGGTGAGCACGTCGAACCCCCAGCCGTTATAGGAGATTTTTATGACCGGGTTACGCTACTCACTCGTAGCTCCCCAATTTCCTCACGATGGTGGGTTGCCACAAGTCCTATACCCCAGGCCGAAAACCCAGAGACTGAACCCAGGCGGTCATTCCATGTCAAATCAGGCATGAATTGTCCCTCATAGTCATCGATTTTGATGATATTTGGTACACAGCTTCACTTTGCTCCAAAACCGACATCTGTGATTATCACGTATTATATTAGGGTTGATCAAAAAGTTATTCTTGAGAAACATGCAATTTTCAATTACGTATATCTCGGGATCAAATGAAGATGCAGGAGCGTTCTTAAGCTCATTGTAAAGAAGAAGGACGGTAGCATATTATGAAATAATCTATTGTTGAAACTTTGTAAAATTTGAACACTCTGTTCAAGGGTTCAAATTTCAAGTTTGAACATCTCAAAACACCCTTCCCCCCAATCGATTCTTCTCATTTTTGAATATATTTTACTACCACCCTTCCTCTTTATACTGAGAAAGTTTTATCGTGGTGTGTCGATATAAGGAAGAAAAATGAGATTGAAATTTGCCCTGCACGAGCAATGAACTGAACCGCAACAGGCCGATGCTGAGACTTTTCTTTCCTGTCGCTCTAATGGATGTGTATACTCATTGTACAGGACAAGATAATACTCCCCTTCAATATTGACTTGTTTATATCCTGTTATGACTATTTAAACGTTGCCGTTTCTATTGTTTTTACCCTCGTTCTTGTGAGAAGAGGCCTCCCCGATGGCGCAGTGGTAGCGTCGTCGCCTTGTAATCACACTAGATAATGTTAGGTATCCTGTTTTCACCCTAATGTATCCTCATTTATGCTTTTCTTATATGTGTTTCAGCCGGATATGAGTCACGGATGATTCATACAGACGTGAAGCTTGGTCTTAATTGTTTTCAATTTGCGTACAATAGATACTATTATGGAACCCAGTTTCGCCCTTTTCTAAGGCAGTTTATGATTTTCTTATACGCGAGGATGAGTCACGGATGATTCATGCAGTCGTGGGAACTTGAAGGTAATGCGTTGGAACAATATTCACTAACGAGGACACGTTTTTGGCTATTCTAAGCAATTTTTTGGCGTCATCCGTGGTTTGCAGTCAGCGATGACGTCATGAGCCGCCATTTTGGCATCGGTGGTGAATCATATTTGGTATAATTGAGAATCTCGAAGGGCCCTAGTAAGAGGCTATTATAACACAATATATAGAGCTAGCCTAGGGTAAGGACGGGGCAAACGGACATCCCATTAGAAAAGTACGAATATTTTCGGTTTGAAGTTAGCAACAGTGCAGCAGTTGGAGTTGTGTACGAACCTGAATGTTTGCGAGCAGTTGTGTCGAGCATCGGAAGAAATCGTAAAGAAGAAATGGGAATCCAGCATAAAAACCTGACCAGGTTAGCAGAAAATGTACGTGCAAAACCTTGAATACTAAAAAAAACTGTTACGAACACAAGGATTGCATAGGTTACTATGGTCCAGCTGCAGTTGTGATTTGAATTGTGGTGAAGGCAGTGATTCCTTTATATATATACACACGTGTTGACAACATTGTGCTGCCATCTGGTGGACTTTTTCGGAATGTAAAGTCAAAGGCTACAAGTGGGGCAGATGGACAGCTTGCCGTTGGGGCAAACGGACATAGATGAATTGTATTGCATTTAACTATTGTTAGGTACTTTTTGATTGAGATACTAATGTATATTTGACTCAGTAATGGAAATGGCAAGTGTGAATTGTATAGAATGCATTTTGTACCCTTCAAATGTTTGTGTTTCTAATAAAATGTGCCCTTGTTACAGGATTGTGAGAAATCGAGAAAGAACAATGCTGTAAATGGGTTCAATGCTTATGGAATATATCCCGTTAATCCACAACGACTGCCTGGGCATGTCTTTGTTCCTGCAACTGTCCATGTTTAAGATGAGCGATCATCAGAGCCACAGCAAGAGAAGAGGATGTGTCATCTCGTGAAAGTTTTGAGGAGCTAAACTCTTTGTCATCAACTTCTGGGACCTGCAGCAGGAAACGCAAAACTGGGCAATCACATATTTTGAGGGATCCTTCCTTCATCGCTTGACTCAAATACAAAAAACTGAAAGCTGCAGCAAAAAATCAAAGAAGTTTAAACGCACCACAAGTGATAAGTGCAGTAAATGCAAAGATGTGTACAACCAGGGTCAAAATTGGGTGCAGTGCTTAGAGTGTTCTCTCTGGTTCCATGTAAATTGTGTTGCAAATGGAAATGACCCATATTATGTTGAAAGGTATTGTTTCTACGCAATCCTTGTAGGTATGCCTAGTATTTAACCTCAGTTGTGACATATTTTGATGATTTTTTTATGGATTTTATTGCGTTCGACGATGTTCTAGCCCTATTTGCTCAATCCCATTTTTGGAGCCTCATCTTTGTAGGTATGCTATGATCTTACGTGATATAACTTAACCTATTCACTTTTTTACAGCCTTTTACGGGTTATAATAACCTACAAAGTGTAAAAAATGGTTGTTTCTACGCAACCCTTGTAGGTGGACCTGGTATTTAACCTCACTTGTGACATATTTTGATGATTTTGATGTTTTTTGTTGATTTTATACCATTTGACGATGTTCTAGTCCTATTTTTTGCTCAATCTTATTTTTGTAGGTGGTGGGCCCTCAACGTAAAAGCCTACGATGTATTTGGGTGGTTTTTTGTAGGTGGGGTGGGTCCTCAGCGTAAACGGCTACGATGTATTTTTTATGATGTGTGAGCCCCCCCTTTTTCACGATGCATGTCAGGTTCAATGCCCCCACTACTACTTTTGGAGGGTGGGAGGGGCTCGCAGTGTTGCCAAACTACTCCACAAAAATTTCACCACATGATATTTCACAGGCGAAGCTAACCTACAAATAGAAGTTGGCACTACTCAGTATTGCCACAAATTTCTATAGGATAGTGATTTATTTTTTATGTGTGAAGAATGTCTTGGATCTAAGGTCAGTGTAATTTTTTATAGAATTATCCAATTTTTTTTGTATTTAAAACTGTTCAGTCACTCTTTCATTCTTGACATCATACACAAAAGTTTTCTCTGCAATAAGGATGACGCTGCACAGTGTGTTCGCAGGCAGAGCATCGTGGAACTCACAGACAATCTTGATGTTGGTGCGTACGTTAACAACCACCTGTTTTCTCTCCGATGTGTTAATGACGAACATGGGTCTGCGGGCTATGAACTCATTGGGGTTGTAGTACACGTCCACGTTGCCGGAGGTCACTCTCTTGTAAGCTGTGTATGCCTCGTACAGTTTCAGGTAGTCGTTGTTTGCAATGTTCAGGTTGTAGTTCTCACGCGGAAATATCTCGTTCCTGCCATTTTTGAGGTAGATGTTTTTGATCTTGCAATTGTCGAACTGGCTCGAATCTTTTTCTTGGTTGTTGTCCTCCCCCGTCTGGAAGAGCACGACCACAAACTCTGGCATATCGTACCGAATACTGTTAAACTGTGTAGTCACGTCAAATTCAAAATGGTTGCCGGAAGCAGGTTTCTGCACGCACTGGTAACCGTAAAATTGGATGGGTACTTGGGGATTCTTCAAAATGTCTGCTTTGTACTTGAGAGCGTAGTTAGTTTCGTATTCCACTACGGGCATGCGCAGCTCCATGGACTGGATGATGCACTTGGCAGGATCGGGTAGTGTGTTGGGAATTGCTGAACCGTCTGCACTCAAGGTGCTGTAACGCATCAGCGCATTGTTGTCGTTTGCGCTTCTGCGAAAAGTGACGCGCAAACCACCCTTCCACATAATCTCTGTGTAGTCGGAGAAGAAGCCTGGAAGCAGGCGCATGGGAAACAGTACCGTGTGACTTTGAGTTTTGATTTTTGTACCTGCTTCGAATCCACCTGCCTGGTAGTATGCTGCATCGGTCATGGAGAGTTTCAGTGTTCCCACAGCTGTAGAGGTAATCCCGGGGTAGTCAACCCTATCGATGACGGTGCCATGCTTTCTAACTTCCACCTGCGAGAATAAGTACCGCACAAAATTATCTACGAGTCTTAAATTTGCATTGGCAAGGAATGCTTCGCCGTTGTCTCTCTTCACAACATCAAACTTGATATACAAATCGGATCTGTGAGGGTGAATGAATCCGTCACCGACGTCCACGTCGTATTCTATCTCTCGATTTGCTTCGTTGAGGTTGGCAAACGTGCGACGATTGGGTGGGAAGGACTGCAACTCGTAACTTTTTATTTGCTCCATGATGGTTATTTATTATATGTTAATCTCCACGACGGCAGTGGTCGTGGCTCCTGCAAAATCAACCACCTCTCCCTTCTCGTTGGTAATAGCTAATTCTATGTTGTCTATGCGATTACGAGATACAGGAAAGTATATCGGTGGGGAGGGTGTGTAGATAATTGGCTCCATGAACTCAGAGTTTGGTTTGAACGTAGCGATAATACCTGTTTGCTTGTGACTCCCTGGGATGCCGTCCGAGGATTTGATTTAGTGATCATACCTTCTGCCACATTGCAATGTATATTCAGTCTCGATGGCTAGAAATTTAGGAATGTTAGCACCGATGTGCTTGATGCCAGGTTCGAGCTTTGTGTTGTTCTCGAATCCCATAAGCTCTCCAATAGTACCCAGGTCTACGGTTTCCGTGGCAGACACCAGTTCTACCCTGTGAGTTACAGAATTTTGCGACAGCAATACACTTCTTGGTAATTGAGCCTGCAAGGTAGACAGGTTGTACTGGCCAGGGGTGATGCTAATTTTCTCGCTGCCAATTTTAATGGTATTGTTGTGTACCGTCACGTTAGGTATCAGGTACATGCTGTAGAATGCGCGAAAAGCAATAGATTTAGGATAGATGATATCGTCATGCAATGCGAGTTTCAGAAGCGAAGTCTCGCTTGTGAGATGGAATACTCCCATAGTGCTTCAGGTGCCACAATGCTTTCTGGAAATCCTCGATTGTTGGTTTATTTAATTGCGAGAGGAAGACAAGCATGGAAACGCAGAGATGGCCATAGTTCAAATCGCTGAAACACTGAATGCGTTCGTCATTGTAGTAGAGGTTGGCAACACTGAGATACTTTACCAACCCAGCAGGTGGCGTGCCTCCGAATGAATCGAAAACAAATGCTTTGTTGTTGTTGTTGGCTTTGAGGTAGCATATCCAATGTGTACCCGGATTTTCGTAACTGTCCAGGTTAACCACACCACACTCTTTTTTCTTCACAACAGAAGGTAGAGAATTAGACACGAAAACGCCCCTGAAGTGCTTGACCCCCAACAATTCGATCAGAGATTCAATATCGAAGTTGGACAGGGGCTCTTCTTTTTTTAAAACTTTTTCAAAGCTTCGAGGTTGTTCTTTCGCTTTTTGGTCACACCTTTTCCCTTTTTCTCCATAGCCAGGTTGTGGCGTTTCTGCTCTTCCAACTCGGCTTTATTCTTTTTTGAATCGATGACGGTCTTGGCAATGGCGGCGCTGCCTCCTGCCAAGCTGCCAACAGCGCCCAATGCTGCCAAGATAGCCGGGATGCTGAATATGAAACCTCCAGTCCTCTGCTGCTGCTTTCGCGAACCTTGTAACCTCCTCAACTGAGGAATGCTAAGCAGCAATTTCATTCCATGACCTTTTGCCAGAGAGGAATGTTTCTTCTCGCGCTGCTTTTTGGTGAGCAAACCATCAAGAGCTCCGAGAGACTTGAGGTTTGCGTAAGGTATTTGGTAAACGACACCTTTGGGTTTCATGGTAATAGTATGTTATTTATATATATCGTGAAAAGGTAAGGCTTTGCCCCCCTAATAGGTCGGTTATACAAGATGCTTTTTTTTTCACAGAGTGTTATTTATTTACAGCCCCCACCCCAATTTTCGTTTTGTGTTCATGGCGATGGTCGTACCCAATGCAGCAACCCGTTCACCTAGCGAGGCATCTCTGCTGACGAGTCTCCCGAAAGCTGCATGCTCCAACTTCCTGTCGGCATCATGACGTGCGTCGAGATCTGTGTGAGTATTGTAAGCAATGTCATGATCCTTGCATTCTGCATCCAGTGGGTTCACACCCTTGTCTCCTTTCTCCAGTCGCTGTTCGAGTCTTGTACCCGGACCGCAGTACTGGTAACCTGGCAGGTGCATTTCGAAGGGTAGCTTGTTGATAATATCGTTCACCAAACCTCGACCCTCGGCTATATTCCAGAATTTGGGAGGCAGGGTGTTGATGATTTTGATGAGGTGCCCTATACCCTTGCTGTCGTTGACAATGAAGTTGCTAAGCTTGGTGCTAATCATGTCCATAATGCCCACCTTCTCGTTGTGGAAGTTGCGATTGCCTGCATTTTCTTCGCCTGCGATAACCAGCAATCGATCTACAAGCTTCCTTACGTCGTCTACCCAAACAAACTCTTTAGGTAGGGTATTGTAGAGTTTGACACCACTGCCAGTCTTGAGCTGGGTCCATATTGGCTTGATGAGGTTCCTGTACTTTTCTCCACTGCTAGATTTCACGCGATTCTGTGTTGCATCGTTGTTTTGGTACAGGGCGTCCGTCATGATTAAAATTTCTGTGTAACTTTGGTAATCCTCGTCTGTATAATCTTTAGGTTGCTTCTTAGTGATAAGTTCCCACAGTCCCACGGTGCCAGGATACCTAGTCAAGCTGTTCTTCTCGCCCAAATTGATTTTTACGTCGTCGCCCTCGAACGTGACTTTCGATTTTCCAATTTTCCAAATCACACCCTCGTTATGTTCCATGGTCGGGTATAATCCGAATACCTCGTCTTTTTCAAATTTCCCGGTGCTTAGGTAATCCCTCGCCAACGGACCCAGCTCGACTAGCTTGTCCGAAGAGGTACTGCCTAGGGCCTGACGTCTCGGAGCCGGAGCAAGTTCGAACGGAGTAGTGTGAATGCTGGATATTGGTGTGGGTATGGTATAATTTCGAGCAGTAAGTGGCACAAGCTCGTTGATTAACTCTTTGTTTTGCTCGGTGACATCTTTGATTTCTTTACCAAGACCACTGATGGCATCGATGATAGGTTGGTCCTGACGCTTTTTCTCTTCGTAAATTCCGCGATTCTCGGATTTCCAACCCTTAAACCGTTTTGCCAGGTAGCTACGCAGCTTCAGGTTGTCGTCTGCAAGTTTGCGTTTCATTTTTTTTTTTTTTTGTATGTAGTTATTTATAATAGGTCAAGACGTTTCTTGTAACGTTGCAACGTTTAAAAAATTATTAATTTTGTTTCTGTATTTTCCGTTATTGGGTTTCCTCGTCATGTCTATTGTGACAAATCCGAAATCATCTTGGTTCCAGCATGAAGAGCAAAATTTGGAAAACTGATTGTAGTTTATGTCCCCACCTACATAATCATCGTAAGCGTGTTTTAAATTGGTGTAGTCTTGACGAAACAAACAAATAAAATTAGCATTGTCTCGGAGTAGCTGCTTGGGGATTTTGGAAAAAGTCTGAGCAAGGTAGAAGCAGTCCATGCCTCTGTGCCGACCCTGAGTAAAATAATTGCGAATTTCGTTCTGGTTCTCCAGGATCACATCGTCAAAAACAACCACCGAATTTTCGAGACAGCAGTCTAGTGGTATCACTTCAGAAGCAAATATAGCTATGCCTAGTCCCTCGTACAGTTTCGACAGTTGGCGATACTTCGATTGCTCCAAACTTTTAGAGAAAACGTACAGGTGCCTGTTTTTCCAGTTTAACCAGTTGGGTGCAAGAAGAAAATTTTCAATAAGCAACGTTGTTTTTCCACATCCAGAAGGTCCAACAATGAGGCAACGAATGTTGTCGGGTAGAAGCTCACCATTTTTCCTATCCTGACTTTCCGATGGAAAATCTGGCAGTCGCCTCACCACATCCCAAGCACCCGTTACACAATCACCTCGTTTGCGTCTATCCAACTTTTTTCCTCGAGTCCCAGCCATTTCACCAACAGATTTTATATCTAGATTGAAAAGTGATAAAATTCCGAAAACCAATTTATGTGGGAGCAACAGTTTTAGATTTATCGAAACTTCACATGTTTCAATTTCACTACAATGTTATGCATCCTTTCTACAACGATAGCATTTCATTACTTTACATGGACACCGACAGTTTTATTTATAACATTAAAACAGCCAATCTATATGAAGATGTAAAAAATCCGTCCTTGTTTGATTATTATGATACTTCTTCCTACCCTCAACCAAACAGATTTTGAATTCCATCTAGTAACAAAAAAGTTCTAGGTAAATTGAAAGACGAGTGTAACGGTGGCATCATTCTCGAGTTTGCCGGTTTGCGTTCCAAAATGTATACATTTAGAACTGAGAGCAGCATCACTTAGAAA
Organism: Lepisma saccharinum; assembly: GCF_977018435.1. Lineage (NCBI taxonomy): Eukaryota > Metazoa > Arthropoda > Insecta > Zygentoma > Lepismatidae > Lepisma > Lepisma saccharinum. The sequence goes on along the minus strand of NC_139229.1, from coordinate 196,695,157 downwards.
GCTAAAGGTGTTGGTAAAAATACTGTACACTTCTCAACTTCTTATTTGACCGCCCCGAAAGAATTCTAAGTCCGAAAATCGTAAACTTAGCAACATTGCACTTCAGCGCCAGCTGAGAGTAGCCAACTTTGAGTTCGTCATTCAACTAGACGAAAAACGCTGCGGGGAAAGGATTCCAATTTCGCACATTCCATGAACTTATAAACTATCAATCGCTAATATAATACACACTGAAACTGAAATAGTAAATTGAAATAAGAATAAGAATGAGAATCGTGCGAAATTGTAACAATTCTGCGTGCTCGACTTGATATCACATAGGTTTGAAACACTGAACAGGGGTTTTCTCCACCTGGAGTAAATCGCCATCAAGTTTGAGTAGAAAGAGGCAAATTTCTGAGGAGTTTATGCGACATTTTATTTACAATGCCCTGCACAATATCGAACAGATCTAAAAGAAATCATTTATTTCACGACTTGTGGAGAAAACATGCTGGAACACAGGAAGATCGATTTTATCATAAACATCTACGTGTTTGTAAGGGAATGTTGTCATTAAGTTAACGTAGAGCAGTTGGTTAGACGCTGGTATTCATATTTTTCAACATACTTGAAAGGTCGCGGGTTCAAATCCCACCCTCTATTTTTTTTTTTTTTTTTTTTTGTGTGTGTGTGTGTGTGCCAAACAGAGACAATTGATATTTCAACACTGTAAAATATCCGATGCACACTTCAAGGGATGTCTCTTCTGCACATTTTCTCCCTAAGAAGGTTAATGCTTATTCAGTTGCTTGCCAGGATTTAAGGTTAAAACTTTTTGTATTTTAGCTATTCGTCATAAGCTGAGTTAACACACATTATGACTAATTTACATATAATATATATGCATTCAGGATGCTGTAGGTAATGGTATTTAATCCTGGGTTCGAATCCTGGTCAGGCATGGGTGTTCGTTGTAAGTGTTCCTTCATCAATTTCATCATCTCATCACCCATTCTCATCTTCGCGATGAACCAAAAACGTCACAAAGGCGAAGTAAATTAAACCAAATCATCAATCAAGTAATGGAATTTAAGATAAGTATTGTGTACGCTCTTCACTCCACAACTAAAATATTAATTATTTCAAAATACTAACACACAAACACACACAATTATAATAGGAAATAATCCACTACATTGATGTATTGAATTTTTGTAACGAACGGGAAGAGTTTAATGTATTCAATTCGCTAAGATTGGTTATGTGATGTCGTTTATTTAGTAATGACTGTTCTTGTTCCCCTCACTTCGATCTTCCAATGCATCTAAATCTAATAATAAATCCCCAATAAACGTAAGTAAATACCTTTTGCGACCGAGGCCGATGCGATAAAAATCTACTAATAACTATTTATATATTACGTGACATCTAATAAATGCAAAACTTGAGAATGATCATTAATTCGGCACTGCTTTATATCCAAAATACTTGTCTAATTTCAACAAAATAATACTGTTATTTCAACAGAAAGTATATCTAACGAACTTTCCACCAAATTCGCAATATTCAAAACAGCCACCCTCAGACTTGCTTATACGTTACTTGATTCTGCCATTCCACGTGGCACGTGATTCAGTAATATAATTGAAATTGTTTCCGAAAATTCTAAACGCTTCATCATTACTGCCACCTCCTGATATACACAGAGAGATCATCCAAGAACAGTATATATATATTTTACGTCCGATGCCATACTCCTTCCGAAAATAAAATTCGGCAGCATGAGGAATCGCAGTTACGACCACGCTTGCCAGTAACAACCACGTTATCCGTCATCCCTTCAATCCCTGAAGATAAAAGAGCTCTCGAAACCTCGGAAGCCTATCCAGAAATAACCTCGTTGATATCCCGGTAAATCCTCTTCATCAAAGTTCGCATGAGTTTAGGCAAAATTTGAGCTAAAATACACTGCAAAATACCGGGCATTTGTGTAGAGAGGAACTTATCCACAATCTGTGGCAAAGAAATGTTTGGAGCACTGGCAGGTGGTTGTTGCTGCAACCATGTTAGGAAACTTTTTGTCTATTTCCTTGTAGAACAGTTGGTAAGACGTGTATTTTTTTTTATCTAAAATGAAAGATCACAGGTTCAAATCCTAGCCGCTCAATTTCTTTTCTGAATACAAAAAATTTGAAATAATTAACCTTGAATATAACAGATTACTCTATGAAAAACAAATCGCATGATTACAACTCTAGAGTTTCAAGAGTATTCCTTACGCATACTTTCATTCGACTTCTTGTGTATATTTCTATAATAACATGAGGTTTTATATAAAGCAATGTGTCCCCAAAACTGTTTATTGTTCAATTTCCAACATGAACATTGAAACTTGAATGTTTCGGTGATGTTGCATTAAGACCCGAAGGAATCAATTTTATGAGTGGAATAGATTTATTATGTGAATAAATATGATGTTGCAATTATTGTTTTGGGGAGAAGATCGTTTAATTATTGTTTTTATTTTTTTCTTTGAGGACGAAAAAATTGTGACAAAAACTTTACTAAGTATTACATAAAAAAAACGTGAAAGCTGAGCCGGGTTTGAACCAATACCTCAAAGAGAAAAGATGAACGTAAGAAGATGTATGCTTGTCTGAAACGTTACAACTACGCTACAGATGTTCCGAACGTGTGTGCGTGTTTAGTAATACCAAATACTTTTACACATGGATGTAAAGAGCACTCGTTGTAGCACATTTGTCATAATTATTCTTTATTTATTTGTTAAATGAAAGTAATGTAATTGTAAATAATGGTTAAATTTATTTTATTATTCTTGACATCCTTTTCTGGTATGAATTCGTACGAAACTTTTCATGGCTGAATGTAATTGGAAGTCGTCTTTGAACCAACTGCAGCATCACGTGATTAACTATACCAATAGAAGACCTTATTTCCTTTGAACTACGCTCTAAACAGAGGCATGCAACATTTCTTTCTTCAACCTCGCGAAGAATGGAGCACTACAACAAATCCACAAGAGAAAGAGTGATCGGTTTGATCGAGGGAGCTGGATTGTCACCTGGTTTAGCTGGCGAGCAGTATGGCGTTCCAGCACGGACAGCAAGGAGGTGGTGGGCTCGATACGAAGAAACTGGTGAGGCATCACGGAAAAGACGCGAGAGCTGGGGCCGTGTTTCGACACCAGTGCAAGACAATCGGCTGATAGCGGAGTGTGAAGCCAATCCATTCCAGTCAGCCACTCAACTCAAGGCAAGGGCCGATTTTCCTGGTTGCCCACAGACAGTTCGGCGGAGGCTGGCTGCTTCTGGTTTACGGGCACGAAGGGCAGCAAAGAAGGAGGTCTTGACGGATGCACACAGAACTGATAGGCTAGCATTTGCTGAAGAAAATATTGATAGGATTTGGGATAGAGTAATCTTCTAAAACGAGAAAGTATTTTCTACTGCAAATGATGGTCCGGTTCTGGTCTACCGGCGTCAAGGACAACGATTTGATCCCCATTTTTTTGCTAACTCACGTCGGCGTGGACGCGTGAACGTGCCTGTCTGGGGTTGGATATCTCTCGGTGGCGGAGGTGACCTACACCGCATAGAAGGACGTCTCAACGGGATACAGTATGTGCACATTTTGGAGCATGTTATGGTTCCTGGCGTGCGAGCTTTGTATCCCGAGGAAAATATTGACTTCCAGCAAGACCACTCCTCCATCCATGATTCAGCCATCGTTCAGCGTTGGTTTTCTGAACGAAACGACATACATCTAATTGACTGGCCACCCATGGGATGCGACATCAACCCAATTGAAAATATGTGGGCCGAGGTCGTTCGATGTTTGAAAGAAAGCTGGCCCGATCCACCACCTCGCAGAAGTGATGAACTATTTGACCACGTCAACAATGCCTGGAATGAAGTGTGCACTTCGCACAGGTATATTCGACATCTTGTGCAATCCGTTCCTCGACGCCTGAGACATGTCATAGATGCAGGTGGCTACTGGACAAGATATTAAATAAATGTTCAATTTTCCCAAACAGTCCTTTTCAGGACTAACAAATTGAAAAAAAAAAAATACACTCGTGTAAGAAATAATTTGGAACCTTTCATATATTATTGTCTTACAGGCCTCAATATAAATAAAAATATCCAGATGAAGTGAGGCTCGAACCCTAATCAAAGACACAAGTGGAACTGGAAATGGGTGCCTTTACCGGATGTGCCACAAAGCTACAACAGAATGAACTCCACAGCTAATACAATATCTTAATTTTTGTTTTCTATTCATGCATACACCTATTCTATCTGGAAAACGGTTTTCTTTTAAAGATTTAGATCACCTATTTTTAACCCTAAAGATCGTTAAGCATAACCATTCATTAGTTATTTCCTTGCTTTGTTGGGGATTTTCCTGTAACGAAGGCACTGATTTGCAGCTAAAATCGAGCTTCCCTTACCTGCTGATCTTACCGAATTTAACACATGTTCGTTTATCGTTTGTGCAACAATGGCCTTCTTAAATTATGTTACATTGCACCTCTGAGTGAGAGAGAGAGAGAGAGAGAGAGAGAGAGAGAGAGAGAGAGAGAGAGAGAGAGAGAGAGAGAGGAAGAAGTTGTGTAGCTTGTGGAAAGCAGGCTAGAATTATATTCAACACTTCATAGAAAAATATATTGAGAAACTGGAAACTATGGAACGATGTTTTCGCGAAAGAAAAACTTATGTAAGAGGAAAGTGAACATGCAGATAGAGTAATTTTAATCACAATGCCGAGCTGGACACAGTAACGACGTTACAAGAAAACAACCTCTAGTTACCTTCAGTACAGAAACGTCTTGTCAATTTCTTAACTTATTATTATTGACTCATAATGTGTGTTAACACAACTTATGACGCACAGCTGAATGAATTTGATTGAATTTCTGACGAGTATTGACGAGCATATAGGGCCTTGGCCTATCTCCCGACTGCCAGTCTCCTTCCCACAATTCTACCTAGAGGTGTGAGTTCTTCAAGTGGTATGAGGTGACGTGGGGTCAGCACGTCGAGCCCTCAGCCGTTATAGTAGACACAATTGGAGAGTTCTAAATAATCTTTTGAGGCTAAAATCATCATTTGAGGCTCGTCGTAGCCTTTTATGATGTATATTTTGAGGGCACAGAGTTGGCAACACTGTGGGCTCTTACTGTAGCTTTTTATGAGGGGGTTCCATTGCCCCCTGTTTACATCTGGCAACACTGCCGTAGATCCTTTGACAGTGTTGTTAACCTACTGGGTTTTTCACTGTAAATTTTTATCAAAGGGCCTGAGGGGTCCATGTATTTTTTATGTCTGGCAACACTGTTGGGGGCCTAGTGTTGGTGACCTGTGGGCCCTTACTGTAGCTTTTTATGAGGGGGACCTATTGTCCCCTTTTTACATTTGGCAACTCTATTGGATGTTTTTTTTTTTTTGAGGCTTGGGTTTTGCCAACCCATCCGAAGAAAATTCCACTATATGATTTTTCACTGGCTAAGCTAACCTACAAATAGGAATTGGCAACACTGACGAGGCTCGAATTATCATTTGAGACTCGAATCATCATTTGAGGCTCGAATTATCATTTGAGGCTCGAAATCATCATTTGATGCTCGTCGGTGTTGCCAACTCACTCTACAAAAATTCCACTATATGATATTTTGAAGTTTTTCACGGTGTATGTTAACCTCACAAGCAGTGTTGCCAACTCGGGGTGAGGCGTAGCCTTTTATGGTGTATGTTAACCCCACCAGCAGTGTTTCCAACTCGTCGTAGCTTTTCACGGTGTATAATTTTTTTAGCTTTTTGTGTGTGTGAGTGTACGTGTGCCCGAACAAAACGTAGCTTTTCACGATGTGCCTTTGATAATGTATGTTAACCTCACTGGCAGTGTTGCCAACTCGCTCTACAAAACACTAAACTTGCTGAAATGGTGCTTGCTGAAATGGCACTCACTAAAAATGGGCGCTCGGGGTCAGTTCTCGGAGAGAGGTTAATTTAACCTATTTTTTTTTTTTTTTGTACGAAGCAAACATATCCTACTCCCTTTTTCCCCGGCATGCTTTATGTTTGCGTAGGGGGTAAAGAAAAAGGGCTTTGCTTTACCAACGCTGAAATTGGCTTGCTCGAAACGAATCGCTAAATATAAAATAAAATAACAATGCCTATGAACCTGTTTGGCTTCAGGAAGCAGGCTATGGAGGCATCCGCCCAAAGCGCACCGTCGCCACCTGCAAGCTGGGACCTGTTACCCTCCCTATTATCTAAACTCAACGGTTTGTTGATTATACACTTGAATAGCATCCTGACCCAGTACGACGAGGATGTGGGCAAGACTTTCTACATATTCAACAACAACTTGAATTATTACCAATTCCCCATCTCCGGCAAACTGCAGTTTGACATGAATCCCGAGAATAAAGGAGAGGCCAAAATTTCCTCCGGCAAGAACATTTATCGCATCAAACACGATAGGATGAACAGTACCACCACGTACGATGTATCTGCTGACGATCGCCTGTACATAGAGCTCTTGGACGACTACGACAAACTCATCCCTTTTTTCATAGAAATGAAAATTAGCTATCCTATAATAAATAACAATAATGCCTAACGATATTTTTGGCCATACGAAACGCGACGACCATGGCGACGAGCTTCTCATGCTCGACGTCAGGGTCAAGAAGCTGCGAAGCGATCTGCAGGCCCTCCAGTCCACGCTCAACTCCAGCCTCCAGTCCGAGATAGCCAGCTTGCAGTCTCAGTGCTTGGACCCTGTACTCAAGATTGATGCAGAGCTAAAATCGCTGCTGCAAAAATACACCGACCTCGCGTCGATAGACAATCTCGACAAGCTGGCACTGAGTGTGGGCAATCTGCAGAACGAACTTCTGAAGCTGCAACAAACGCAAACCTCAGACGTTGAACAGCTGAAACAACGCTTGCAGGATCAAACAAGCAACATCCAGACCGAACTGCAAACTATCATCCAAAGCATTAAAACACAAGGCGACTACGATCGCGTGAACGCTAGTATTGCTAAATTGCGCGAACAGTTTCAATCTTTCGAAATCCCTACGTTGGAAAGCATCAAGGCTGAGCTTCAAACGGATGCTTTGCATGCGGCCATCAACGAAGTAAAAACTAAACTCCAAACGCTGGAGGATTTTATCAACAATCTACCGTCGTCCAGCGAACTGAACGCTATTGCCCGTAGCGTGGCCAACATCAAACTCCAACTTGAGACCTACGAGGATTTCGGGAAGCTGCAAGGCACCATAACCCATATTGAGGATGCTCTTGCTGCTATTAGAAATGATCTGGCGAACGTTCACGATGAGCTGGAAACCAAACTGCCGGGCATCAGGGATACACTGGCCAACGTCCAACAGCAAATCGCCAAACTGGAAAATCTGAATGCAGAATCCGAGTTGTCTCATTTCCATCACTTGATCGACGACATACAGACTAAGTTGGAAACCCTGCAACAATCTACCCCCACCCAGGATGACATAACGCAACTGCAAGAAGACATACGTGCTGCTGCCGATGCCTCCGAGTTGGACGCGGTGAAAAAAGCTTTGGAATCGCTCCAAAACACGGTGGCCACCCTGCCTACTTCTCAGGAACTGAAAAGCGTGAAGAGAACTCTCAACCGAATACTCAAATCCGACGACATCAAAAACATCCAATCCGAAATTGAATCGATACGGGGGTCTGTCGCGACTTTACCTACCAACCAGAACATCACCGAGCTGCATGAATTGTTTGCGGAAATTAGAACCCAGGTCCACGACCTTGTAATACAGAGCTCCAAGTTGACGCTTGTAGAAAGCCTGCAGCAGATTATTGCCAGCGTGAAAGAGCAAATTGGGAGTATCGAGGCAAGTCAGGAATCGACTATAGCTAATTTCAGCACCCAACTACATGACTTAAATGAAAAATTCAAGAGCCTTATTGTCGATGTAAAGATCAAACCAAACTACGACACTATTGTTCATGCTATCGAGGAACACCTGGAATCGGTGAATGGCAGATTGGAGGATGTGGAGACTGAGGTTCGAACCAACGTAAACACTCTAAATGCCAGCATCGACAATCTCAAGTCTACGATTGTCATCGAACTGTACAGCATACCAAACAGAGAGTTCTCCTCCCCTTTCAATCCAGGTTACAAACTCTACATGTTGACTCCTGCAAAAGCCTATCATCAATTTTTCCTCGCTGGCACACTTCAGTTCGTCAAGGTTTCCTACTGGTCTTTGCCTCACGCAACCCACTACCCAACCATGACCGTGACGAACATTGGCGATGAGCCTAAAATAAGAGGAGTTGAGCTGGTCGATTTCACACACCCCGAAAGTCGCGAGACTGCCTATGCCGAAGATGCCACTCAAATTATCGACATAGAAATAGGTGACAAGCTGTACATAGAAAACCCAGCATTGTCTGCAGCCAGAAATCCCATCCAGGCTATATTCTTATTTTCGCGCCATGTCTAGGCAGGGTATCGTGAACGAGCTTCATAAACCTGCACGACGAAACTACAAACGACTGGCGGTGGTGACCAAAGGCGTGGATGACCTTTGGCAGGCTGACCTTGTGGAAATGAGTAGCGGCAACCTAAAAAATTTACATAAAATCAATAAAGGATACAAGTATCTTCTTACTGTTATAGATACATTTTCAAAATTTGCGTGGGCTTTGCCCCTCAAGGCTAAAACAGGTGTGTGCGTAATGGAAGCATTCAAAACTATTTTCAATGAAAGTGGCAGGCGACCTCGATTTCTTCAAACGGATAACGGAAAAGAATTTTACAACTCGATATTTCAACAGTTTGTTCAGAAGCAAAATATTCAACATTACTCGATTTTCAGTCACATCAAAGCCAGCGTAGTAGAACGTTTTAACCGTACTCTCAAAACACGCATGTGGAAACGATTTACGCTTCAAGGTAACCACAAGTGGGTAGACGTACTTCCGGAACTCGTAAACGACTATAATCACAGTTTGCATAGCACGATACGCATGAAGCCTGCCGATGTCAGCAAGTCTGATGAGGCACGACTGATCTCTACTGTTTATTGCCCCAAGTACCGGCCCACTAACAAAAAACCGAAATTCAAAATTGGAGACCAAGTAAGAATTAGTAAATTTAAGCGCATGTTTGAAAAAGGCTTTACCAAAAACTGGAGTACAGAACTTTTCACCGTTGCTCGATTGTTACCCGGTAACCGTCACACGTATATAATAAAAGATAATCGCGACGAAATTTTGAAAGGGCGATTCTACGAGGAGGAACTCTCCAAAACAAAATACCCCAATACGTATCTTATCGAAAAAGTATTACGTAGAAAAGGTGACAAACTGTTGGTGAAATGGTTGGGACTCGAGGAAAAAAGTTGGATCGACGCAAACGAAGTGATTGTGTAACAGGTGCTTGGGATGTGGTGAGACGACTGCCAGATTTTCCCTCGGAGTGTCAGGCTAGGAAAAACGGCGAATTGTTGCCGGACAACATTCGCAGCCTTATTGTCGGACCTTCAGGGTGTGGGAAAACAACTTTACTTATTGATAATTTTCTTCTTGCTCCCGACTGGTTAGATTGGAAGAACAGGCACTTGTATGTTTTTTCCAAAAGTTTGGAGCAAGCAAAATATCAACAGCTGACAAAACTGTACGAAGGGCTGAGCATAGCTACCTTTGCCTCCGAAGTAATGCCACTAGACTGCTGCCATGAAAATTCGGTGGTGGTCTTCGACGATGTGATTTTGGAGAACCAGAACGAGATTCGCAATTTTTTTACTCAGGGGCGGCACAGAGGCATAGACTGCTTCTACCTTGCTCAGACCTTCTCCAAAATTCCCAAGCAGCTTCTCCGAGACAATGCTAATTTTATTTGCTTGTTTCGTCAAGACCACACCAATTTAAAACACGCCTACGATGATTATGTAGGCGGGGACATGAACTTCAATCAGTTTTCTAAATTTTGCTCTTCATGCTGGAACCAAGATGATTTCGGATTTGCCACGATAGACATGACGAGGAAACCTAATGACGGAAAGTACAGAAACAAAATTAACAATTTTCTAAACGTTGCGACGTTACAAGAAACGTCTTAACGTATTATAAATAACAAATGATGAAACGCAAACTCGCAGACGACAACCTGAAGCTGCGCGACTACCTGGCCAAACGCTTCAGGGGTTGGAAATCAGAGAATCGCGGAATTTACGAAGAGAAAAAGCGACAGGACCAACCTATCATCGATGCTATAAGTGGACTAGGTAAAGACATCAAAGATGTTACCGAGCAAAACAAAGATTTAATCAACGAGCTCGTGCCACTTGCTGCTCGAAATTATGCTGTGCCTACACCGATATCCAGTATTCACACTACCCCGTTCGAACTTGGAGCTGCACCTCTGAGACGTCACGTTCTAGGCAGTACCTCTTCGGACAAGGTAGTTGAATTAGGTCTGTTGGCGAGAGATTACCTGAGCACCGGGAAATTTGAAAAGGACGAGGTGTTTGGATTGTACCCCTCTGTGGAACCTAACGAGGGTGTGGTTTGGAAAATTGGGAAATCGAAAGTCACGTTCGAAGGTGACGACGTGAAAATTAATTTGGGCGAGAAGAACAGCTGGACTAGGTATCCTGGCACTGTGAGCCTGTGGGAACTTATCACCAAAAAGCAACCTAAAGATTATACAGACGAGGATTACCAAAGTTACACAGAAATTTTAATCATGACGGATGCCCTGTACCAAAACAACGATGCAACACAGAATCGCGTAAAATCAAGCAGTGGAGAAAAATACAGGAACCTCATCAAGCCAATATGGAACCAAATTAAAACTGGCAGCGGTGTCAAACTCTACAATACCCTACCTAAAGAGTTTGTTTGGGTAGACGACGTAAGAAAGCTTGTAGATCGATTGCTGGTTATCGCAGGTGAAGAGAATGCAGGTAATCGCAACTTTCACAACGAGAAGGTGGGCATCATGGACATGATTAGCACCAAGCTTAGCAACTTCATTGTCAACGACAACAAAGGTATAGGTTACCTTATCAAAATCATCAACACCCTGCCTCCCAAATTCTGGAATGTGGCCGAGGGTCGAGGTCTCGTGAACGACATCATCAACAAGCTACCCTTCGAGATGCACCTGCCAGGTTACCAGTACTGCGGACCGGGTACCAAACTCGAACGACGACTGGAGAGAGGAGACAAGGGAGTGAACCCATTGGACGCAGCATGCAAGGATCACGACATTGCTTACAATACTCACACTGATCTCGACGCGCGTCACGATGCAGACAGAATGTTGGAGCATGCCGGGTTCGGGAGACTTGTTAGCAGAGACGCCTCGCTGGGTGAACGGGTTGCAGCATTGGGTACGACTATTGCCATGAACACAAAACGAAAATTGGGGTGGGGGCTGTAATTAAATAACACACGGATTACAGAGAGAAAAATTTAGCAAAAAAAAAATGTCTACGCATATAACAGACTTACCAACTGAAGTGTTATGCAAAATATTTATATTTACCTTCGACGATAGTCACGAGGATGTTAAAAAGCTTATTGATTTAGTTAAAATAACACCACAATTTCGCTTGCCCTGTGAAATGCTACTTCTGGATCATCTGAGAAAAATAAGCGGTGTGAAATCTTCTTCTTCTCCCTATGCTCTTTTTCGGGCTGCTGATGAAAAATTGGCTGATAAGATGGACGAACTTCACGAGTGGAGACAGGGGAGGAGACGATATACAGACGACTGGTACGCTTCAAATGCAGAAACCAGTAGGATCATCGATCACCTCATCGCATTAGGCAATGCAGAAACTTTTTTCTATAAATAACACACTGTAAAAAAATCTACGAGACCAAAAAAAATATTTCTTCGATATGAGTGAAAAAATTAGTGACGTCCAGGCATTAAAACAAATGCTAAATTTGTCAGTCGAATATATAAAAATTCAGGAATTGGAGGTGGACAAACCTTACGCAATAACTTCCGGTTCAATTGTTGCAACCCAGTATGGTCCCAAAGTACGTCTGTTGCTCAACGGACAATACAGTCTATTTTTACCAGATCGATACGCTAGCATGTTATCCGACGAGAAGCTATCTATTTTAATCGAGAGTAAAACTCGAATCGTGTACAAGGGGACAAAAGAACTTCTTGGTAAGAAAACAAAGCACATAATAGAATTTGTTTAACGGTTGCGTAGTATATATAAATAATATGCCGTAAAAAATTATACGAGAGGGAAACAAAAAATCTCGGAACATATATAAAATAACATATCGTAAAAAAAAAAATACATCATGAAGCCCAAGGGCGTCGTGTACCAGATACCATATTCGAATCTGAAAACGCTGGGTGCCCTCGATGGGTTACTCACCAAAAAACAACTCGAGAAGAAACGTTCATGCTTGTCCAAAGGACACGGAATGAAATTGCTGCTCAGCACTCCACAATTAAAAAAGTTGCAGCATTCGCGGAAGCAACAAAAGATTGGAGGTTTCATATTCAGCATTCCGGCCATCTTGGCAGCTTTGGGTGCAGTGGGCAGCTTGGCTGGAGGCAGTGCCGCTATCGCCAAAACCGTCATCGATGCAAAGAAGAACAAGGCCGAGCTGGAAGAACAGAAACGTCACAACCTGGCTATGGAGAAGAAGAGGAAAGGTGTGACCAAAAAGCAAAAAAGCAACCTCGATGCTTTGAAGAAATATAAAAAAAAGAAAAAGCCCTGTCCAACTTCGATATTGAATCTCTGATCGAACCGTTGGGAATAAGGAACTTCAGGGGTGTTTTCATGTCCGATTCTCTACCCTCTGCTGTGAAGAAAAAGGAGTATGGCGTGGTCAACCTGGACAGTTACAAAAATCCTGGTACACATTGGATATGCTACCTCAAAATTAACGATAACAATGCATTTGTTTTCGATTCGTTCGGTGGCACACCGCCTGCCAGGTTGGTGAAGTATCTCAGTGTTGCCAACCTCTACTACAATGACAAACGCATCCAGGGTTTCACCGATGTTAACTGCGGCCACCTATGCCTTTCCGTTCTCGCATACATGTCTAAAATAAATAACCCGTCGGTGGAACATTTTCAGAAAGCATTGTGGTACCTAAAACACCATGGGAGTGTTCCATCTCACCAGCGAGACTTCGGTCTTGAAACTCGCGTTGCATGACGACATCATCTATCCTAAATCTATTGCTCTTCGTGCATTCTACAGCATGTACCTAATACCCAATGTCACGGAGCACAATAACAAAATTACTGTTGGAAATGAAAAAATAGTTATCACGCCAGGACAGTACAATCTGTCTACCTTGCAAGCCCAATTGCCAAGAAATATACTGCTATCTCAAAATTCTGTAACTCACAGAGTTGAAATTGTGTCTGCTACGGAAACAGTAGACCTAGGCACTGTTGGAGAGCTTCTGGGATTCGAGAACAACACAAAGCTCGAACCTGGCATCAAGCACATCGGTGCCAACATTCCTAAATTTCTAGCCATCGAGACTCTGAACATACATTGCAATGTGGCAGAAGGCATGATCACCAAATCCTCGGATGGTATCCCAGGCAGCCACAAGCAAACAGGTATCATCGCTACGTTCAAACCAAACTCTGAATTCATGGAACCGATTATCTACACACCCTCACCACCGATATACTTCCCTATATCTCGTAATCGCATAGACAACATAGAATTGGCAGTGACAAACGAAAAAAATGAGGTGGTGAATTTTGCCGGAGCTACTACCACCGCCGTCGTGGAGATTAACGTATAATAAATAACAATCATGGAGCAAATCGAAAGTTACGAGTTGCAATCTTTCCCACCCAATCGCCGCACGTTCGCCAATTTGAACGAGCCGAACAGGGAGATCGAATACGATGTGGACGTTGGGGATGGGTTCATTCACCCTCACAGAGCTGATTTGTATATCAAGTTTGATGTGGTGAAGAGAGACAACGGCGAAGCATTCCACGCCAATGCAAATTTAAGACTTGTGGACAATTTTGTGCCGCATCTGTTCTCGCAAGTGGAAGTTAGAAAGCATGGCACCGTCATCGATAGGGTTGACTACCCTGGGATTACTTCTACAGCTGTGGGAACACTGAAACTCTCCAAGACCGATGCAGCATACTACCAGGCAGGGGGATTCGAAGCAGATACAAAAATCAAAACTCGAAGCCACACAATACTGTTTCCCATGCGCTTGCTTCCAGGCTTCTTCTCCGACTACACGGAGATTATGTGGAAGGGTGGCTTGCGCGTCACTTTTCGCAGAAGCGCCAACGACAACGATGTGCTGATGCGTTACAGCACCTTGGGTGCAGACGGTGCAGCACTTGCCAACACACTACCCGAATCAGCCAAGTGCGTCATCCAGTTCATGGAGCTGCGCATGCCTGTGGTGGAATACGAATCTAACTACGGTCTCAAGTACAAAGCCGACATTTTGAAGAACCCCCAAGTACCCATCCAATTTTACGGTTACCAGTGTGTGCAGAAACCTGCTTCCGGCAGCCATTTTGAATTTGATGTTACTACGCAGTTCAACAGCATCCGGTACGATATGCCTGAGTTTGCGGTCGTGCTCTTCCAGACGGGGAAAGATAATAACCAAGAGAAAGATTCTAGCCAGTTTGATAATTGCAAAATTAAGAATGTTTACCTCAAAAATGGAAGGAATGAAGTTTTTCCACGCGAGAATTATAACTTAAACATTACGAACAACGATTACCTGAAACTTTACGAGGCGTACACAGCTTACAAGAGAGTGACCTCCGGCAATGTGGACGTGTACTACAACCCCGACGAGTTCATAGCTCGCAGACCCATGTTTGTCATCAACACATCTAAAAGAAAACAGGTGGTTGTTAACGATCGTACCAACATCAAGATTGTATGCGAGTTCCACGACGCCTTGCCTGCAGATACTCTGTGCAGTGTCATTCTTATTGCAGAGAAAATATTTGTGTATGACGTCAAGAATGAAAGAGTGACTGAACAGTTTTAAATAAATAAAAAAAAATAGCACACAATAAGAAATGTGGAATTTTATATATATAAGTACAAATTGCAATTAGCAGTTTCCAGAAGTTTAATTTTGCTGTGCCATGCATGCATGTAATCGAGGAAGTGGAAGTAAATTAAAATTGTTTTTTTTTTCTTTTCGCATTGCCTATTACTTTTTGTTACACTCTGGGCAGGCCTTACTAGTTTGGAGGCGATAGTGGCCCCACGGAAGTGTATGGACCCCACATTCAAGAATACACCTCTTGTCGTCGTGTGCATCCAGAGCAACTTTCCTGACAATATTAGTTGTAAGCACATGATCGACGCTTTGGATACGATGCTCTTTTTGTAGAATGGGCGATTTTGTTCTGAGGCACTCGAGGTAATCCTCAAACTTGAGGTGCTCCCGAACCACTTGCCTGCTTACACCCTTTGCCTTTTTTGTTACAGAACCCTCAGCCCGGATCGCATAGGCTTTGGCACGAAGTCCAGCAAACTCCACAATCACATCCCCGTCTTTCTCGTCCTTGAGTTTGCCGGGTATTTTTTTGTTCCGGGGCAGAATTCCATACCGGTTTAGCTGGGGATAGCCCGATGTGTCGAAGAGCTTGACAAGAGCTGGAACTTTGGCTATATCACCATACGCATCGGCCGTGCGAACATGGTACACCAAGCTGTCTGTGTCTGTGTAGAGGAGCGAGATATTGTGGTTGTAGTGTGCACGTAGTATGTCGTAATATGTCTCGAACATGCACAACTTGCTCAGATCCAAAACTGCAGCTCCCACATAGATGGGTTTGTTGAGTAGCACCTCGCTCCGGTTCATGTGAATCAGAGACATCTGTTCGTTGTAAATTGTTCGAGACCTGAACAGCGGGCTTGCAACAAGTCGACGACACTGTGTTTTCTCCGTCACCAACCTCACATCAACGCGATTTCGCACATTCTCCATGGTCTTCCCAAATACCGCATTGTTCATTAATTTGAAAAAATCGCGATCAAGTTCCGAAGTGGCAGCAGTGCGATGTTTGGTGTTCAGTTCGATGTACGGCTTCAACCATGGAGACTGCCTGAACAAGAGCACGCGGTAAACTGCTTTGACCGAGACCCCTTGCTGCATTAACCACTGGAGGTTCCGGTAGTGTAGCACATAACGCTTTTTGGGCTCCAAGTCCATGACGAGCTTCGGTTGATCCGAGCCAGGTGGACACTTGAATTCCGGAGCAGGCGAAAGGTCACAGAATGTATCCTGCAGCTTCTCGGGGAAGTCAAGGTCCACCTCGGCAAAAAACCCAAACTCGTCGCACTCTTTTTCGATGTCGTGGTATAAAGGATCAACCCACTCAAACTGTCCTGTTGGGAGTGGCTGCATCATGGAGTGCCCGTAAAGATTATTCACATCAGTGTACATGATGTAGCTTGATGGTTGGGAGGAGTCGTAACCAGTGGCCATGTGGTGATTGTTGGCGTGTGCGAAGCGTTGCGACACTTGGACCATGCCGCCCCGGATAGCTCTCTCGATGAAAAGCATGATATCAATATCGGAGATAAGTGAAAGTTTAATTTTAGTCAGCAGGAGCATGGCCGACCATGCCAGTCCAGGAAGGCTGTAAAAATATACAGGGTCCAGGTTGTAAATGTTTATCGCAGTTGCCCGAAACGCCTGGAACACATCGGCAACAAGCGTCACATCAAGCTTCATGTATGCATCGTGGTAATCACCAAAAGTTCGGCAACCCAACTTGACCCACATAGACTGAGCATGCTTGTACTCCTCGTCGGTAATACCTGAACCTCTCAGCTGGCTGTAGAACTTATCCTGGGGAGGCAGCAACTCTTCTTCGAACTTGGAAGGGTCGGTGACGTATTCGTAGGGGTAGACCCCTTTACGTCTGATGAGTGCGACATCTAAGTTCGGGAAACTTGATGTGGTAATAGCTAGTTGGTCGTCTCTGAGCTTCCCAGCAAGAGCATCCAGGCTTGCCTGGAGGAACCTCAGATAGTCGATGAACCGAAGCTCGATGCTCCTGCTTTTTGAGTCGGGGATCGGCACCCACTTGCTGACGCTAATATAACGCTCCTCGTTTTGTGCCAGGACATTGATTCTTGCATTGTCGTACCCTAGATGTGTGACCAAGTGATGGAAATCATATCCCGAGCCATTGTGAAAAAAAAACCGGTATGAAGCGCGGGTCCCTGGCTCTCAAGTTACACCTGTTGCACCACGGGCCAATGTAGCTTCCGGTCCCATAATGGTCATGGTGGTGGACCTTTTTGTTATCGTCATTGAAGACTGAGTTGCAAACAGGACAATTTAGAGCCATTTCGTGCTGATGCTTGTCTTCCGGAGACAGAGGCAGCATGGGCTTGGGGGCCAACAGCACCTTCCCTATCTTGATGCCTTCCTGTTGCATTCTCTCCAGGAAGTGTTTGACCGGGTCGGGACCGCGATACACATAGGGCTCGGAGGCAATATGTTGGTCTCGCCACACCACAACATAGGAGTAACTCGAGGCCTCGTGGATTTGGAAAGGAATAGTAGAGGATGTTTCGGGGTTGGGATGGCAGTTAGACAGAGGTTGAAGAAAGGCCTCGAAGTCTGCTACAATATAGGCAGGATGCTTCACCATAGCACTGTGCATGCGAAAACACTCTACTGCACCAGGTTCGGGCAGGATAGTTCGTGCAGGCTTGTTGGTACCACAGTAGAGCATGTGGCGAGCTAGCTTCTCAGCAGCAATGTTGGGTCCTCGAGAGTGTTTGAATTTATAATGGTTTCGGTTGTCGAAAGTGGACAGGCACCTGCGACACACCACGATGTGACCATTATGTCTATTTTTCTGATTTGAAACAAGTCTGGAAAGAGAGCGAATAAGCGTATAATGGTGGCAGGTGTTATTCTTGATAAGAAGAAGGTCAATTTGCTGTGCACTATCATCATCTACATCACTTACCAGAATAGGGTAGACGATGTTTGCCTCGGTGAGACCGTAAACATTGATGGCTAATTGCAGGCCCAACAAGTCACGAGCACGAACCTCAAACTTGCGAATATGCGAGACTTCTACAGGGTAGGCAATCCCGGCCATTGCATCCTCCAGTTCCGACTCATACTGCTTGTAGTGTGCAACATAGCGTGGACTGTTTTCCCAAGGTATAGGGTGCAATGCTGCCAGCACCGACCAGAGAAAGCATTTGGTGTCTTTGTTCTGAATATTGAGAACAGCTTTCCTTGCTTCAACCTCGGGTGGCAGGGCAATATAGCTAGACCCTGCCAGTGGCAGGAACTTGTTAAGTGTCAGACAAAGTTCGTGGGGGTCGCCACACAGCGAACCGCCCGAGCCTTCAGCTTGATGCTCCTCATGCTTTGCCACAAGCTCCTCGACAAACTTGTCGTAGATGCTGTCGAGGTCAGTGACATCTGCCTGATGCAGTGTTTTTGCTTTTGTGGCATGGAAGAATTTATATATTTCATCAGACGGTTTCTTATACTTGCAGCATAGCACAGCATAGAATTTAGTGGAGTGTGTGGCCAATGCATCGTTGAGGATGGATATTATCTTAGATCGCTCGCTCTCCAGAAAACTACGCACATCGCAGAAGCTGTCTGATGTTATGTCAAAGTCTTCTAATAAATGCTCAAACGCAAACCGGTCTGCTTTCTTCGCCAGCTTGACGCGTTTGGCAGGTGGCGATGCATCGAGGGAGGTTACTTCTACCTTTCGCTTGGAAGGTTGCGGTAGAGATGTTCCAGTGCTCTTGCAAGTAAGCTGGTGTCGCTTGAAGTTGGCAATAGTAATATTTTTTCCACACTTAGAGCACAGTTTGGTCGCACATATTCGCTTTCCCGGCACACAAGTACGACAGTGCCCTTGAAAATTTTTACTTGACACAGCAGTTTGGCACGTAGGGCAATTTTTTACAGAACGCATAATGCAGAGATTTTTTGGGGGTATGTTATTTAATACCCAATGCTGTGCAATGCAAAATATAATTATTAATATTGAAATATTGAAATATTGAAATATTGAAATTGAAATATTCTCTATGACCTTACTTGGGTTTTTTCCGCCAAATTATATGCTTCTAGTCTCCTATACTTTGGTGGAGCCCGTTCAGGTTCTATCCCCCGCCATGTGGGTTCCTCTGCCAATCCAGCAAAGGTGAGAAATCAGCGCTGTGCTCCGGCTTATATAAATTTAAACAACCAATAGAAATCTTGCTTACTTAAACCAATCAGAAATCACCACGTATAAATTATTAGCCAATTAAAATCTCTGTTTTTTACTCGAGACACTAAGCCAATTAGAAAACAACACGACTGATATGACATCATTATATTACGTAATAACTTGTTGCTACACACTACAGCTTACAGGTTGGCAAAATCTGATATGAAAGCAGATAATACGCTTAAGTCTTATTTATATATAATTTTCACGGGCGTACAATATTGTCAACAGTATCATATTTGAGCAGGTCGCTTGTCACCTAAACACTACAGCTTACAGGTTGGCAAAATCTGATATGAAAGCAGATAATACGCTTAAGTCTTATTTATATATAATTTTCACGGGCGTACAATATTGTCAACAGTATCATATTTGAGCAGGTTGCTTGTCACCTAAACACTACAGCTTACAGGTTGGCAAAATCTGATATGAAAGCAGATAATACGCTTAAGTCTTATTTATATATAATTTTCACGGGCGTACAATATTGTCAACAGTGTCATATTTGAGCAGGTCGCTTGTCACCTAAACACTACAGCTTACAGGTTGGCAAAATCTGATATGAAAGCAGATAATACGCTTAAGTTTTATTTATATATAATTTTCACGGGCATACAATATTGTTAAGAGCGTCAGTTTTTGTAGAGCTCTCTTTTTCCATCTTCCCTCTATACAGTGAAGCTGTAGAAGACACAATTAGCTAACCTAGCATACAACATACCTTCCTAATTAATATGGATATTGTCACACATTCCTCTTATTTTATACTGTTGTAAATGGAAAGGATTATATACGGTAAATGTTTTGTACATTATAGGGAAAAAATGCAAAATATCCCCCAATTTTAATTCGATCCACCTCTGAACCAATTTTTTTACATACTCTCACGCCGGCACATATGTTGTTCTATTTTGCTTCTTTTACTTGCCTTGCTTATTTAACTCTCGCTAATTAGCATTTTTTTTGGAAGAAGTCAACTAGAACAACATATGGCGGTATGAGAAATATGCAAATTAAAGAATATTTTAGTAATATAAGGGCCCTAGCAATTAGCTTCGTCGACTAAGAGTACTCTTTTAAACGTCTTCAGCTAGATCGTATTACTAAGCGAAGACATTTAAAATGTTTGGGTGTTGAAAAAGTTTGACCTACTTTTATTTCTATTGTTTGCTAATAGATGGCGCTGATAGTTTTGGAGAGCAAAACATAAAATTTGCATGCATCTGATGTCGAACTAGGAACTTTATCTTTCGGGGAGTCAACATTATTTTTTTACTCAGTCGTCATATAACATAAACACACGCAAACATTCACATGTGCTTTTATTATTTTGTGTTCGGTAAGTACAAGTATATTCTTACATAAATTATTGTTTAATTTAATAAATTGTAAACTCGGAGCCTGCTATACTAACATTCCTTCTGTGTTTCATTATACTATTGAAAGCAAATGTTGCGTGCATACGGAAATAACACAGAAAAAAAAGCGGATGGAAGCAATTTAAAATCAGTAGAGCAAGGTTAGTATTACGAGAACGTAAAAACATGTGCTTTCATTCAACTTCGAAAAATAAGAATAAATGTGTGCATACAGAACACATATGCTTTCTTTTCACAGTTGTAAAATCATATAAATTGTACATGAAGTAAGTTGCGGGAAGGCTCTCTCTTTTATGTCTGTGTATATGTATGTTGTACAATTAGGTACAAGTATTGTACAATTAGGTACAAATTGTTGTACAATTATTTCCCCCAGTTGCCCAGTTGGAGTTGGGGGCACAACACTGGTACTATTTGTACCCACAGTGCTTACTCATGTATTTTGTTTAATATTTTATTTCAAATTCACTGTCAGAAACTAGTGTTGCCAGTTCCTGGATGTAGGTTTACCTACTCTGTTGGTTGTCACTGTCAAGCTCCCAGTATTCGTACAGCATAAAAAGCCATAACCCCCCCCCTCAAAATATATACATTGTATACGTCAAAATGCCCAATAGCCTAGCAACACATCATGAAAAAACATGCCAAGAGGACCCAGTGGGTTTATAAGTCAGTGTTGCCAATTCCTATTTGTAGGTTAGCTTAGCCTGTGAAAAACTTCAAAATATCATATAGTGGAATTTTTGTAGAGTGAGTTGGCAACACCGACGAGCATCAAATGATGATTTCGAGCCTCAAATGATAATTCGAGCCTCAAATGATGATTCGAGTCTCAAATGATAATTCGAGTCTCATCAGTGTTGCCAATTCCTATTTGTAGGCTAGCTTAGCCAGTGAAAAATCATATAGTGGAATTTTCTTCGGATGGGTTGGCAAAACCCAAGCCTCAAAAAAAAAAAACATCCAATAGAGTTGCCAAATGTAAAAAGGGGACAATAGGTCCCCCTCATAAAAGACTATAGTAAGGGCCCACAGTGTTGCCAACACTAGGCCCCCAACAGTGTTGCCAGACATAAAGAGTACATGGACCCCTCAGGCCCTTTGATGAAAGTTTACAGTGAAAAACCCAGTAGGTTAACAACACTGTCAAAGAATCTACGGCAGTGTTGCCAGATGTAAACAGGGGGCAATGGGCCCCCTCATAAAAGGCTACAGTAATGGCCCACAGTGTTGCCAACTCTGTGCCCTCAAAATATACATCATAAAAGGCTACGACGAGCCTCAAATGATGATTCGAGCCTCAAAAGATTATTTAGAACTCTCCAATTGTGTCTACTCGTTATAGAAGATTTTTATGACCGGGTTACGCTACTCACTCGTAACTTCCAAGCAAAGAACATTCTATTTGTATCAGTGGTGTATGCTGGTTCTAACGAGTGGGTAATCTCCGACCTTTTGATCCTCAAACTCAAAAAGTTTCCGTGCAATTTATGTCAAGCTCCATATTGGATTTAGGAATATTGTGTCGGAATATTTGTCTTATTGCTACGATCACAATCAATTAATTCTCGTTATTGCAGTTTACTATACGTGTAGAATTTCAAATAATAAAACAAGACAGTATTATAAAGCTATAAAAAACAGCCTGTGAAATATAAAATGAAAGACGTGCACTAGTGAAATAAAAACCCGCAATATTAATTTAAGTGCAAAATTCAACTTACTCCAGGACCCGATCACTTGTGCCGTACCACATCCAAAGCACGCTGTTTGTCCAGTTCACGTCAATACGTGTCTTTGCGAAAGATTGCAGCTTAACAAAGGAAGTTATGTGACTTTTGGATTTTTCATGTTTGACACAAGTGTTGCAAAGATTACAGTATCAGCCACGCGTCCATACATTCTTTTCAGCCCCGAAAAGTAAGCACGGCCAACAAAAATGCAAAGCTTATTAACACTTATACTTCCTGTCAACCATGGTGTTTTGTCATAATTTGCTTGCGAATATGCCTCACATATTCCCGATTTTTGTCTTTGTGTGTAGAAATAAGTTCAAGCGATGACACTGGCCTACCTGTATTAACAATTTGCAACTTCTCCTGAAAAGATCTTGTTCCAAAAGGTTTCACCAGCAAATCTTGTATCACATCCATTACCCTTTAACACAGCACTATCACGACAAACACTAACACCTTAATAAATAATAAACACGAAGCCAGCGACTACACGCATTCAGTTTCACGCGCCAAACTTCTGTTGTTGTGCTCCTGGCTCAGAAAGAAATTCCCTATGAATGATAAAAAAAAATCCCTTTCCGAGCTCGAAATGACAGGTTTTTAAAAGTTCGAATCATTGCAGGTCAGAGCCAGAATTTTATTTCGGGATGGGGATCATCCCTTATTAGCAGCCGCCACATAAAGTTCAAACAGTGGGGTTAGAAGTCCTGAAGATGAATCTCAGATTATTACAACGTATTATGCAAAGTGTTTAATCCTGCTAATGAAGTAAAATTAATTATCACTATACACTTTTTAAATTAGATATTTGTAGGATTTCGGGGAGGGGGGGTTTCAGCCCCCCCGAGTCCTCCACCTGGCTACGTGCCTGATGTGTTTTTTTTCGTTTATGTTTAATTCGTTCATCTTCATCACTATTAATCTAAACAGGTGGAATATAGCAACTTAAATTAACTAATATAAAAAGGTAAAGTGCTCCCCTGTGCATAGCACTACGCCATGAAGGCGTATAGGGGGTGTGGGGGTAACGCCCAACACTTTCTTGATCCGGTCGTGAGTGGGGGTGATGTGATCAGCATCACGCCCCTGACCGCCTTTACCCCCCAGGGTTTCCCCCAGGTACCCATGTTATTCGACGCTGGGTGGGCGCCGGGACCGCTTCCATCGTTAGAAAAGTTCCCGGATTTGAACCGGCCGGGGATCGAATCAATATATATAATTTATTTTTCATATCTTTCCCTTTAAAAAATATTCAGTTCCGTGAAAGAAGTATTCTCGCTGCTTTTGAAGATTAGAGAGGAGAAACAATCACTATTTTTGTAAATACAAGGATTGGGGGGAGTCAGCAAATAGGTGCTTTAATTTCTTAAGCTTTGAATTTTAATTCAGTTTGCTTCATCTTCAATATTTAAGTTTTTCCCTTTTGATAAATTTATGTTCAAGTAACAGAAATCAGCAAGACAGAAGCAAATGTAAAGTGAAAATTAGCGTAGAATTGGTTTGCCCATGTTATTCAGTTTTCCTGTTCTTCGCACTCTACCGGGTATGTTTTCCCTATTCAGCGGAGGGAATGGAGAGGCTCTGAAGGTTGAGAGTGCGACCGGTGGACTCTCACAAGAAGGAGCTTACCCTGGGCACGGAATCACCGCGCCTGAAAAGCAATGTTTCCTCCCCCTCTTTCCTTTCTCCTCCCTCCTCGCCAAGGGTTGCAAGGGAAGCGGGAGGAATGACGTCAGGGTGAGATTCCCTGTAGACATTCCACCGGCTGGAGAAAGGTTCCCGGACATTCGGCGGCAAACGATTGGAAGTATTCGCGCGCTGGAAGCAAGGAAATGTATGCATCGAAATTGGTTTGGAAGAAAATTGGGAAGAAATGTGTATATATATACATTTTTTTTTTTAAAAAAAAAGAAATAAAGCCGGGTCATCTGCTATTACCTAGATGACCCAGAGTATACGCCGCTGATTTGTATATGTTTCTCTATTGTTGTTTTAAGTCTACTTGCTGCACAGACAGACTATTCGGTACTGGATCTATATTTTAAACTAGAATCCGAAGCAACGTGCCTCCACCGGGTGTTGAGCCCGGGACCCCTTGATTACAACATCCTGTTTAAGAACAGATATTAATGACATATAAGTTCTTAAAATACGCGTATGTGTTAACATAACTTATGACAGCTGAATGAAAGGATAAGTTTTTCCTACATCCTGCCAATCACTGAAAGTTTAAGAACATTAGTAGAAATATTACTTGAGGCATGCACAGTGGCAACGATTAGACGGGGGGGGGGGGTAGAGGAACAGTTGCCCTCCCACTATGCTAAACCTTATCTCCCAAGGGAAACCCCCAGTTTTGACACCTTGCCCCATCAGTTTTGGAACTCAATCGCCGCCACTGAGTATGCATCGCATAAATATTTACAGTAATATCATATAATCTTATATTACGTTATTACAACACTTCGTATTCGGTAAATAAAAAAGAAAACATAATCAGGAAGGGGTGGGATTTGAACCTACGATGTTTCGATCTTGACGAAAACAGTAAAAAATGAAAAGTGTTGTCATCTAACCAACTACTCCAGGATATTTCTAACGAAAACCTCAGTAAAGCACGTTGATCTCAGTTGAAGAAACCTTGTGCCGGAGTTTCGAACCATTTTTCGCCAATAACCAAGGAAAAGACACACTTTGCAGAATCGTTTGGTGTTGTGCAAGGTATCTTTCATAAAAAGTTCGTATGAAATCATCATGAATTTGCCTCCTTGCATTCAAATGTGACGGCAATTCTTTCCAAGTGGATGAGAACTTGTTCAGTGTTTCAAAATGCACATAAATTTACCTCTTTTCAAATTCAGAGCGAGGAATCTTGAAATATTTTCAATATTCGTATTTCTACTTAACATTTTTTTGTCTACTCATGTATTTTATTAGTGCTTTAGGGTATCTTTACTTTATGGAATGTGAAAGAATGAACAAAAAATTCACGAGCGTTTTCATTCAGGAAGAAGAAATGTTGCAAAGTTGGCTACTCTTAGTTGGCTCTGAAGCGCTATGCTGCCAAATTTACGAATTCCGGACTTTGAAATTTTTCAGGGCGGTCAAATAAGAAGTTGAGAAGTGTACAAAACAAACTTTCATTTCAAGACTATATTGATTGTGTGAAGGAATTGAAGAGGCAGCTACGATTGGAAAAAAGAATCCAAAGTGTAGACCATGTGATTACAACAAACAAAGTTAGGAAAGTAGCATTAGATCCACATGATGATAAAAGATGTATTTTGTCTTGTGGGATCCACACGTTGCCTTGGGGGCACTATCGTTTAGATAGTACTAAGAAATGCATACAATGCACTTAAAAAAAACAACTTATGGCTGGCAATATTTCTATCAACACAAGCATATAAAATAACCATGCCTATGAACCTGTTTGGCTTCAGGAAGCAAGCTATGGAAGTGCCCGTCCAGCCTACGTCGTCGTCGAGTTTCAACGAACTCCTGTCTTCCATGCTATCTAAACTTAACGGTCTGTTAATTATACACTTGAATAGCATCCTGACGCAGTACGACGAGGATGTGGGCAAAACTTTCTATGTATTCAACAACAACTTGAATTATTACCGGTTCCCCATCTCCGGGAAACTGCAGTTCGACATGAACCCCGAGAACAAAGGGGAGGCCAAGGTTTCCTCAGGCAAGAACATCTATCGCATCCAGCATGATAGGATGGATGCGACTACAACGTACGATGTGTCTGCTGGCGATCGCCTGTACGTGGAGCTCTTGGACGACTACGATAAACTCATCCCTCTTTTTGTGGAGATGCGAATCACCTACCCTATAAAAAATAACCACAGTGGTAAAAATGCCTAACGATATTTTTGGTCACACCAAACGCGATGACCACGGTGACGAGCTTCTCATGCTCGACGTCAGGGTTAAGAAGTTGTGAAGCGACCTGCAGGCCCTGCAGTCCACGCTCAACTCCAGCCTCCAGTCAGAGATAGCCA
Organism: Lepisma saccharinum; assembly: GCF_977018435.1. Classification (NCBI taxonomy): domain Eukaryota; kingdom Metazoa; phylum Arthropoda; class Insecta; order Zygentoma; family Lepismatidae; genus Lepisma; species Lepisma saccharinum. The sequence continues at coordinate 196,668,727 of NC_139229.1, read as the reverse complement.
GCCTGCAGTCTCAGTGCCTGGACCTCGTACTCAAAATTGACGCCGAGCTTAAATCGCTGCTGCAAAAGTACACCGATCTCGCGTCAATAGACAACTTTGACAACTTAGCACTGAGTGTAGGCAAGCTCCAAAACGAACTTGTGAATCTGCAGCAAACGCAGACCTCCGATGTGGAACAGCTGAAGCGACACTTGCAGGACCAAACGAGCACCATCCAGACTGAACTGCAAAACATTATCCAGAGTATAAAAACTCAAGATGACTACAATCGCGTGAATGCCAGTATTGCCAAATTGCACGAACAGTTTCAATCGTTCGAAATTCCTACGTTGGAAATCATCAAGGCTGAGCTTCAAACGGATGCTTTGCATGCAGCCATCAACGAAGTCAAAACTAAACTCGAAACGCTACAGGACTTCATCGACAATCTACCATCGTCCAGCGAGCTGAATGCCATTGCCCGTAGCGTGGCCAACATAAAACTCCAACTTGAGACCTACGAGGATTTCGGGAAGCTGCAAGGCACCATAGCCCATATTGAGGATGCTCTCGCCGTCATCAAAAATGATCTGGCAAACGTACACGAAGCACTGGAATCCAAACTGCCTGGCATCAGGGATACTCTGGCCAGCGTCCAACAGCAGATCACCAAGCTGGAAAATCTAAACACCGAATCAGAGTTGTCGCATTTTCATCACTTGATCGACGACATACAGGCTAAGTTGGAAACTTTGCAACAATCCACCCCCACCCAGGACGACATGACACAATTACAAGAAGGCATACGTGCTACTGCTGCTGCCTCGGAGTTGGAAGCGATGAAAAAAGCTTTGGAGTCGCTCCAAAACACGGTGGCCACCCTGCCTACCTCGCAGGAACTGAAAAGCGTGAAGAGGGCTCTCAACCGAATACTCAAATCCGACGACATCAAAAACATCCAAACCGAAATTGAATTGCTTCGGGAGTCTGTTGCAACCTTACCCACCAACCAGAACATCAGCGAGCTACATGCCTTGTTTGCGGAAATTAGAAGCCAGGTCCACGACTTCGCAACCCAGAGCTCCAAGTTGACACTCGTGGAAAGTCTGCAGCAGATTATCGCCAATGTGAAAAAGCAAATTGGCAGCATAGAAGCAGGCCAGGAATCGGCCATAACCAATTTCAGTACCCAACTACATGAGTTAAACGAAAAATTCAAGAGGCTAATTGTCGATGTGAAGATCAAGCCCGATTACGACACTGTTGTCCGTGCTATCGAGGAACCCCTGGAATCGGTGAACGGTAGATTGGAGGATGTGGAGAGCGAGGTTCGAACCAATGTAAACACCCTGAACGCCAGCATCGACAATCTCAAGTCCACCGTTGTCATCGAACTGTACAGCATTCCAAACAGGGAATTTTCCTCGCTCTTCCATCCGGGTGCCAAACTCTACATGCTGACTCCTGCCAAAGCCTATCACCAGTTTTTCCTCGCCGGCACACTTCAGTTCGTTAAGGTTTCATACTGGTCTTTGCCTCACGCTACCCACTACCCAACCATGACCGTGACGAACATCAGTGACGAGCCTAAAATAAGAGGAGTGGAGTTGGTCGATTTCACACACCCCGAAAGTCGGGAGACTGCCTATGCCGAAGATGCAACTCAAATTATCGAAATAGAAATAGGTGATAAGCTGTACATAGAAAACCCGGCATTGTCTGCGGCCAGAAATCCCATCCAAGCTATATTCTTATATTCGCGCAATGTCTAGGCAGGCTATTGTGAACGAGCTGCACAAACCTGCACGGCGAAACTACAAACGACTGGCGGTAGTGACCAAAGGCATAGACGACTTGTGGGAAGCTGACCTTGTGGAAATGAGCAGTGGCAATTTAAAAAAATTACATAAAATCAACAAGGGATACAAGTATCTTCTCACCGTCATAGACACATTTTCAAAATTTGCGTGGGCTTTACCCCTCAAGGCAAAAACAGGAACCTGCGTGGTGGAAGCATTCAAAACTGTTTTCGATTAAAGTGGCAGGCAACCTCGGTTTCTTCACACAGACAACGGAAAAGAATTCTACAACTCGGTCTTTCGGCAATTTATTCAAAAACCAAATATTCAACATTACTCCACTTTTAGTCACATCAAAGCCAGCATAGTGGAACGTTTCAACCGAACTCTCAAAACACGGATGTGGAAACAGTTCACGCTTCAGGGAAATTACAAGTGGCTCGACATGCTTCCCGAAGTTGTAAGCGATTATAATCACAGTGTGCATCGCACGATAAACATGAAACCGGCTGACGACAACAAATCTGACGAGCGACGTTTAATTTCTACGGTTTATTGTCCAAAGTACAAATTTACAAGCAAGAAACCGAAATACAAAATTGGAGATCAGGTGAGAATCAGTAAAGTTAAGCGTGCGTTCGAAAAGGGTTTCACAAAAAATTGGAGTACGGAACTTTTCACCGTAGTTCGAGTCTTGCCCGGAAACCGTCACACGTATATAATAAAAGATAATCGCGACGAAATTCTGAAAGGAAGATTTTACGAAGAGGAACTTTCTAAAACAAAATACCCCGACACGTATCTTATTGAAAAAGTATTACGTAGAAAAGGTGACAATCGTTTGGTGAAATGGCTGGGACTCGAGGAAAAAAGTTGGATAGACGCAAACGAGGTGATTGTGTAACGGGTGCTTGGGATGTGGTGAGGCGACTGCCAGATTTTCCATCGGAAAGTCAGGATAGGAAAAATGGTGAGTTTCTACCCGACAACATTCGTTGCCTCATTGTTGGACCTTCTGGATGTGGAAAAACAACGTTGCTTATTGATAATTTTCTTCTTGCACCCAACTGGTTAAACTGGAAAAACAGGCACCTGTACGTTTTCTCTAAAAGTTTGGAGCAATCGAAGTATCGCCAACTGTCGAAACTGTACGAGGGACTAGGCATAGCTATATTTGCTTCTGAAGTGATACCACTAGACTGCTGTCTCGAAAACTCGGTGGTTGTTTTTGACGATGTGATCCTGGAGAACCAGAACGAAATTCGCAATTATTTTACTCAGGGTCGGCACAGAGGCATGGACTGCTTCTACCTTCCTCAGACTTTTTCCAAAATTCCCAAGCAGCTACTCTGAGACAATGCTAATTTTATTTGTTTGTTTCGTCAAGACTACACCAATTTAAAACACGCTTACGATGATTATGTAGGTGGGGACATAAACTACAATCAGTTTTCCAAATTTTGCTCTTCATGCTGGAACCAAGATGATTTCGGATTTGTCACAATAGACATGACGAGGAAACCCAATAACGGAAAATACAGAAACAAAATTAATAATTTTTTAAACGTTGCAACGTTACAAGAAACGTCTTGACCTATTATAAATAACTACATACAAAAAAAAAATGAAACGCAAACTTGCAGACGACAACCTGAAGCTGCGTAGCTACCTGGCAAAACGGTTTAAGGGTTGGAAATCCGAGAATCGCGGAATTTACGAAGAGAAAAAGCGTCAGGACCAACCTATCATCGATGCCATCAGTGGTCTTGGTAAAGAAATCAAAGATGTCACCGAGCAAAACAAAGAGTTAATCAACGAGCTTGTGCCACTTACTGCTCGAAATTATACCATACCCACACCAATATCCAGCATTCACACTACTCCGTTCGAACTTGCTCCGGCTCCGAGACGTCAGGCCCTAGGCAGTACCTCTTCGGACAAGCTAGTCGAACTGGGTCCGTTGGCGAGGGATTACCTAAGCACCGGGAAATTCGAAAAAGACGAGGTATTCGGATTATACCCGACCATGGAACATAACGAGGGTGTGATTTGGAAAATTGGAAAATCGAAAGTCGCGTTCGGGGGCGACGACGTAAAAATCAATTTGGGCGAGAAGAACAGCTGGACTAGGTATCCTGGCACCGTGGGACTGTGGGAACTTATCACTAAGAAGAAACCTAAAGATTATACAGACGAGGATTACCAAAGTTACACAGAAATTTTAATCATGACGGACGCCCTGTACCAAAACAACGATGCAACACAGAATCGCGTGAAATCTAGCAGTGGAGAAAAGTACAGGAACCTCATCAAGCCAATATGGACCCAGCTCAAGACTGGCAGTGGTGTCAAACTCTACAATACCCTACCTAAAGAGTTTGTTTGGGTAGACGACGTAAGGAAGCTTGTAGATCGATTGCTGGTTATCGCAGGCGAAGAAAATGCAGGCAATCGCAACTTCCACAACGAGAAGGTGGGCATTATGGACATGATTAGCACCAAGCTTAGCAACTTCATTGTCAACGACAGCAAGGGTATAGGGCACCTCATCAAAATCATCAACACCCTGCCTCCCAAATTCTGGAATATAGCCGAGGGTCGAGGTTTGGTGAACGATATTATCAACAAGCTACCCTTCGAAATGCACCTGCCAGGTTACCAGTACTGCGGTCCGGGTACAAAACTCGAACAGCGACTGCAGAAAGGAGACAAGGGTGTGAACCCAATGGATGCAGAATGCAAGGATCATGACATTGCTTACAATACTCACACAGATCTCGACGCACGTCATGATGCCGACAGGAAGTTGGAGCATGCAGCTTTCGGGAGACTCGTCAGCAGAGATGCCTCGCTAGGTGAACGGGTTGCTGCATTGGGTACGACCATCGCCATGAACACAAAACGAAAATTGGGGTGGGGGCTGTAAATAAATAACACTCTGTGAAAAAAAAAAAAGCATCTTGTATAACCGACCTATTAGGGGGGCAAAGCCTTACCTTTTCACGATATATATAAATAACATACTATTACCATGAAACCCAAAGGTGTCGTTTACCAAATACCTTACGCAAACCTCAAGTCTCTCGGAGCTCTTGATGGTTTGCTCACCAAAAAGCAGCGCGAGAAGAAACATTCCTCTCTGGCAAAAGGTCATGGAATGAAATTGCTGCTTAGCATTCCTCAGTTGAGGAGGTTACAAGGTTCGCGAAAGCAGCAGCAGAGGACTGGAGGTTTCATATTCAGCATCCCGGCTATCTTGGCAGCATTGGGCGCTGTTGGCAGCTTGGCAGGAGGCAGCGCCGCCATTGCCAAGACCGTCATCGATTCAAAAAAGAATAAAGCCGAGTTGGAAGAGCAGAAACGCCACAACCTGGCTATGGAGAAAAAGGGAAAAGGTGTGACCAAAAAGCGAAAGAACAACCTCGAAGCTTTGAAAAAGTTTTAAAAAAAGAAGAGCCCCTGTCCAACTTCGATATTGAATCTCTGATCGAATTGTTGGGGGTCAAGCACTTCAGGGGCGTTTTCGTGTCTAATTCTCTACCTTCTGTTGTGAAGAAAAAAGAGTGTGGTGTGGTTAACCTGGACAGTTACGAAAATCCGGGTACACATTGGATATGCTACCTCAAAGCCAACAACAACAACAAAGCATTTGTTTTCGATTCATTCGGAGGCACGCCACCTGCTGGGTTGGTAAAGTATCTCAGTGTTGCCAACCTCTACTACAATGACGAACGCATTCAGTGTTTCAGCGATTTGAACTATGGCCATCTCTGCGTTTCCATGCTTGTCTTCCTCTCGCAATTAAATAAACCAACAATCGAGGATTTCCAGAAAGCATTGTGGCACCTGAAGCACTATGGGAGTATTCCATCTCACAAGCGAGACTTCGCTTCTGAAACTCGCATTGCATGACGATATCATCTATCCTAAATCTATTGCTTTTCGCGCATTCTACAGCATGTACCTGATACCTAACGTGACGGTACACAACAATACCATTAAAATTGGCAGCGAGAAAATTAGCATCACCCCTGGCCAGTACAACCTGTCTACCTTGCAGGCTCAATTACCAAGAAGTGTATTGCTGTCGCAAAATTCTGTAACTCACAGGGTAGAACTGGTGTCTGCCACGGAAACCGTAGACCTGGGTACCATTGGAGAGCTTTTGTTATTCGAGAACAACACAAAGCTCGAACCTGGCATCAAGCACATCGGTGCTAACATTCCTAAATTTCTAGCCATCGAGACTCTGAATATACATTGCAATGTGGCAGAAGGTATGATCACTAAATCAAATCCTCGGACGGCATCCCAGGGAGTCACAAGCAAACAGGTATTATCGCTACGTTCAAACCAAACTCTGAGTTCATGGACGATATACCCCACCGATATACTTTCCTGTATCTCGTAATCGCATAGACAACATAGAATTAGCTATTACCAACGAGAAGGGAGAGGTGGTTGATTTTGCAGGAGATTAACATATAATAAATAACCATCATGGAGCAAATCGAAAGTTACGAGTTGCAGTCCTTCCCACCCAATCGTCGCACGTTTGCCAACCTCAACGAAGCAAATCGAGAGATAGAATACGACGTGGACGTCGGGGACGGATTCATTCACCCTCACAGAGCCGATTTGTATATCAAGTTTGATGTTGTGAAGAGAGACAACGGCGAAGCATTCCTTGCCAATGCAAATTTAAGACTCGTAGATAATTTTGTGCGGCACTTACTCTCGCAGGTCGAAGTTAGAAAGCATGGCACCGTCATCGATAGGGTTGACTACCCCGGGATTACCTCTACAGCTGTGGGAACACTGAAACTCTCCATGACCGATGCAGCATACTACCAGGCAGGTGGATTCGAAGCAGGTACAAAAATCAAAACTCAAAGTCACACGGTACTGTTTCCCATGCGCCTGCTTCCAGGCTTCTTCTCCGACTACACAGAGATTATGTGGAAGGGTGGTTTGCGCGTCACTTTTCGCAGAAGCGCAAACGACAACAATGCGCTGATGCGTTACAGCACCTTGAGTGCAACACACTACCCGATCCTGCCAAGTGCATCATCCAGTCCATGGAGCTGCGCATGCCCGTAGTGGAATACGAAACTAACTACGCTCTCAAGTACAAAGCAGACATTTTGAAGAATCCCCAAGTACCCATCCAATTTTACGGTTACCAGTGCGTGCAGAAACCTGCTTCCGGCAACCATTTTGAATTTGACGTGACTACACAGTTTAACAGTATTCGGTACGATATGCCAGAGTTTGTGGTCGTGCTCTTCCAGACGGGGGAGGACAACAACCAAGAAAAAGATTCGAGCCAGTTCGACAATTGCAAGATCAAAAACATCTACCTCAAAAATGGCAGGAACGAGATATTCCCGCGTGAGAACTACAACCTGAACATTGCAAACAACGACTACCTGAAACTGTACGAGGCATACACAGCTTACAAGAGAGTGACCTCCGGCAACGTGGACGTGTACTACAACCCCAATGAGTTCATAGCCCGCAGACCCATGTTCGTCATTAACACATCGAAGAGAAAACAGGTGGTTGTTAACGATCGCACCAACATCAAGATTGTCTGTGAGTTCCACGATGCTCTGCCTGCGAACACACTGTGCAGCGTCATCCTTATTGCAGAGAAAACTTTTGTGTATGATGTCAAGAATGAAAGAGTGACTGAACAGTTTTAAATACAAAAAAAATTGGATAATTCTATAAAAAATTACACTGACCTTAGATAAAAAATATTCTTCACACATAAAAAAAAAATCACTATCCTATAGAAATTTGTGGCAATACTGAGTAGTGCCAACTTCTATTTGTAGGTTAGCTTCGCCTGTGAAATATCATGTGGTGAAATTTTTGTGGAGTTGTTTGGCAACACTGCGAGCCCCTCCCACCCTCCAAAAGTAGTAGTGGGGGCATTGAACCTGACATACATCGTGAAAAAGGGGGGCTCACACATCATAAAAAATACATCGTAGCCGTTTACGCTGAGGACCCACCCCACCTACAAAAAACCACCCAAATACATCGTAGGCTTTTACGTTGAGGGCCCACCACCTACAAAAATAAGATTGAGCAAAAAATAGGACTAGAACATCGTCAAATGGTATAAAATCAACAAAAAACATCAAAATCATCAAAATATGTCACAAGTGAGGTTAAATACCAGGTCCACCTACAAGGGTTGCGTAGAAACAACCATTTTTTACACTTTGTAGGTTATTTTAACCCGTAAAAGGCTGTAAAAAAGTGAATAGGTTAAGTTATATCACGTAAGATCATAGCATACCTACAAAGATGAGGCTCCAAAAATGGGATTGAGCAAATAGGGCTAGAACATCGTCGAACGCAATAAAATCCATACAAAAATCATCAAAATATGTCACAACTGAGGTTAAATACTAGGCATACCTACAAGGATTGCGTAGAAACAATACCTTTCAACTACTGTGTTGTTATTGTGAGAGTGATGATAGTTCATAAATCATCACGTGTCTATCTGCCCCGATCAAATGTCCGTCTGCCCCGAACGTGCGGGGTAAACGGACACTTGCGCATCCGGGGATTGATCAGACTATTTTGAGACAGATGTTCATTTGCTTTCATACTATGCGCTATCATGTGTTAACTAAAGGTTCACACCTTTTATGCCAATAGTTATTTTCATTCTTCAATAAAATGTTTCACATTGTGCTTAGGGTGTCCGTTTGCCCCGTCCTTACCCTATGTGCATTTTAAAGGCGAAGAAATTGAACGATGTAGCCCATACGAAAACCAAGTATACGGGAAGAATGCATGTTAATAATAATAATTACTCTAAAAAAGGCAAGAATGCCCTGCGCGCAGGGAACTCCTATAGTACGGATTTGACAACATAAGATAAGAAGAGTATCTACATCCCGCGAACCCCCAAACCGAGGGAGAGAAAGGTCCTATTGTTAGATTCCCAGTGGTCCCCTACAGGAACTGAGTGGGATAATAATTTGTATTGGAAGTCGCGTACCGCCAAAATTTTAACAAGTTTGTATTGATTTTTTGGGGATCCAATTTTGTTTTGCGGAAGTAACTTAGAGAAGTGCCACAATAATTCAAACATCGTTTTCCACGATAAACTGTGAAATGGGCCATGCTTTTTAATGTTGTAAACGTGGAATGTGGCTAGTAGCCCTCTAAGTAGTTCAAAGAGCGTGTAAGGAGGTCACTAGTGTGCACGTTCATACGGGTTGATGTGCAGAACGATGCGATTTCCCAACACTTTCGCTTTTGGCACTTACAACGTTTACCACTTTTAGTCCTCATTTCACAATGTTTTCGTATTTTTACCCAAAAAACGCTATATGTACGATTCAAGCAAGAGTTTTTATTACATATTGAACACACAAAATATATTTCTTCAACTCTAACTGAAATGTATTCCTATTCTCACTCAAAGAACACAATTTTACCGATTCGATCCACATTTTGTATTGCATTTTGGACACACAGTGTGTTTCGTCAACTTTTAGCTTATTATTTTACAAGTTCATTTCCATTTTTACTCGAATAACACAATTTAAGCTATTCAGGCAGTAGTTTTTAATATATCTTTCACACACAAACAGATTTTTTCAACTTTTAACTTATTACTTGCACGTTTAGGCTTATTTTTTATTGTAATAACACAATTTCATCTATTTTGGCAACATTTATTTATTGCATTATGAACTTACAAAGAAATTTTTTCAACTTCTTGTATTCATTTTTTATTTATTGCGTTTTGTATCTTCTATTTACTCATTTTTAACTTAGAGATTTGTTTTTTATTTAAATAATTTCTCTAATCACTAAGGAGGAAGTGTTTTTAACTAAATCTTAAACCACAGATATATTATTATTTTATTATTATTATTATTATTATTGTTGATGTAGTTGTTGAATGTTCTTGTTGTTGTTGTTAGGGTTTATTGACTTCCACTATGCAATATTTTTGTTTTTTATTTCTATATATATTTAAGTCAGGTTATACATGCTACGAACGAAAGCTTGTTTATTTTTGTTTCATCGGTATTTTCTTACTGTTAGGGTTGGTAAAGTTTCCTAAATGTATGAGTAGGGTTGCATATATTCTTCTTTTTGCATGTTTCATTATATGACGTGATCAGCACCATGCTCCAAGTGTCTTTACTGCGTGTTTCTATTCTATTGAGGCTTAGTGATTCCTAGAACCACTTTATGTATGACAGAAAGCTTGAAAATTTCGATCTCAGATAATCCACAACCATATGTCAGAGTTTTTTAAACTACATTTCAGACTTACTGTATTGTGTGCCACAAGAATATCACTGCTTGCTTAATTTTTAAGTATGTTACGCTGTTATTGTGTTTTTAGCTATTGCTTACTAGATAAACTATACGAATTGTTTAATATTTGTACACTTTGCACTTATACGATGCCAAACTTTTACTGTAACTAAAATTATTATGTGTCTATGAGGGCTGAAATCCCTTTACCAACGGATATAACTGGACGTTTATTAATATTGTTTCTTTTCACCCCTTAAATATAACAATATAATGACAAATCACAGGACAAGACGATGCTAGCAGACGACTACGTGGCCCTTAAGTCCACCTGCCAAACTTTTATTACCATTCTACGTATTTAGCTTTATTCAGGTTACTTTTCAAATATTACTGACCTTCTTTAGTGATAGACTTAATATCAGGGGTTATTTGTATCTGTTATATAACGGGTGTCCCACTAGCTTTCGAACCCGAAAAAAAGTTATAATTTCCGAACAAACATACACAGGAAAATGAAATTCACAATACACTTACCTTGTTTCATGCTGAACACGAGGCAGGGTTGAAAATAAACGCACGCGTCAAAACAAAGACGGTAGGTGGCGCCAGGGGAAGTGATGCGTGTGGTTTAGTGTGATGCGCGAGTCCCTGCATCGCGAGGATGGATCGGTACACCGTACCAGAACGCGTGTTCATTGTAAAGAAATATTGGATATCGGGATCGTATCAGACCGTTCAACGTGACGCCGTAAAGGACCATTGAAGGTGGGAGTTTTGTGTGCAATTTCCCGACAGCGTATCATTGGACCCATCTTCTTTGAAGGTACAGTAAACACACAAGTTTACTTACACATCTTCAGTGCATTTGTGAATCACTCTTTTCATCTCCCCTCTCCTCTCTTCTTCCCGTCTCCCTCTCCTCTGCTTCTATCTCATATCGCCTCCTATTCTCACCTCTTATTTCTACCCGCTCTTCTCCCTTTATCTCCTTCTCTGTCATCTATTCGAGATTCCACTGCACAATTTTCCTTTCCTCTCTTTAACCCTATTATTCTCCACTACTCACTTCTCCTCTGCTCTTCACCATCCTCTTCGTGTCTCCTCCTCTCCTCTCATCTCTTCTCCATTCCCCATTTTCCCTTTCTTTTCTCCATTTTCTTTATCTCTCTCTCTCTGTCTCTCTCGCATCTTCTTTCCTTTCCTCTTATTTCTTCTTCTCTCCACTTCTATTCTCTCTTCTCTTCCGTCCGCTGGTTTTATCTTCTCGTTTCGCCTCCTTTCCTCTTCTATCCTTTTCTCTCTTTCCTTCTTTTCTATTGTGTACAGTGCAGACTCATCAACGGTAAGATAGTGGAAATCGATTTTCTTGAAGTAGATAAACTTTATTTCTTTGCAATTTTGTAGTTTGTGATATAATACTGAATTTGTTTATAATTTCTATAATTAATTCTTGATTTTATTCGTCTCGTTTATTTCATGCATATCTGCTATCCATGTGAAAACTCTGAAATTGAGCCTAACTCTACACGAAACACACCAACGTCTTGTGTAAGTTGGGTTGCCTAATTTAAAATGTCCATGTCCTAAGACTTTTGAGAGAAGCTGTACAAAATAGACCTTTTACTTTTTTCTGCAAACACATACACTTTATATACGTTACAGAAAAGAAAAACTTTATGTGTGTGATAGATGTAAATACCTATGATTATGTTGTTTGAAAGGAGTTGAGATAAAGTCACTGGATAACACAAACATTTTATGACTAATGTCAGGAGCTCTATCAAACCTGGGAGGGAGTACCAGAAGCTATAAAAATAATCTTTCCAAACAAAAGGTTTACAAAGCAGGAGCTTCAAGATTGTAAAATAACCGTAGAAAAAATGTATGAAACGTTACGAACATGCAACTTCAATGTTTGATGTGATTGACTGACATATTTTTAATTTCACTCTGATTTTCTACCACATTTTGCTAATAGAAAATCTGGCAGTCGCCTCACCACATCCCAAGCACCCGTTACACAATCACCTCGTTTGCGTCTATCCAACTTTTTTCCTCGAGTCCCCGCCATTTCACCAACAGATTTTTTATCTAGATTGAAAAGTGATAAAATTCCGAAAACCAATTTATGTGGGAGCAACAGTTTTAGATTTATCGAAACTTCACATGTTTCAATTTCACTACAATGTTATGCATCCTTTCTACAACGATAGAATTTCATTACTTTACATGGACACCGACAGTTTTATTTATAACATTAAAACAGCCAATCTATATGAAGATGTAAAAAATCCGTCCTTGCTTGATTATTATGATACTTCTTCCTACCCTCAACCAAACAGATTTGGAATTCCATCTAGTAACAAAAAAGTTCTAGGTAAATTGAAAGACGAGTGTAACGGTGGCATCATTCTCGAGTTTGCCGGTTTGCGTTCCAAAATGTATACATTTAGAACTGAGAGCAGCATCACGAAGAAAGCTAAAGGTGTTGGTAAAAATACTGTACAAAACAAACTTTCATTTCAAGACTATATTGATTGTGTGAAGGAATTGAAGAAGCAGCTACGATTGGAAAAAAGAATCCAAAGTGTAGACCATGTGATTACAACAAACAAAGTTAGGAAAGTAGCATTAGATCCACATGATGATAAAAGATGTATTTTGTCTTGTGGGATCCACACGTTGCCTTGGGGGCACTATCGTTTAGATAGTACTAAGAAATGCATACAATGCACTTAAAAAAAACAACTTATGGCTGGCAATATTTCTATCAACACAAGCATATAAAATAACCATGCCTATGAACCTGTTTGGCTTCAGGAAGCAAGCTATGGAAGTGCCCGTCCAGCCTACGTCGTCGTCGAGTTTCAACGAACTCCTGCCTTCCATGCTATCTAAACTTAACGGTCTGTTAATTATACACTCGAATAGCATCCTGACGCAGTACGACGAGGATGTGGGCAAAACTTTCTATGTATTCAACAACAACTTGAATTATTACCGGTTCCCCATCTCCGGGAAACTGCAGTTCGACATGAACCCCGAGAACAAAGGGAGGCCAAGGTTTCCTCAGGCAAGAACATCTATCGCATCCAGCATGATAGGATGGATGCGACTACAACGTACGATGTGTCTGCTGGCGATCGCCTGTACGTGGAGCTCTTGGACGACTACGATAAACTCATCCCTCTTTTTGTGGAGATGCGAATCACCTACCCTATAATAAATAACCACAGTGGTAAAAATGCCTAACGATATTTTTGGTCACACCAAACGCGATGACCACGGTGACGAGCTTCTCATGCTCGACGTCAGGGTTAAGAAGTTGAGAAGCGGCCTGCAGGCTCTGCAGTCCACGCTGAACTCCAGCCTTCAGTCAGAGATAGCCAGCCTGCAGTCTCAGTGCCTGGACCCCGTACTCAAAATTGACACCGAGCTTAAATCGCTGCTGCAAAAGTACACCGATCTCGCGTCAATAGACAACTTTGACAACTTGGCACTGAGTGTAGGCAAGCTCCAAAACGAACTTGTGAATCTGCAGCAAACGCAGACCTCCGATGTGGAACAGCTGAAGCGACACTTGCAGGACCAAACGAGCACCATCCAGACTGAACTGCAAAACATTATCCAGAGTATAAAAACTCAAGATGACTACAATCGCGTGAATGCCAGTATTGCCAAATTGCACGAACAGTTTCAATCGTTCGAAATTCCTACGTTGGAAAGCATCAAGGCTGAGCTTCAAACGGATGCTTTGCATGCAGCCATCAACGAAGTCAAAACTAAACTCGAAACGCTACAGGACTTCATCGACAATCTACCATCGTCCAGCGAGCTGAATGCCATTGCCCGTAGCGTGGCCAACATAAAACTCCAACTTGAGACTTACGAGGATTTCGGGAAGCTGCAAGGCACCATAGCCCATATTGAGGATGCTCTCGCCGTCATCAAAAATGATCTGGCAAACGTACACGAAGCACTGGAATCCAAACTGCCTGGCATCAGGGATACTCTGGTCAGCGTCCAACAGCAGATCACCAAGCTGGAAAATCTAAACACCGAATCAGAGTTGTCGCATTTTCATCACTTGATCGACGACATACAGGCTACGTTGGAAACTTTGCAACAATCCACCCCCACCCAGGACGACATGACACAATTACAAGAAGGCATACGTGCTACTGCTGCTGCCTCGGAGTTGGAAGCGAAAAAAAAAGCTTTGGAGTCGCTCCAAAACACGGTGGCCACCCTGCCTACCTCGCAGGAACTGAAAAGCGTGAAGAGGGCTCTCAACCGAATACTCAAATCCGACGACATCAAAAACATCCAAACCGAAATTGAATTGCTTCGGGAGTCTGTTGCAACCTTACCCACCAACCAGAACATCAGCGAGCTACATGCCTTGTTTGCGGAAATTAGAAGCCAGGTCCACGACTTCGCAACCCAGAGCTCCAAGTTGACACTCGTGGAAAGTCTGCAGCAGATTATCGCCAATGTGAAAAAGCAAATTGGCAGCATAGAAGCAGGCCAGGAATCGGCCATAACCAATTTCAGTACCCAACTACATGAGTTAAACGAAAAATTCAAGAGGCTAATTGTCGATGTGAAGATCAAGCCCGATTACGACACTGTTGTCCGTGCTATCGAGGAACCCCTGGAATCGGTGAACGGTAGATTGGAGGATGTGAAGAGCGAGGTTCGAACCAATGTAAACACCCTGAACGCCAGCATCGACAATCTCAAGTCCACCGTTGTCATCGAACTGTACAGCATTCCAAACAGGGAATTTTCCTCGCTCTTCCATCCGGGTGCCAAACTCTACATGCTGACTCCTGCCAAAGCCTATCACCAGTTTTTCCTCGCCGGCACACTTCAGTTCGTTAAGGTTTCATACTGGTCTTTGCCTCACGCTACCCACTACCCAACCATGACCGTGACGAACATCAGTGACGAGCCTAAAATAAGAGGAGTGGAGTTGGTCGATTTCACACACCCCGAAAGTCGGGAGACTGCCTATGCCGAAGATGCAACTCAAATTATCGAAATAGAAATAGGTGATAAGCTGTACATAGAAAACCCGGCATTGTCTGCGGCCAGAAATCCCATCCAAGCTATATTCTTATATTCGCGCAATGTCTAGGCAGGCTATTGTGAACGAGCTGCACAAACCTGCACGGCGAAACTACAAACGACTGGCGGTAGTGACCAAAGGCATAGACGACTTGTGGGAAGCTGACCTTGTGGAAATGAGCAGTGGCAATTTAAAAAAAATACATAAAATCAACAAGGGATACAAGTATCTTCTCACCGTCATAGACACATTTTCAAAATTTGCGTGGGCTTTACCCCTCAAGGCAAAAACAGGAACCTGCGTGGTGGAAGCATTCAAAACTATTTACGATGAAAGTGGCAGGCAACCACGGTTTCTTCACACAGACAACGGAAAAGAATTCTACAACTCGGTCTTTCGGCAATTTATTCAAAAACGAAATATTCAACATTACTCCACTTTTAGTCACATCAAAGCCAGCATAGTGGAACGTTTCAACCGAACTCTCAAAACACGGATGTGGAAACAGTTCACGCTTCAGGGAAATTACAAGTGGCTCGACATGCTTCCCGAAGTTGTAAGCGATTATAATCACAGTGTGCATCGCACGATAAACATGAAACCGGCTGACGTCAACTAATCTGACGAGCGACGATTAATTTCTACGGTTTATTGTCCAAAGTACAAATTTACAAGCAAGAAACCGAAATACAAAATTGGAGATCAGGTGAGAATCAGTAAAGTTAAGCGTGCGTTCGAAAAGGGCTTCACAAAAAATTGGAGTACGGAACTTTTCACCGTAGTTCGAGTCTTGCCCGGAAACCGTCACACGTATATAATAAAAGATAATCGCGACGAAATTCTGAAAGGAAGATTTTACGAAGAGGAACTTTCTAAAACAAAATACCCCGACACGCATCTTATTGAAAAAGTATTACGTAGAAAAGGTGACAATCTGCTGGTGAAATGGCTGGGACTCGAGGAAAAAAGTTGGATAGACGCAAACGAGGTGATTGTGTAACGGGTGCTTGGGATGTGGTGAGGCGACTGCCAGATTTTCCATCGGAAAGTCAGGATAGGAAAAATGGTGAGTTTCTACCCGACAACATTCGTTGCCTCATTGTTGGACCTTCTG
Organism: Lepisma saccharinum; assembly: GCF_977018435.1. Lineage (NCBI taxonomy): Eukaryota > Metazoa > Arthropoda > Insecta > Zygentoma > Lepismatidae > Lepisma > Lepisma saccharinum. The sequence goes on along the minus strand of NC_139229.1, from coordinate 196,652,460 downwards.
GATGTGGAAAAACAACGTTGCTTATTGATAATTTTCTTCTTGCACCCAACTGGTTAAACTGGAAAAACAGGCACCTGTACGTTTTCTCTAAAAGTTTGGAGCAATCGAAGTATCGCCAACTGTCGAAACTGTACGAGGGACTAGGCATAGCTATATTTGCTTCTGAAGTGATACCACTAGACTGCTGTCTCGAAAATTCGGTGGTTGTTTTTGACGATGTGATCCTGGAGAACCAGAACGAAATTCGCAATTATTTTACTCAGGGTCGGCACAGAGGCATGGACTGCTTCTACCTTGCTCAGATTTTTTCCAAAATCCCCAAGCAGCTACTCCGAGACAATGCTAATTTTATTTGTTTGTTTCGTCAAGACTACACCAATTTAAAACACGCTTACGATGATTATGTAGGTGGGGACATAAACTACAATCAGTTTTCCAAATTTTGCTCTTCATGCTGGAACCAAGATGATTTCGGATTTGTCACAATAGACATGACGAGGAAACCCAATAACGGAAAATACAGAAACAAAATTAATAATTTTTTAAACGTTGCAACGTTACAAGAAACGTCTTGACCTATTATAAATAACTACATACAAAAAAAAAAATGAAACGCAAACTTGCAGACGACAACCTGAAGCTGCGTAGCTACCTGGCAAAACGGTTTAAGGGTTGGAAATCCGAGAATCGCGGAATTTACGAAGAGAAAAAGCGTCAGGACCAACCTATCATCGATGCCATCAGTGGTCTTGGTAAAGAAATCAAAGATGTCACCGAGCAAAACAAAGAGTTAATCAACGAGCTTGTGCCACTTACTGCTCGAAATTATACCATACCCACACCAATATCCAGCATTCACACTACTCCGTTCGAACTTGCTCCGGCTCCGAGACGTCAGGCCCTAGGCAGTACCTCTTCGGACAAGCTAGTCGAACTGGGTCCGTTGGCGAGGGATTACCTAAGCACCGGGAAATTCGAAAAAGACGAGGTATTCGGATTATACCCGACCATGGAACATAACGAGGGTGTGATTTGGAAAATTGGAAAATCGAAAGTCGCGTTCGGGGGCGACGACGTAAAAATCAATTTGGGCGAGAAGAACAGCTGGACTAGGTATCCTGGCACCGTGGGACTGTGGGAACTTATCACTAAGAAGAAACCTAAAGATTATACAGACGAGGATTACCAAAGTTACACAGAAATTTTAATCATGACGGACGCCCTGTACCAAAACAACGATGCAACACAGAATCGCGTGAAATCTAGCAGTGGAGAAAAGTACAGGAACCTCATCAAGCCAATATGGACCCAGCTCAAGACTGGCAGTGGTGTCAAACTCTACAATACCCTACCTAAAGAGTTTGTTTGGGTAGACGACGTAAGGAAGCTTGTAGATCGATTGCTGGTTATCGCAGGCGAAGAAAATGCAGGCAATCGCAACTTCCACAACGAGAAGGTGGGCATTATGGACATGATTAGCACCAAGCTTAGCAACTTCATTGTCAACGACAGCAAGGGTATAGGGCACCTCATCAAAATCATCAACACCCTGCCTCCCAAATTCTGGAATATAGCCGAGGGTCGAGGTTTGGTGAACGATATTATCAACAAGCTACCCTTCGAAATGCACCTGCCAGGTTACCAGTACTGCGGTCCGGGTACAAAACTCGAACAGCGACTGCAGAAAGGAGACAAGGGTGTGAACCCAATGGATGAAGAATGCAAGGATCATGACATTGCTTACAATACTCACACAGATCTCGACGCACGTCATGATGCCGACAGGAAGTTGGAGCATGCAGCTTTCGGGAGACTCGTCAGCAGAGATGCCTCGCTAGGTGAACGGGTTGCTGCATTGGGTACGACCATCGCCATGAACACAAAACGAAAATTGGGGTGGGGGCTGTAAATAAATAACACTCTGTGAAAAAAAAAAGCATCTTGTATAACCGACCTATTAGGGGGGCAAAGCCTTACCTTTTCACGATATATATAAATAACATACTATTACCATGAAACCCAAAGGTGTCGTTTACCAAATACCTTACGCAAACCTCAAGTCTCTCGGAGCTCTTGATGGTTTGCTCACCAAAAAGCAGCGCGAGAAGAAACATTCCTCTCTGGCAAAAGGTCATGGAATGAAATTGCTGCTTAGCATTCCTCAGTTGAGGAGGTTACAAGGTTCGCGAAAGCAGCAGCAGAGGACTGGAGGTTTCATATTCAGCATCCCGGCTATCTTGGCAGCATTGGGCGCTGTTGGCAGCTTGGCAGGAGGCAGCGCCGCCATTGCCAAGACCGTCATCGATTCAAAAAAGAATAAAGCCGAGTTGGAAGAGCAGAAACGCCACAACCTGGCTATGGAGAAAAAGGGAAAAGGTGTGACCAAAAAGCGAAAGAACAACCTCGAAGCTTTGAAAAAGTTTTAAAAAAAGAAGAGCCCCTGTCCAACTTCGATATTGAATCTCTGATCGAATTGTTGGGGGTCAAGCACTTCAGGGGCGTTTTCGTGTCTAATTCTCTACCTTCTGTTGTGAAGAAAAAAGAGTGTGGTGTGGTTAACCTGGACAGTTACGAAAATCCGGGTACACATTGGATATGCTACCTCAAAGCCAACAACAACAACAAAGCATTTGTTTTCGATTCATTCGGAGGCACGCCACCTGCTGGGTTGGTAAAGTATCTCAGTGTTGCCAACCTCTACTACAATGACGAACGCATTCAGTGTTTCAGCGATTTGAACTATGGCCATCTCTGCGTTTCCATGCTTGTCTTCCTCTCGCAATTAAATAAACCAACAATCGAGGATTTCCAGAAAGCATTGTGGCACCTGAAGCACTATGGGAGTATTCCATCTCACAAGCGAGACTTCGCTTCTGAAACTCGCATTGCATGACGATATCATCTATCCTAAATCTATTGCTTTTCGCGCATTCTACAGCATGTACCTGATACCTAACGTGACGGTACACAACAATACCATTAAAATTGGCAGCGAGAAAATTAGCATCACCCCTGGCCAGTACAACCTGTCTACCTTGCAGGCTCAATTACCAAGAAGTGTATTGCTGTCGCAAAATTCTGTAACTCACAGGGTAGAACTGGTGTCTGCCACGGAAACCGTAGACCTGGGTACCATTGGAGAGCTTTTGTTATTCGAGAACAACACAAAGCTCGAACCTGGCATCAAGCACATCGGTGCTAACATTCCTAAATTTCTAGCCATCGAGACTCTGAATATACATTGCAATGTGGCAGAAGGTATGATCACTAAATCAAATCCTCGGACGGCATCCCAGGGAGTCACAAGCAAACAGGTATTATCGCTACGTTCAAACCAAACTCTGAGTTCATGGACGATATACCCCACCGATATACTTTCCTGTATCTCGTAATCGCATAGACAACATAGAATTAGCTATTACCAACGAGAAGGGAGAGGTGGTTGATTTTGCAGGAGATTAACATATAATAAATAACCATCATGGAGCAAATCGAAAGTTACGAGTTGCAGTCCTTCCCACCCAATCGTCGCACGTTTGCCAACCTCAACGAAGCAAATCGAGAGATAGAATACGACGTGGACGTCGGGGACCGATTCATTCACCCTCACAGAGCCGATTTGTATATCAAGTTTGATGTTGTGAAGAGAGACAACGGCGAAGCATTCCTTGCCAATGCAAATTTAAGACTCGTAGATAATTTTGTGCCATACTTATTCTCGCAGGTGGAAGTTAGAAAGCATGGCACCGTCATCGATAGAGTTGACTACCCCGGGATTACCTCTACAGCTGTGGGAACACTGAAACTCTCCAAGACCGATGCAGAATACTACCAGGCAGGTGGATTCGAAGCAGGTACAAAAATCAAAACTCAAAGTCACACGGTACTGTTTCCCATGCGCCTGCTTCCAGGCTTCTTCTCCGACTACACAGAGATTATGTGGAAGGGTGGTTTGCGCGTCACTTTTCGCAGAAGCGCAAACGACAACAATGCGCTGATGCGTTACAGCACCTTGAGTGCAACACACTACTCGATCCTGCCAAGTGCATCATCCAGTCCATGGAGCTGCGCATGCCCGTAGTGGAATACGAAACTAACTACGCTCTCAAGTACAAAGCAGACATTTTGAAGAATCCCCAAGTACCCATCCAATTTTACGGTTACCAGTGCGTGCAGAAACCTGCTTCCGGCAACCATTTTGAATTTGACGTGACTATACAGTTTAACAGTATTCGGTACGATATGCCAGAGTTTGTGGTCGTGCTCTTCCAGACGGGGGAGGACAACAACCAAGAAAAAGATTCGAGCCAGTTCGACAATTGCAAGATCAAAAACATCTACCTCAAAAATGGCAGGAACGAGATATTCCCGCGTGAGAACTACAACCTGAACATTGCAAACAACGACTACCTGAAACTGTACGAGGCATACACAGCTTACAAGAGAGTGACCTCCGGCAACGTGGACGTGTACTACAACCCCAATGAGTTCATAGCCCGCAGACCCATGTTCGTCATTAACACATCGAAGAGAAAACAGGTGGTTGTTAACGATCGCACCAACATCAAGATTGTCTGTGAGTTCCACGATGCTCTGCCTGCGAACTCACTGTGCAGCGTCATCCTTATTGCAGAGAAAACTTTTGTGTATGATGTCAAGAATGAAAGAGTGACTGAACAGTTTTAAATACAAAAAAAATTGGATAATTCTATAAAAAATTACACTGACCTTAGATAAAAAATATTCTTCACACATAAAAAAAAATCACTATCCTATAGAAATTTGTGGCAATACTGAGTAGTGCCAACTTCTATTTGTAGGTTAGCTTCGCCTGTGAAATATCATGTGGTGAAATTTTTGTGGAGTAGTTTGGCAACACTGCGAGCCCCTCCCACCCTCCAAAAGTAGTAGTGGGGGCATTGAACCTGACATACATCGTGAAAAAGGGGGGGCTCATACATCATAAAAAATACATCGTAGCCGTTTACGCTGAGGACCCACCCCACCTACAAAAAACCACCCAAATACATCGTAGGCTTTTACGTTGAGGGCCCACCACCTACAAAAATAAGATTGAGCAAAAAATAGGACTAGAACATCGTCAAATGGTATAAAATCAACAAAAAACATCAAAATCATCAAAATATGTCACAAGTGAGGTTAAATACCAGGTCCACCTACAAGGGTTGCGTAGAAACAACCATTTTTTACACTTTGTAGGTTATTTTAACCCGTAAAAGGCTGTAAAAAAGTGAATAGGTTAAGTTATATCACGTAAGATCATAGCATACCTACAAAGATGAGGCTCCAAAAATGAGATTGAGCAAATAGGGCTAGAACATCGTCGAACGCAATAAAATCCATAAAAAAATCATCAAAATATGTCACAACTGAGGTTAAATACTAGGCATACCTACAAGGATTGCGTAGAAACAATACCTTTCAACTACTGTGTTGTTATTGTGAGAGTGATGATAGTTCATAAATCATCACGTGTCTATCTGCCCCGATCAAATGTCCGTCTGCCCCGAACGTGCGGGGTAAACGGACACTTGCGCATCCGGGGATTGATCAGACTATTTTGAGACAGATGTTCATTTGCTTTCATACTATGCGCTATCATGTGTTAACTAAAGGTTCACACCTTTTATGCCAATAGTTATTTTCATTCTTCAATAAAATGTTTCACATTGTGCTTAGGGTGTCCGTTTGCCCCGTCCTTACCCTATGTGCATTTTAAAGGCGAAGAAATTGAACGATGTAGCCCATACGAAAACCAAGTATACGGCAAGAATGCCTTGCGCGCAGGGAACTCCTATAGTACGGATTTGACAACATAAGATAAGAAGAGTATCTACATCCCGCGAACCCCCAAACCGAGGGAGAGAAAGGTCCTATTGTTAGATTCCCAGTGGTCCTCTACAGGAACTGAGTGGGATAATAATTTGTATTGGAAGTCGCGTGCCGCCAAAATTTTAACAAGTTTGTATTGATTTTTTGGGGATCCAATTTTGTTTTGCGGAAGTAACTTAGAGAAGTGCCACAATAATTCAAACATCGTTTTCCACGATAAACTGTGAAATGGGCCATGCTTTTTAATGTTGTAAACGTGGAATGTGGCTAGTAGCCCTCTAAGTAGTTCAAAGAGCGTGTAAGGAGGTCACTAGTGTGCACGTTCATACGGGTTGATGTGCAGAACGATGCGATTTCCCAACACTTTCGCTTTTGGCACTTACAACGTTTACCACTTTTAGTCCTCATTTCACAATGTTTTCGTATTTTTACCCAAAAAACGCTATATGTACGATTCAAGCAAGAGTTTTTATTACATATTGAACACACAAAATGTGTTTCTTCAACTCTAACTGAAATGTATTCCTATTCTCACTCAAAGAACACAATTTTAGCGATTCGATCCACATATTGTATTGCATTTTGGATACACAGTGTGTTTCGTCAACTTTTAGCTTATTATTTTACAAGTTCATTTCCATTTTTACTCGAATAACACAATTTAAGCTATTCAGGCAGTAGTTTTTAATATATCTTTCACACACAAACAGATTTTTTCAACTTTTAACTTATTACTTGCACGTTTAGGCTTATTTTTTATTGTAATAACACAATTTCATCTATTTTGGCAACATTTATTTATTGCATTATGAACTTACAAAGAAATTTTTTCAACTTCTTGTATTCATTTTTTATTTATTGCGTTTTGTATCTTCTATTTACTCATTTTTAACTTAGAGATTTGTTTTTTATTTAAATAATTTCTCTAATCACTAAGGAGGAAGTGTTTTTAACTAAATCTTAAACCACAGATATATTATTATTTTATTATTATTATTATTATTATTATTGTTGATGTAGTTGTTGAATGTTCTTGTTGTTGTTGTTAGGGTTTATTGACTTCCACTATGCAATATTTTTGTTTTTTATTTCTATATATATTTAAGTCAGGTTATACATGCTACGAACGAAAGCTTGTTTATTTTTGTTTCATCGGTATTTTCTTACTGTTAGGGTTGGTAAAGTTTCCTAAATGTATGAGTAGGGTTGCATATATTCTTCTTTTTGCATGTTTCATTATATGACGTGATCAGCACCATGCTCCAAGTGTCTTTACTGCGTGTTTCTATTCTATTGAGGCTTAGTGATTCCTAGAACCACTTTATGTATGACAGAAAGCTTGAAAATTTCGATCTCAGATAATCCACAACCATATGTCAGAGTTTTTTAAACTACATTTCAGACTTACTGTATTGTGTGCCACAAGAATATCACTGCTTGCTTAATTTTTAAGTATGTTACGCTGTTATTGTGTTTTTAGCTATTGCTTACTAGATAAACTATACGAATTGTTTAATATTTGTACACTTTGCACTTATACGATGCCAAACTTTTACTGTAACTAAAATTATTATGTGTCTATGAGGGCTGAAATCCCTTTACCAACGGATATAACTGGACGTTTATTAATATTGTTTCTTTTCACCCCTTAAATATAACAATATAATGACAAATCACAGGACAAGACGATGCTAGCAGACGACTACGTGGCCCTTAAGTCCACCTGCCAAACTTTTATTACCATTCTACGTATTTAGCTTTATTCAGGGTACTTTTCAAATATTACTGACCTTCTTTAGTGATAGACTTAATATCAGGGGTTATTTGTATCTGTTATATAACGGGTGTCCCACTAGCTTTCGAACCCGAAAAAAAGTTATAATTTCCGAACAAACATACATAGGAAAATGAAATTCACAATACACTTACCTTGTTTCATGCTGAACACGAGGCAGGGTTGAAAATAAACGCACGCGTCAAAACAAAGACGGTAGGTGGCGCCAGGGGAAGTGATGCTTGTGGTTTAGTGTGATGCGCGAGTCCCTGCATCGCGAGGATGGATCGGTACACCGTACCAGAACGCGTGTTCATTGTAAAGAAATATTGGATATCGGGATCGTATCAGACCGTTCAACGTGACGCCGTAAAGGACCATTGAAGGTGGGAGTTTTGTGTGCAATTTCCCGACAGCGTATCATTGGACCCATCTTCTTTGAAGGTACAGTAAACACACAAGTTTACTTACACATCTTCAGTGCATTTGTGAATCACTCTTTTCATCTCCCCTCTCCTCTCTTCTTCCCGTCTCCCTCTCCTCTGCTTCTATCTCATATCGCCTCCTATTCTCACCTCTTATTTCTACCCGCTCTTCTCCCTTTATCTCCTTCTCTGTCATCTATTCGAGATTCCACTGCACAATTTTCCTTTCCTCTCTTTAACCCTATTATTCTCCACTACTCACTTCTCCTCTGCTCTTCACCATCCTCTTCGTGTCTCCTCCTCTCCTCTCATCTCTTCTCCATTCCCCATTTTCCCTTTCTTTTCTCCATTTTCTTTATCTCTCTCTCTCTCTGTCTCTCTCGCATCTTCTTTCCTTTCCTCTTATTTCTTCTTCTCTCCACTTCTATTCTATCTTCTCTTCCGTCCGCTGGTTTTATCTTCTCGTTTCGCCTCCTTTCCTCTTCTATCCTTTTCTCTCTTTCCTTCTTTTCTATTGTGTACAGTGCAGACTCATCAACGGTAAGATAGTGGAAATCGATTTTCTTGAAGTAGATAAACTTTATTTCTTTGCAATTTTGTAGTTTGTGATATAATACTGAATTTGTTTATAATTTTCTATAAATAATTCATGATTTTATTCGTCTCGTTTATTTCATGCATATCTGCTATCCATGTGAAAACTCTGAAATTGAGCCTAACTCTACACGAAACACACCAACGTCTTGTGTAAGTTGGGTTGCCTAATTTAAAATGTCCATGTCCTAAGACTTTTGAGTGAAGCTGTACAAAATAGACCTTTTACTTTTTTCTGCAAACACATACACTTTATATACGTTACAGAAAAGAAAAACTTTATGTGTGTGATAGATGTAAATACCTATGATTATGTTGTTTGAAAGGAGTTGAGATAAAGTCACTGGATAACACAAACATTTTATGACTAATGTCAGGAGCTCTATCAAACCTGGGAGGGAGTACCAGAAGCTATAAAAATAATCTTTCCAAACAAAAGGTTTACAAAGCAGGAGCTTCAAGATTGTAAAGTAACCGTAGAAAAATGTATGAAACGTTACGAACATGCAACTTCAATGTTTGATGTGATTGACTGACATATTTTTAATTTCACTCTGATTTTCTACCACATTTGGCTAATAGCGAAGCAATCACAACGGAGCACCAGGAGAATATGGTTTTGGTCATAAACTCTATTTGCATTTATTGAGAGCATAAAATGTATGTTAATTATAATAATACAAGATAACTTTAAAAATGAAAAATCCTACAAAATAAAGGTTTCATCATCGTGATAGCACAAAAGCAGAAACAAAGCAAGATTTGCATAGACCAGTTATATTATTAACTTTTGACTAAAACTTATTGCAAAGATTTTGGTTAATAAGTTAAATTTAACTTTATAGCAAGTAATCATCTCGACTCACACAAGCACTGACCAAGAGCCATAATAAATTCACTGAAGTAGCAGGCATTCGTCATCTGATATGCTGTTATTTGGTGCAGAAAATAGATGTTTTTGCGATTTCTCTTGATTTTAGGGAGTCCTTTTATCTGGTATCGACGATTACCCGTATTATGACATTATTTGTCATAACGGGAATTATGACTAAGGTTTGGAATTATGACTAGTTCGCTTTATTAAGGAACGTAACACGAATGTAAGAGAATTCGAGGAACGTGACGCTAATTCACGAATCCAGCTAATAATGCATGTCCATCTAGTTCCAGAATTTCTCGCAAGATGTCCTTCGTATGTTCTCAGGAGGAAAGGACCTTGCATTGTTTTGCAAAACCGTATTGTTTAGAATTTAACACTGTCTTTAATCTTGTTGTTTTTTATTATTACATTTACGGTTTGCGCGACAATAATTGATTGACTTTTGATTGTTGGAACCGCACCATAAATTCACAATTATGTGCAGTGAGGGATAATTCTTCAAATATCTGTCATGGTCGTGTTCAAAGAAAACTTGTTTAGAAATATGTAAGAGGCATCTTGTTATTAACGCTTGATTTATCAATAAATGTTACTTGAAATCAACTTAACTAAAGTGAATCATAAATAATAATATCCTAACACACCACATATTGTTAAAGGATTTTGGTTACATTTCTTGTGTGTTTGCAAGTGTACGATTTGCAGAAGTTCCGAGCGTGTTGAACAAGAGGAACGGAAACGTAACAAACGGGATGGAGGAATGGTCGGACAGATGAACTGCACGGAAAAACCGGACGGCATATTGCACGAAAGTTGATTCAAGTTGAGCAAGGAGAACGAGATATTGCAGTTAATATTTATTTGATTTTGATTCGATTTAATTTATTTTACTTCGTGTTTTGTGCCTCTTGGCTAATTTGCGAAGATGGGGATGAGTGATGAAATGATGAAATTGATGAATGGACATTCACAAAGAACCATGCCCGAGCGGGATTCGAACCCGGGACCCTTGGCGTCGCAGCGCGATGTGCTAACCACTCAGCCACAGGATCCTGGAGTTAACATTTATGTACGATGTCAAGATGGCGGATGGTAGACGGAGTACGTTTCTTCGCTCCTCAAGTTCAGTCTGTATTCTTGTAGTGTTTTGTGCCATTTGTGTTATTCAACGTCATGAGACTGTTAAGTTACACCCCGGCTCGTCAATGTGGGCTAGGGATCCTGTAATCATGAACTGGATACTTGGTTATAGAAGTTACTTTGTTCCTGCTATTCAAATTGTTCCCGAGCTCTCCGCAGCCATGTCTCGGCCGCCGGTACAACGGGACCCGCTCCCTCGAGGTAAGTCAACAACCCTCGCCAGCTACCGTCACTTCCTGTGCCTCGCGCTCCTTTGTGGTGACGTTCATCTGAACCCCGGCCCCCTTCAACGGAACTCTACCTCCCTCTCAGTTTATTACCAAAATGCTCAAAGCATAAAAAATAAACTCACCGACTGTACTATTCATCTGACGGAGCTGTTAAACTATGATTGCTTGGTGTTTACGGAGACCTGGCTGAACGATACTGTTCCAGACAATGAATTGCCTTTTGCGAGTCACTTCAATATTTTTCGAAATGATCGGCCAGTTGGAAGAGGAGGGGGTGTGATGGTGTGCGTGAATGTGAAGTGGAAAAGCAAAATTCGAAAGGATCTGAACCGTGACTGTGAAATCGTGTGGGTTGAACTTAACATTGAGAAAGGTAGAAAAATTTTAATTGGTTCGTACTATCGACCGAACAGAAACTCTCCCGTGCAAATTCTGGAAGCCTGCAGGGATTCAGTCTTGGCAGCCTTAACGTGTGGTGACGTAATGCTGTTTGGTGATTTTAACCTTTCCATCGATTGGAACACCCCCACGTCTGGTACTCCAAACTGCCCGGCTGATCAATGGTTCATGGACACATTCGTGAATGGTATTGGTCTGAAGCAATTCAACATGCATAAGACACGCGGTAACAGCAACTTAGATTACGTCCTGGCAACCCTGCCTGATCCAGAAATAACCCCGGAAAGAAACATTTTACCATCGGACCACGACTCGCTAGATGTCCTTGTGTACCTGCCCCCCGTGGAGAAGAGAAAGTCTCGACCGCAAAAACAGCCATATCGCCTGTGGCGGAATGCACCCTGGGAGGACATTCGCCGAGCTCTTCATTTCTACCCGTGGTGTCTGGTGCAGGATGATGACGTCAACAAATCAGTGGAGATGTTTGTGGACGTACTGCACGCCGTGATTGATGACTTCGTGCCGGCCAGGAAACCGAAATCGACAAAATATCCGTTGTGGTTTGACAATGAAGTTCTCCTGGTGCTAAAAAACAAAAAGGAAGCCTGGAACCTGTGGAAACAAAGCCCCAATGTGCATACACACCAAACGTTCTGTAGTATTAGACGTCACTCCAAGTATTTACTTAAGAAAAAATATAAGGACTACGTAGACAACGTAACAGCACAGTGCCTTACCAATCCAAAGAAATTCTTTACTTTGTTAAATTCAAGAAAGCAAAAACCACGCGTCCCCATGGAAATCAAGTACAAATCGGAATCAGCCTGTGGAGATAAAAGAGTGCACTTATTCAACAGTTTCTTTCACGAAAACTTCACCTCGCATGCTTCAACCAACCCACTCCCCGACGTGCAGTCGGTCTGTTCACACTCTCTCTCCACTATCAAAACATCTTTTCATGAAGTTAAATCTCTCCTTGCCTCATTACCCATACACCGCTCTTTAGGACCAGATGAAATTCCCACAATTTTCCTCCGTAACACTGCCGACTTCTTGGCTCATCCTCTCTCTCTCTTGCTAAATAGGTGCTTCTCTGAAGGCATGTTTCCTCAGATGTTCAAGAAAGCCAACGTTGTACCCATTCACAAATCTGGAGACAAAAATAGTGCTACATCATACAGACCAATATCACTCCTGTCACCTCTGTCTATAATCTGTGAAAAAATCATTAAGGACAGATTATTCAGATTTACATCTCCGCATATCGGTACTGCCCAACACAGGTTTCTTCCAGGTAGCTCTTGCTTGACTAATCTTTCAGTTCTCCTTTCACATGCCACTAGGGCTATTTCCAAAAATTTCCAGCTAGATGTGATATACTTGGATATTTCAAAAGCCTTTGACAAAATAAACCATGCTCTTCTTATTCACAAATTACGAACTAGATTTAACATACATGGCAAATTTCTCTCCTTAATCCAGGATTATCTACACTCACGGACACAGCGTGTCACCCTTTCAGGCGCCTCTTCTGATTTTCTTCCTGTCCTGTCTGGGGTACCACAAGGGAGCGTCTTGGGCCCTCTCTTGTTCATCCTATACATGGACGATCTCCCTCAAAGACTTTCCTCATTTCCTTTCAATTTACTCATGTTTGCTGACGACTGTAAACTTTTCAAAGAAATCTCAACCACGCAAGATGCTGTGATTCTCCAGAATGCTCTTTCCGAACTTGTCACATGGTGTAACCAGTGGAATCTACAACTTAACCCACAGAAATGTTCCTCCCTCACAGTCTCTTTAAAAAAGATCAAAATACATTCTCATTATGTTCTTGAAAACAATTATATTACTAATGTTGCGACCCAAAAAGATCTAGGTGTTATCATAGATGAAAAGCTGAACTTTAAGGAACACATCGCAGCTACAACTAAAAGTGCAATGCGCCTCTTAGGCCTCCTGTACAGATTCACTGAAATTGATACTCCAACTTCTCTTAGCCTGTTTTTCAAGTCATTCATTTCTCCGATTCTCGAATACTGTTCTCCAGTCTGGGCCATGGCTTCCAATACAAATCTTTCTAGCATGGATTCCGTCCTCAGCTTCTTTACCGCCATTGTTCGTCATAGAATTCCTTCTTTGCGGCATCTTCAGAAACCTGACATCCTGACTACTTTGAACATTCAGTTACTGCAGACCCGACGCGATATGGCCGATATGAATTTTTTCTATAAAATCATCAACGGGAAATTAAGATCTGAATCTCTTCTTACAGAATTCAACTTCAGAGTTCCCTCTCGATCGACCCGAAACACTGAATTGTTCCACACCTCCACAGCTAGGCTTTCTCTTATACAGCGCGCTCTATTCCACAGGCTGCCCCAGTTCTACAATAATTTACCCATAAACATAGACATTTTTACCCCTGAAAGCATTTTCCGATCTTCCCTAAAAATGAATATGTAAATCTTGTTTGTTTCCTTGTTTATGCCTTATGTTTATATTTAACTTTTCTTGTTTTTACCTTAAACCATCTTGACTTGTTCTTGTTATTTGTTAGAGTTTTCAGTGTAAAATGGCCTTAAAAGTGCTGTATCTGAAACTTTGAATAAATAAATAAATAAATAAATAAATATCATTAGACGAATCGAACACGATGGTGCACGGAACAGTTTGTGGTATAATTACCTGGAATAAGTGACAGTGAAAGAAGAATACCAGTGAATATTCGTCAACCAGCATCGTCTCTTTCTTTCTTCTAGCCGTGAGCTTGTCTTATTATAATAAGTGACTTCCGATCACTGGAAACGTAGCGAGTTCACAGTAGATCTACTGTAGTGACGTATATACATAATGCTAGTATATGGTGCTTCGTTATAAAGGCGATAAACGTTAAATATCTCCGTACGACAACAACGACGACATTTGCAAAAACAAAAAACAAAAAAACGCAAACCTACAAAACTCCGTTGCTGAAAGGGCTGAATTTGTGCCATAGATTTTTAAAGTTCGTCCTAGTGTTTGTATAAAGTTTGAAGCCAGAAAAAGAGCGGATCAAAGGTGAGGCGAGGCCCTTGAGCAAGCGTCCTTGGCGACTTCCACCGAGGAACTATTTTATTTTCTGAAAAATTGGTAAATAATTTACACGGAATGAAACATAATTACATACAAGAACTTAATAAAGGGGGCGAAGGGGCGCCTCACTACCCTAGGGGCGACAGACCCTCAAGGCCCTTATTTTATTTTTCAATAATATGCACGGATAAATGAAATAAAGCAAATTTGTGGTATTTTACCAAGAACTACAGTTATGGGGGAACAGGAAGTAGCAAGTGACTAAAATAGGGGCGACGAAAGATAGGAGGTGACAAGAGGTAAGGGTGCAACAAGAGGCAAAGATGAAAATGAAGATGGGGATGATGAGAGAGAGTGGGGAACAAAGATAAGAATGACGAGAGATAGGAGAGACGAATGATAAGGGGGCGACGAATGACAAGAATGACGAATGATTGGGGCGACGAAAGATAAGGAGGCAAACAAAGATAAGAATTACTATGGATGGGGGCGACGAGAGACAGGGGCGAGCAAAGATAAGGATGGGTGCGATGAAAAATGGAGACGACGAAAGATTAGAGAAAGGCGAAAGATAGGAGACGAGAGATAGGAGACGAACAAAGGTAAGAATGACAAAGGAAGGGGAAGCGACGAAAGATAAGCACTCATTTTTTTTCATGCACAGACACTGTGGAATGAACGGCCGTATAGCCAGGAAGAGGGAGAGCAACTGACATGTAACCCAGCGCCACTCGATGATGAATAAATAATTAGGTCAACTACAACTATCAGTCTAGTTGCTTGCTGCAAGGGCGAATTAAAGGCGATCATTCTTCTCCTGTACCCCTCTCAAAGGCTTTATTTTTTTATTAATTAATAATTTTTAGTTAGTTGGAATGAAAAACATCAAATATTGTGCAATTTTATGACATACCAAGAGCTAAAAATTAGCAACTGTCGTATACCGATAAAGATTACGCCAGACCTGATCTGTGTAATCGGTGTGCGGCAGACCTTCTTACTACATGTTATCTAACGTTACTCTCTATTGTCTCGTTTCCGTCATGTATGCTGTTAATACGTATCGTCCTTCGTGAAAAAGAAAGGTCGTGTAGTGTCTGTATTATGATCTGAGTTGTCTATGGATATTATGTTGATGTGTTTGTGAATTACACGCATTTGTTTGTGACTTCTATCTGATTGTATTCTTTCTGAACACGCGTATATGTTAACTTCACTTCCACGTACTATACTCCGGAAACATTAGCCTTGTAGGCCAACGAGGCTCTGGCGTCTGGACTCACGGCCAGTAAGATCCTCCGTAGGGCTGTGTGTTGTCCTGTGCTTGGTCCTTATACCTTCAGTAAAATAAGTACCCGGAATTTGGCTGGTAAAAGTCCCACATTGGAGGTATCGAGAATTCATTTTGTCCGTAGGATGGCAGCACTGTACCGAATGACCACGCAGAGGGGTAGAGTAATTTATCCATCAGTTTGTGAACAGCAGCTGTTTACGTTCGTTGTGTTGACTAGTGTCCTGCGATTTGCAGAATGGAGACAAATATCGAGCAAAAAATTTGTTTGAAATTTTGTGTTGCCAACGGACTGTCGTGTGCTGAATTGTTGAAAATGCTAGAAAGGCCTTTGGTGATTCATGTCTGTCGAAAACACAAGCGTATGCATGGTACAAGGCTTTCAAAGAAGGCAGAGAAGTTGTTGCTGATTTGCCCCGTTCTGGTCGACCTTCCACGTCGACGACTGACGAAAAAGTCGGAAAAATCAGGACAATGATGCTTGAAAACCGGCGTGTGAGTTTGAGAGAGGTGGCTCGTGAGCTTGGCATATGACACATGTCCGTTCACAACATTTTCACTGATGTGTTAGGCATGAAACGCGTCGCGGTACGACTTGTTCCGAAGGAGCTGAATTTCCTGCAAAAGCACATCGTATGTTGCTAAAGACATGATTTTGCGAGCCTCTAGTGACTCAACCTTCATGAAATGCATCATAACTGGTGGTGAGACATGGGTGTATAAGTATGACATGCAAACAGGTCAACAGTCGTCGGAATGGCGCTTCGAAAATGAACCAAAACTAAAAAAAAAAAAACACGCCAAAGTCGCTCAAAAATTAAGGTAATGCTCATTGTTTTCTTTGATTGTCGTGGTGTTGTGCACTCAGAATTCCTTCCAGCGGGACAAACTGTGAATTAAGAGTTTTATGTGACCGTTATGAGGCGTCTGCGTGAAAACATTCGCCGGAAAAGACTAGAGTTATGGAAAAACAATTCTTGGATTTTGCACCACGATAATGCGTCGTCGCACACGTCGAATCTTGTTCGCGAGTTTTTGGCTAAGAACTCAACACATGTTCTCGCCCAAGCCCCACATTCTCCAGATATGGCTCCGTGTGTTTTTTTCTTTTTCCGCGACTCAAGTTACCACTTCGGGGAAGGCGTTTTGAATCAAATGAATCCATTAAAGGAAATTCGCAGAAAGACTCAGGGCGATACCGTCTTCTGCGTTTGAAAAGTGTCTTGAAGACTGGGTTAAGTGTTGGCATATGTGTGTTGCATTGATGGGCTCTATTTTGAAGGCGAAACAATAAATGTTGATGATTAACCACGTATTTTGTGTATTATTCACAAATTCTGGGTACTTTTTGTACGTAGTACTATGTGCCGAGTGTCTCCATAGAGCCTCACTTTTTAATCTGGTTAAGCAGATTGTAGTCCTCAGAGACAAATGTTGATTTTTTTCCCTTTGTTAAGGGGCTTAGTTCCCTATCATATGACGGGTGCAAGTAGCCTAAGTGCTGACACACCCAAAACTTTAATTTCAATCAATCAATCTTCCATGGACACCAGTAACAAATAAACAAAATTCATTGTTAGTTAGTAATACTAATATTACTACTACTACTAATACTAATTCTAATAATAATAATTGTAAAACTAATAAAATACTGAAGTTAATTTTATCATTATTATATATTATTACAGGTATCTAACAACGATACGTTGTTCAATAGTCAGTACCAGCCAGAATATATGTGTGATCAAGTAGAACTAAAGAGGCATCGGGCTAGTAGCACTCGCTGCACTACATAATTAAAGTTCAAATCACCAACCCTGAGACCTTCTGTAAAAAAAAAACCACGTGCATGCAGAAAGCATTCAAACTCATAGAAGTAAAATAATCCACACGAAAATCCAGCGTTGTTACAGGATTCATTACGTAAGGTAAAACATCGGCCAATTTGTAGTACTATGGGATACGCTGCCGCAAATGATGTCTCACTTTAAACCTAATGATCTTTCTTTTGTACTTATTTCTTCACCTTTATGGTTAACTCTTTGCACCAGTAATCGTTCCCCATAAATTTCGCTGCTTTCTTGCATGCGAATTGAATATATTTTACTTGCATTTCTTTAGACAAAATTATATAACATGGTAATGTATATTTCTAAGGTTTGATATAGATAGGAGTGTATTTGAAATGTGTTTGTAGATTTTATGTAAATTTTATCTTATGTAAATAAAATATATAATGGGCATAAACAACCATATGTAATGCTGTAAGTCCAATAAATATATTGATGATGATGATCAAAACAAGACAAAGAAAGTTCGTAAATTTATTGCGCTTGGAAACTTTGACAAGCATCCTAATAACTATTTTTGTTCCACCAAATAGAGTGCACATCGTAAAATAACTTGGTGACATGGCAAGGCAAGATTAGTGTGAACATTTTGTAGGAATATGCATTGTAACTTCCAAGGAGCTTAGAGATTTGTGTACATAATGATATTTTATATATAACATTAGTTATTTTCTAAAAATAATCATGTGAACAGCAAGGAAGTAGTGCCACTTTCAACATGGCGAGTTCTATGAGTGCGGGAAGGTCTCCGTGTTCTCCGAGCTTGTTTTCAAAGCACCAGCAAGGACAGCCTTTGAAAAGGGGCGAGAAACAGATTCTACCCAATATTTGTGGAACGTTCTGTCAGTGGTATCCTGTGAAACCAGTAAAAGAAGTGGTGAAGTTGGTATCCCAGTGCAGTGGTGTGTCAGTGTCTGCAGTTTTAAGGGTTATGAAACAGAGAAAAATGACCGGGAAAATTGTGTGTCCCCCAAAAAAACACAAAGTTGTGTCTCGTGTAGTACATTCTTTCTTTTTAAACCAAGAACTGCCTACTTTGAAAAAGGTTTTAACTGAAGTTAATACTGATGAAGATCTTCCAAGTTTCAGTGTGTCTACGTTAAACCGCCTCTTGCTGGATGTTGGGTTTGTTTTTGGAAAGAGGAACCGACAAGCAGCACTTGTTGATAGGGATGATATTGTTGTTTGGCGGCGAAAATACCTCCGATCCATTCGGGAACTACGAAACCAAGGTAAGAAAATATATTGCTTGGATGAAACGTGGTTGAATACGGGGCACACTGTAAGCAAGGTGTGGGATGATTGCACTATAACCTCAAAGAAGCAAGCTTTCCTCGAAGGACTATCAACCGGACTTAAACAACCATCAGGAAACGACAAAAGACTCATTATCACTCACGTTGGAAGTGAAAATGGCTTTGTTGAAGGTGCGGAACTTATTTTTGTGTCCAAGACGACTGACGATTATCATGAAGACATGAACGGTGATGTTTTTAAAGAGTGGTTTTCGTCTGTCCTTCCTAAACTTAATGCGGACAGTGTTATTGTGTTCGACAATGCTCCCTATCATAGCGTGAAATGCGAATACCGACCACTGCTTGTAGGAAAGGTGATATTTTTGAATGTCTACGTGGCAAAGGTGTTGTACTTTCAGCTGATTCATTAAAGTTAGAACTTTTGGATCAAGTTTCCCACTTGAAGCCAAGCTACGATAGTTACGTGATAGACGAAATGGCAAGGAGAGCGGGGCACATTCTGTTTCGCTTGCCCCCTTACCACTGTAAGCTCAATCCCATTGAACTGATATGGGCTCAAGTCAAACGGTACGTTGCCAGGAACAACAGAACATTCAAGCTTGAAGAAGTGAAGAGACTGACTGAGAGTGACATTGCTCAAATTTCAGCTATCAACTGGGCAGATGCAGTTCGACACGTTATTGAAAAAGAAGAGAGAAAACTGTGGGATGTAAACAATTTAATTGAGAACTTGAATTTTGAAAGATATGTTATCCAAGTCAGCGACAGGGAAAGTGAATCCGAAGACAGCTGTGACGAAGATTTGGCGGTAACTGAACCCCTTACATTGAATTAAAAATACATATTTTCCCCATGTCTCAACAGTTTGGGTATTGTCGTGACTTATGAAATGTAAAGTGAAGAGGAAGAATCAATGTTTCATTTTTCTCGGCATGCCTTTGATTTGAGTCTGATTGAAAAAGTGGCGATCTTTTCGTTCTGCCACCAGAATACAATTCTCTGCACGTCAACAATATTGAGAAATGTTTTCGTGTGAGTGAAATACTGAAATAAAGTATAGTTTAAATATGCTTACGATTGTCTTTGCTTTGTCACTAATAACAAAGGAAAATTTAGCGTACCATGTTTTTGTTAGTAAATATACACATGGGACAGGTTATTATAAAACGGTAGAAAATAAGATTTGAAAATTTTAAATTCAACAACATTTCTGTTAGACATCCATTTTGGCTCTTATATAAAATGAAAAGGTGCAGCCAACTATGAGTGTAACAGCAGATGATTGCGGTAGTCGGCGGTCATGAATCAGCTGACGCGGAGTGATACATCGAATCGCTGAGACGGTTTGTTTACAGAAGGTCTCAGGGTTGGTGATGTACACTTTAATTCGTTTAATGTTAATTCTGAGATCAAAACCAACAAGTGGAATATGTCAAATTAAAGATAATATTATACTTTACGCTACAATTATTGTTTGGAACATTTTCTTCACAGATGCCTAGGTTATTAGTAATTTAATGACAAACATAAAATTATTAGTCAAAAAAATCGATTTTCTTTTTTTACTAATCCGTGATTTACGAATTAACAGTTGCTAATATCGAAATTCTTAAAATAACATTAAATAAAGACCACATCTTAAGCTTTCGTTTAATAGAAAGAACATTGAAATCGGATTATTAGTTTTAGAGACACAGTCGTTTTGTTTTTCAAA
This sequence comes from Lepisma saccharinum, assembly GCF_977018435.1. NCBI lineage: Eukaryota > Metazoa > Arthropoda > Insecta > Zygentoma > Lepismatidae > Lepisma > Lepisma saccharinum. Next base: position 196,631,979 of record NC_139229.1, on the reverse strand, counting down.
AGTCAACATCCGCCATCTTGGATTGGCCGCCATTTCTATTAGCTACTACTTTTAGATGACAATCATGGATTTTTGGTATCTTTACACACCCATATAACTGGGGTATAAATGAAAACTTATTATACCGAACTCTAAGCTGGCCCATAGACTATCCGACACATGACTATGCAGTGTATTGTGTAAGGTAATTCACGACATTATTTCAACATGATTATACATGAACGTCAAAAGATTACATACTAATTAATTGCGAATATGTGGAGAGACAGACACCGTCCAACATAGAATATCAACATGTACTGGAGTGAAGAAAAATTTGATCTGCCTAACAAAATGCCTAAGAAAAATATGCCGAAGAACACCTCGCGAATTTCAACCGATTATCCTTGAGAAACCAGATTTCCATTTATTTTCCAGAAAGAAAAGACAATGCAGTAATTTGGCTAATAGCTAAGACAATATATTAAGTACTCACTGATAAGTGTGGCTTCTAGTGGCGCAGTTTTTAAATACAACACAAAATTAGTATGTTCGAAGCTACCTCAGTGTTGTGGAAAAATACGAATGTTTGTTTTATAGCAGGTGTAAGCACAGGTAAGTTATATTATATGCTCATATTTATATCTTCACCAAGATATAATGCCAGCAATAAGCTATGGTAGTCACTGCTCAGAGGCGCTGACTCTGAGCGGAGACAATTAGAACTTCTTGCGGATAGTAAACTGCTATTTTTCAATCTGTGGTGTAAGTGTGAAGGAGTATCTGCGTGTAGGTATGTACTAATATTAAATGTAAAAACTGTTTGTTTGTGACAACGATCTTACATAAGGTTGCAAAAATACGACTGTCTGGATACAAACAACAAAAAACACAAAAACCAGTGTAAGAGATAAATGTTTGAATGAACTAACTTATTATTGCATCATACATGTAGTCAAATAAAATTAAAACTTAGAAAAAGAGTGTAAAGTGATCAACTCTCAATTTCAACACCGATGATACCGTGTTCGAGTCTCGGCGTGGGTGTTCTTCGTGAGTGACATTTCGTCTAATCATCACTTAACCTCATCGTCGCGTTTAGTAAAACGTGGAAGATAAGCGCTGCAAAATAACAAAACTACCCAGCGTCGAATAACATGGGTACCTGGGGGAAACCCTGGGGGGTAAAGGCGGTCAGGGACGTGATGCTGATCACATCACCCCCACTCACGACCGGATCAAGAAAGTGTGGGGCCTTACTCCCACACCCCCAATACGCCTTCATGGCGGGGTGCTATGCACAGGGGAACACTTTTACTTTTTTTTATATGTAATAGTATGTTCAGAAGAAAGTTCAATTTATTTATATTATACAAACACTCTTCTTTCAGGGGGAATATCGCAACACCGGGGGTACTTTGGATCCTGTCGACAAGAAGATACCTTTTTATCTCTATGATCCTATTAAAGGGGAATTCATTATACATATATACTACTACATCGGTGAATATGAAGCGGGCTGCCAGTTAATAGAAGTAGCACAAAAATACGCAGATGAAGAAGCAGGAAAAAAGTTGAAAAGGAGAAGATACAAAAAAATATAGTTCAACATATATTACTATTTTCCATTCTTTTTATCTTGCATTTTGTAACTGTTGAGATTTGCATGTTGCACTTCTTACACAAGTGGTAATGTATTAAATAAACAGTATCTAGTGAATATAAGAATCAATTAGTGAAATTATATTAAAATAATAAATATAATTTAAATTTATGTTGTTGTTATTTTAACACGTGAGAATCCGAACATGCACAGCCAGCTGTTAAAAAAAAAATAAAAAAAATGGGACACCAAGGTTCTGAAATACTCGCTATATCACATGACGTTATGTGTCTTGCCAAACTCTAAGGTGATGAGGGAACTTCGCTACAAAGTCTACGACCATGATATTTTATACAGCGTTCTTTTTACTCAAGAGAGATATGTCATATATACAGTGTGCTTCAAACGTCACGCAATTTTAACTGATCGCATAAAATTAGAAAGCCGTAATGTAAATCATTGTTTTACATTTCTACCTATTTTAAATACTTTTAATTGGTAATACGTGCCATAGAGAAACCTGTTGAAATTATACAATGGGGAAATTATAATAAATCTTTGTATAGAATGACAATTTCGGGAGAGAAAAAGAATTTATCACAAGGTCGCAATTCCAAGTTTGTGAGTCGCGCGGAGCACCTATACCTCTTTCAGTCGCAGTTTTGAGATAGTAATTTTCCGTTTATTTACTGTTTCATGTTTCTGTTCTTCACCACAGCATACGAAGAGCCGACCAAGGTGGCGGTGTGATTAGCAAAGAGCTAGAGTCCCTGGATGTATGACTTGACGTCATATACGAGTACTCGCGACCGCCATTTTGTAGGTGAAAATCCTTGGTTGGCGCTTCAAATAGCATGAGTTGTTATGGAACTCAGGGCATCATGAAACTTTAATTTTTCAAATTGTCTTGAATGTAATGGCCAAATTATGGGTATTACTTCAATGATGAAGAAACGAACTTAATAAATATGTCAATATTTAAAAAATGATGCCTACAAAATGTTTTGTTAAAAATGTGTCAAGTAACACAAAGGGCTACTCGCTCTCCGATACATATTACACGTTATTACGTACGGAAACCTGGAATTTCGATGTTTCACACATAGGATAATAAGGCTTAGATAGATAGAAGAAGAAGATGGCGTAGTACTCGGTTCGTTTGTGCTCCGTAATTTTCAAGAAATTTAACTGTATCTGCCACTCTATTACAGAAATATGTGGTTGCTGTTACGCAGTAAGTACTGAACATTGTATATTCTGCAAAAACTAAGAAATTTATACTATATAATGTAATTAATCGGATATATTTGCACCACAACATAATGTAAACAAACGACAAGGCTGGGAAGCTATGGTGGAATGTAAACTCTTTTATACAGCGTTCTTGGAGCACAGAATCGATAAGCGAAAATGAGTGTGTGTGTAGAGTGTTCAAAACCTGTTCCCCGACAGGACATAGCCTCCAAAATACAGTGCAACGATTGTTTTACTTGGCATCACGTAAAATGTGTTCAATTAAAGGAAGCGGACGTGGAATTTATGAAATCTTCAAATCAACTCTGGCGATGTACAAGTTGCCAGAAAACGAGACGACACAGTTTACACACTGAAAAAGTTTCAGACACCTTGGAATCTGAATCTGTAGTCCCGACCCTCATGGATGTTTACAAACTGCTGCTTGGGTTGAAGAAAGAAGTTACCGAGATAAGGAAGAGTAACGAGGAAATCGAACGTGAGTTAGGAAAATCCTTAGACTTAGCCCATCAGAAATTAGATGAAAGTGTAGAATTAATCAAAAAACAATCGGAAAGTATTGCCGCTTGTGTCGGGAAGGTTGAACAATTGAAGGAAGAAAATCTGCTTCTAAAAAAGCAACTAGCAGATACGCAGTTACAATTAGATGACTTAGAACAATATGGAAGGCGTAACACGTTGGAAATATATGGTGTACCCGAAACCCCCAATGAAAATCCTCATGATGTTGTAAAAAATGTGGGAGTGGCCTTGGATGTGAATGTAGATTACAATATGATTGATGTTTGTCACAGATTGAAAAAACTCCCTCATCAAAAATCAGGTGGAATAATTGTAAAATTTGTTAGGCGCACTGATAAGGAAAACTTTTTGGCAAAACGCAAGGTAAAAAGAAACTTGAATTGTACTCATTTAGGATACACGAGTAATGAAATTATCTATATTAATCAAAGTCTTACACCTTATCGAAAGATTGTGTATGGGAAAGCCAGAAAAATGAAGCATGAAAGAAATTATGCCTATTTGTGGGTAGATAGTTCAGGGAATATAAGATTAAGGAAAAAAGAGGACGATAGGGATGTACATGTACTAAAGACGATTGAAGATGTAAATAACCTATAATATTATAAATGGCTACTTCAGATGAGATGACAATTTATTATCAAAATGTAAGAGGCTTGTGTACAAAAACCCAAGAATTCTATATAAATGTTATCTCAAATAGGTACGACATTGTACTCTTTACAGAAACATGGTTACATCAGGGTATACATGATGGGGAACTGTTTAATGGGAAATATAAAGTTTATCGGCATGATAAACCGGTTAATAATAGGGGAGGAGGAGTTGCCATTGCAGTTAGGGAAGATATTATTTCTAAGCGCATAAAGTTAGATGACAACCTTGATTTATGTTGTGTAAAAGTAACCATATGTAACATAATATATATTATTGTTGTTGTATACTTTACACCTGGTTCTAATGTAGACAAATATGCAGCTTTTTATAGGTCATTTGAAGACCATGAAGAAATCCAAAACAATAATCTTATTATTATTGGTGACTTCAACCTTCCATTAATTATAGATTCAAATTATAGGTTACAAAATGGAGGAAGTTGTTACAGAGTATTAGATGACTTTTTAAGTCTTCTTAACTTACAATCGATTAATAATATCAAAAATAGTAATAATAGAACACTGGACTTGATCTTAACTAACACTAAAAATATCATTTCAGTTTGTAGAGAAGAATCACCCCTTGTTAAACAGGACAATCATCACCCTGCTTTAATAATTAATATGAGCATAAGAAAACCAACAAATACTTTAAAAAATAATAAAAGTTTAGTGTACAATTTTCGAAAAGCAAACTTTCTGAAAATCTATGAGCTATTTCGGAACACTGACTGGACCTTCTTGAGTAGTCTCAGAAACGTAGAGGAAGCAGTAAGCCAATTTTATGATGTAGTAAATACGGTATTCGAAGCATCAATTCCAAAAAAGAAAGCTTATGTAAATAATAAATACCCTTGCTGGTTTACGAAAGAAATTGTGGAGATATTGAAGTTAAAAGAGTATCACAGAAAACGTATGAAACATACAGAGGACAGTAAATTATTGTATGAGGAAACCAGGAAAAAGTCAAAATCGTTGATAAATAAAGCTTATTTTAATTACACTAAGGAGATGGAGGAGAATATCAAATATGATTCACGCTCTTTTTGGAAATTTGTTCGAAACAAAAAGGATAAAAATAGACACAGTAATAGTGCTATGGTTTTCAATGGGAAAGTTTTCGATACTAGTCAGGATATTGCAGATACCTTTGCACACTACTTTAAATCTGTTTATGCGGATTCCCCTAGTTCGTATAGAGTATCAGGAAGTGATGAGTTACGAGTTCCACATTCATTATGTGTTGAAAAAATTACTGAATGCGAGTTTAATAATGCTATCAAGAGATTGAAACCTAAAAAAGCAGCTGGTCCAGATGGCATACCGCCTTACGTATTAAAGGGATGTTCCGAGGTCTTGAAAAAACCTTTACTGGTGATATTTAATTTAATATTGGAATTACATACCTTTCCAAATATGTGGAAATTAACACGAGTGTGCCCAATTCTGAAATCTGGAGATAGTAGTAACATGGAAAATTATAGACCAGTTGCAATCCTCAGTGCTCCAGTGAAAGTACTAGAACAAATTCTATATACTAGAATTTTTAATCATGTAAAAAGTTACATAAATAGTAACCAACATGGATTCTTTCCTCATAGATCCACTGTAACAAATTTAGTAAATTTCATTCAAGATGTTTATAATGCAATTCATAATCGGTCAAGTGTTCACACTATTTACATGGATTTCTCCAAAGCTTTTGATAAATTAAATCACGATGTATTACTATGTAAACTTGCAAACTTTGGTTTTACGAGTGACATGTTATCTCTCATTATTTCGTATCTTCACAATAGGAAACAATATGTGACTTACAAACAATCAGATTCACATCAATACGTTGTAAATTCTGGAGTCCCTCAAGGTTCGAACCTTGGTCCACTTCTGTATTATATTTATAAACGATTTGCCACATAAACTTCAGCACTCCAAACTTCTCATGTACGCAGACGATGTTAAACTGTATAAAGAAATTAATTGTACTCAAGATATGTTAGATCTTCAGAATGATATAAATGTACTCTATGATTGGAGTATGGATAACGATCTAAGGTTTAATATTAAAAAATGTAGCTTTATGGTATTTTCGATGAATAAACACCCATATGAGTATTCATACAGAATTAGTAATGAAAAGCTGGAAAAAGTGTACTCTCTCAAAGATCTTGGTGTTGTTGTTGATTGTAATTTATCCTTTGAGGAACATATTTCGAATATTGTTAAGGATGCATATAGACGACTAGGATTTCTCATAAGAAGCTCAAAGAGCCTAAATAATTTAAATGTTATTATGCTATTGTATAACAGTATGATAAGAAGTAAACTCGAATATGCGTCGGTTGTATGGTCTCCTGGGTATATATCTCATAAAAATAGAATAGAGCAAATTCAAAAAAGATTTCTACGGTACTTATACTACAAGAAGAACCAAGTATCTGCTTACCAGATGAAATTATCTTATAAGTATTTATTGAAAGAGTTTTGTTATGTAAGCCTTAGTAGTAGGAGAGAATTAGCGCAACAAATATTTCTTTACAAAACAGTAAATGGAATTCTGGATAATAGTAACTTTCTTCATCAGTTTAAATTTAATACTAGAAAATCTAATCTTCGGATGAGACATCTTTTCCTCTGTGATATCCCGAGAACAGAAAAATACAAATCATCACCCTTATTCAGACTTTGTTCTGCATATAATAATATTTCTACAAAGCATGAAAATCTGGATTTTAGTCTGCCACTTTCCTTGTTTCTAAAAACACTAAAACCAATTTTTGAAAAAGACTAGATATACATACATCTGTGAATCCATTCTACTGTGTATTTTTCCATTGTTCTGAAATTATTTTACCTTCTATGCTATTATTATTATTATTATTATTATTATTATTTTTCCGTTCAATACTATGTAAAGGCTATGTTCTGAACAATGAATATTTATGTATATGTTTGGATGTATATATGTTTCTTTCCTGTAGTACTTCACTTTTAATCTTGTGTGTATAAATGCGTTTGTGTGTGTGTTTATATGTAATCTACACTTTTATATGTTTATTATTTGAATTATGTAAGCTTTCCTGTAATTGGAGATTCTCTCTGTAGGAAGCAAACGAATAAATAAATAAATAAATAAATAATCAGTGGCGGTGATTAGGCGGTGCGTAGGGGTCAGTTGCCCCCACTTTTTTGACCAAGCACTATGCTAAACTTTATCTCAAGGCTGTTAAAGGTTCAGGTATTTTAAATAAATTTAATTCCGAACCAGGAGAGAAAATCAACAAGTATAAATGGATTCTGGACCGTAAAGAACCTTTCTAACTGTAAAGTATTTCAATTCGGTCCAGGAACCTTTTTTTCCGGATCAATTTAAATATAGGAACCTTATTTCCGGATCAATTTAAATTTGGCACAGGAAACTTTTTACCGGATCAATTTAAATGCGGTCAAGGAACTTTTTTTCGAATCAATTTGAAATACAGTCCAGGAACCTATTTTCAATGAAACAATACGTAACTTGAACCGAATTTAAATTGTGTACCCTCCCCACCTTCAGTTTTGGCACCTTGCTTCCTAGTTTTGGAACCCAGTCGCCGTCATTCTGTGTGTGTGTTGGGGGGGCGGTTGGCGTGTGTGTGTATGTATGTATGAAGTTTAGGGTTAAGTCCACTTCATGCACAAATAGGCTAATCGGGACCGAACCTACATTTTAATTTGGGATCCGAACCACTATATGCCTCCACCGGGTATCGAACCCGAGATCTCTTGATTACATGTCGACGCCGCGCGCGTTTGTGTGTGTGTGTGTGTCACCAGCTTCCATGACATCCCAAAGTTAAAGTCTTTTATTATCCATTTACAATATTTAACACAACGAACTACGAAAACATTAATATTTAGTTTTCTGACTGAATCGTTTCAACCTCCAGGAACATTTCAAATTTTATGAAACATTAGAAAGCCTGTAAATAATATTGATAATAATAATAATATGTGGCCGTGGTGGCTCAGTCGGTAACGCGTCTGACTACCATGCTACCGGCCGGTTCAAATCCAGGAACTTTCTAACGATGGAAGCGGCCCCGGCGCCCACCCAGCGTCGAATAACATGGGTACCTGGGGGAAACCCTGGGGGGGTAAAGGCGGTCAGGGGCGTGATGCTGATCACATCACCCCCACTCACGACCGGATCAAGAAAGTGTGGGGCGTTACCCCCACACCCCCTATACGCCTTCATGGCGTGGTGCTGAGCACAGGGGAACACTTTTCTTAAAATAATAATAATATACAATCTTTACCGTTCTGCATAATCTACCTTTATTCTTCGAATTACCAAATGAAAAATGAAATTAGACAGAAAAATTTTAATACATTAAAAACATACTATGAATTCGTAAAAAAATTATCAGCTTTCGTATGTACAGTGGGATCCATGAGTATTACCATGCAAATTGTCCATGACTATTTTCGTTAATTTTTTTCTTACATCCTGTGTGTTTTTAAGCGATGGACTTTTATGTATGCTGGTGCAGAAGTTGTCAACAGCTTGCTTCGAATTTTCTTTTAATTCCTGAAGCTCTTATTCAGGTCAAATAAAGTGCGCGAACATGGTGATGGACAATTTGCACGCTAATACTCATGGATCCCACTGTACGTAAATACTATTTAAATGCTGTATAATGACAACTTACGAGTCCGAGTTTTGCCTGCAAGATAATTTTCTGAAATTTTTAAGTAGCCTATGTCATGATGAGGAAAGTGTTTGTAAGACTGGAATTTTGTATCAAATAAACTTTGGGAACATAATTCTCGTGTGTAATTTGAATGTATTTATAATTTTCCAGAAATCTCGTAAATATTTGGCAACACAAGTTACCGTGGTCATAGACTACAGCTTTTAAAAAAAGAATTTAGTGCACACACAAATGTAAAAGAAGTGAAAGTGTACAAATACTAATGCAATAAGCATAATTAGCCTAACCTTCTCGAAACACCTAGATGCTAAGAACACTAAATTTAAATGACCTAATCCACTAATTCACGTATTCAAAGATTCAAAGAGATTTACTTCACTCAGAAAATGGAATTTATTGAGAATGATAAAGAAAAGCAGGTTACTTTAATTAAGAAATCCAAAGCAAAAAGCAAAAGAATGCACTTGGCCTTATGTGCTATGAGGATAATTTTGCTATTCTTAGTGACCCTGGAATTCTTTGTTCTAAAATTCATAAAATTTATATTACTTTTCGGTGAACAAGCCAGGTAATGGTAAAAATTAAAGGGCAATGCATGATGCAAGTTGTTTCTCAGGATAGGATATTGGAATATCAGCGCCTGTTTCATTATTCCCTAAAGAGGACCGTTAACTTCTAACTGTACATGGACATGTGTCTAAATCGTTTCATGCAAAATGGTATGTGTGCATGAACTTGAATCAGATTACGAATTTATATTCGTTGAGCATATATTTTAACTTTATATTCATTGGCATGTAAGTTAATGATTATTTATATTTCCACTTAGTACGTGTGACATTTAAAACAAGCTGAGATGATATCTCGTTCACTTTAGAAACATGTTTACAGAATTTCTTTTACATTTCGAGATACGTTAAATGCTGGTATGTTACACAGCTACACATTTGTTTTATAAAGCTCATTAATTCCAACGCAATAATCATAATGGTGTTCCTGTTCTGACAGAAATATTTTGCAAAGGAAGAATATGGCATCCATTGTTCACAGTGCAAAGGTACAAAATTATACACGAATTTATTTATGAAATAGTCCATCAAAATAGAACAAAGTCGTAAATCTCATTGATGGACATTATATTTATTTCCATCGTGTTTATCATTGTGTACATAATGCTTTTGAACATAATATTGTATTATGTTAAGTAAGTTGTTGAACGAGAAGGAATTGAATGTCCTGTTCTGTGACTAGAAAGTAAATACGTGGCCCTTAAACTTCGAAATATACAGGGTGTATCAAAAGTCCCATTACCCCTTCTTTGAATTGTAGACAAACCTGCAAAATGTTATTTTAACAGCATGCGTATGATGAGAGGATGGTATACCATTAAATCAGACCAATAGTCACCATTTACTCTGTGTGCACACCGCCATTTTCATGGCACAGTATTATTCGCCTCCAGGTGCGATGTGAAATCCTCCACAACTTGGCTGGCGTAAAGGAAGCAAACGCTCTGCGAACAGCTTCTTGAAGTTCCTCAGTTGTCTGATAACGATTATGGGCGACTTTCTGTTTGATGTGCCCCCATAGCGCATTATCACAAGTTGTCAGATTTGGACTTCTGGGTGGCCATTTTAAAGATGCTGGTAAATTTGGCGATCCTCGTCCAATCTGTTTGTCTCTGAACAAATCATTGAGGAATTCTCTTAAAATGGCCACCCCGAAATCCAGATCTGACATCTTATGTTACGGAGGGTTTCACATCGCACCTGGAGACAAATCATACTGTGCCATGAAAATGGCGGTGTGCACACAGATCCTCTGGAGTAAATAGTAGTCATTGGTCTGATTTAATGGTATACCATCCTCTCATCATACGCATGCTGTTAAAATAACATTTTGCAGATTTGTCTACAATTCAAAGGGTGGTAATGGGACTTTTGGTACACCCTATACAATTTTTGACAACGTATTACAATACTGACTTACAAATCACAGTAAACATTCTTTCTTCTTAAATAAAGCAATATTAGATAAATTTGCTGTTACAAGTTCGACATTCATGTCAATCAACTAGGCTCACAAATTCTCAAATGTCGTACTTAGCACTGGTTGATCCACAGGTGGTTGAACACATATTTTGCACTAAAATGTAATTGAGTTTTGTATTACATAGAAACTCACAAATGTACGTACAATTGACTAGGAAATAATCATTTTAATTTTGCGATGATAATTATTATTCTTACTTTGAAATAAATAAACTTACAGTAATTCTTTTCTTGCACTACCAGAATCAGCTGTTGGTAGACGACGCCATATTGTAGGTAAATCTCAGCTCTCCATAAGGAGAACAGATCACGAGTACTCGTATATGACGTCAAGTCATACATCCAGGGAGTCTACGCAGAGCGCTACGACGAAAAGGACCACGGTTTTGAACCTCTTGCCAAGGGTGTTCTTTGCGAGTGTCTCTTGACAAATTCCATCATATCGTCACTCATCCTCTTCGTCGCGATTAGCCAAAAATGGCAGAAAACCGACGCTAAATAACAAAAATCAAATCAAACTAAAATGAAACAACATACGGGGAAATCATGAGCGTGCACTCCGCTACAGCAAGGCCAGCAGTGGTGGCACACAGCATAATTGTTACAAAATTGCCTCAACAGAATCAACCTGCAAGCGTCCAAGGTTCATCCATTTCCGACATGGGGCCATCCGCACCCTCTCGCGGCGTGTTGACAAAAAACACTGCGACCCATCACTGTGGCAAGCCTGTAGCCTGGGATGCCACCAAGGGCCCCAAAAATCAACAGGCGACCTTGAAGGATCCAATGGGAGGGTACATTGTGTGGAGACAAATTTTGTTTTCCAATCGGCAAGGTAAAAAAGAAAGCCAGAGTGCCATCGGTTCAGTCCGTTGATGTCCTCAGTGTTACGAACTGCACAGTTAACCGTACAGATGTACTGTATACTGTCAGCGATGTAACATATCCACCAAGCTAGTTAAAATTAAAAATTATATTCATAAATAAACTATGTAGTTTCAGAGCACAGGAGAAACACAAAAATATGATTCCTGACATACGAATGATATATTCTATGTGAAGATAAACGTTTCAGAGGGTTAAGTCTATTAAGACAGCTAACATGTCTATGGACACATCCGCCAAATAGAGTTGGTAAAACTCGCTGGCCGCGGTCACAATTTTTTAAAGCGGTTTGCGAGGTGAAAAGTTACTTATTTTCGGGCGGGTGAATTTCTATTTGTTTGCTTCAAAAACTTTAGTGTTAGCGTTGTTTACTATTTATTACGGAAACAACTATGTGGTGTCAAAGTGGATTTGTGAATTTCGCAATGTGTGAAAGTCTTGAAAATCGTTTCAATCATCCGCGATCGTCTGTTGCATTAAATATGTTTGACAACAGACCAACTGAAATTCGAAAAAATTAACAACTGCACCAGGACATTCATCTTTCCCCACAGAGACGTTAAGGAAACAGTATCAGGTAGAGTGCTCATTTTTTTTTTCAGTATAACGTACCACGTAGAAACAATGAATTCTTGGTTTTCTTAAATTTTCGGGATCTGCTTACCCAACGGAAAATGCCACCGCACGCCACTGGAAGAAATTATACCAACTGCTACCACATACGTCCTTCCTTCCAGGATAGAATTCTGCTATGGTAGCATGGAAGAACCAAGTCATGAACAGTGAGAAACTTAATTGCCGTTAATTTTGCGATTGAAATCATTACATCAACCTATAAAGTGTATAACGAGGCCACAATTTAAAGCAGTGGCGCATATTCGATTTTTACTTAGGGGCGTGTCTATATTCATTGAGCAGTGGTCTTAATGCATTATTGCATGCCAGTTGCATTTAAGAATACTAACAATGTCACAAGTTCAGCGCTTGTTGATTAAAAAATTCTACCTCCGGCCGTTCAGACTGCTTACAGTCGTCTTTCGGACAGAATAAGTTTAGGGAAACTTGTCTTGTTTCTTCTACATTAGATCTTGCAAGATGGCCGCGGGCCTCCCCGATGGCGCAGTGGTAGCGTCGTCGCCATATAATCAAGGGGTCCCGGGTTCGATACCCGGTGGAGGCACATAGTGGTTCGAATCCTACTTTAAACTGTAGGTCCAGTCCCGATTAGCCTTACTGTGCATAAAGTGGACTTAAAACTTGAAATCATTCATTCAATCAAGATGGCGGCGGCGATGAAAGTGTACGCGGTTTGAAATAGTTTTGCGGAGAACACTTTGCATAGTCTGACAACATTCTATGTATTCAAGATAAATAAATTGTACTTTGAACTAATTTAAAAGTTGGTTTGGGGTGCAAGAAGAGATAAATTCATTGTTGTATATGAAGACCACACGTACTGAATGTTTGGCCTGCTCTTACACAATGAAGAGCGTGACTTCATCCTACGATTTGCACAATGCAGTCTGCATTAATAAGTAATTAAGAGCCATTCTGAGAATTTTGAAATTCGAACAAAAAAGTGATATTTGGATAGTTGTATTTTTTGATCACCGTGATTTTTTATATGATGAAGTAGGTAATGAGAAATTAATATTGTCCAATTTTGAGACCCTGAAAAAAAAATTCCCTCCCATGTGGAAAATGAAGATCAAGGTCATACCCTCCCTCCGTATTTCATGAAATGTGAAACATGAGTAAGTTTGGAATGCTGTATCTTTGGAAAAGCAACAATACACAAAACTTTTGATTTGATATACTGTTAACATAAGACTATTTGCATATATAAATTCAATTGTTTTGATGGGGCATTGTTGCTTTCCATTGTTCTGCGGTATCAAAGAAGGTCCAAAATGCAGTTTTTTCGTGTTTTCGGCCCTTAATATCTTGATTATGCAATCGTACCGCAACTTTAGAATTAGGCTTATCTCAAAACAGCATCAAGCAAGAAATAAACTAAGTATACCATCTTGTAGCTTAATATATGTTCTAAGACATGGAAATGAAAAAGATTGCAGCCTCGTCCCATTTTCGAGGAAAAAATATTCAAAATGTTAAGAAATGGCAATTTAAATTATCACACTTCCTCTCCTATCATAAAGTGGAACAGCACTTACTCCTCCCTTTCTTTGTTGCAAATGGCAAGTTGTGGGACAGTTTTCGTTTTCCTTTTTTGATGGATAGCGTAGTGGTAACGACCCTTGTAATCAAGGGAACCCGGGTTTGATGCAAGGTTGAGGTTGTTCGGATCTCACTTTGAACTGCAAGTTCCCAGTCCCGATTAGTCTTCCTGTGCATGAAGTGGGCTTAAAAACAAAGCTCTACCACTCTCTATATATAGTGGCGTACCAAAGACTGTCAAAAAGGGGAGGTGTGAGTATACATTGTTTTAGTAGCCAGCCATGTTTTTGCCATTTTTTCCTGCCATTGACAATCTTTTTACTGGCTCAAAAGAGGGTAATTTTCCCTGTTAAGTTTGGGTTCTTTGTGTTCTTCGATATTTCGGAGTATAGAGTAAAGAATACGACTAGAGTTTAGACACAAGCAAAAGTGTATAATTCACGAACAATATAACACAATCTGTATAATGAACTTACATTATGGTATAGACGCTAGACGTTTCGTTACGAAGGACGGTATAGATTTTGCGGCATACATAATGAAAACTAGATAACAGAAAACTGACGTTAAACAACATACAATGACCAGGTCTGGCGTAGATCAGCGTAGATGATCAGTCGGTACACGACAGTCTCCCCCTTTGGCAGAAGAGACTTCTGTTTCACGGAGGTTGCCCATAGCGGTCAGGCGGTCGTCTTGACCTCTGGTATCTTCTAATCGGCTGATTGTCGTTTGTTGCATTTGGAGGCTCTACTTGATCTTCAGCAGCAGGTACTGGGAGATAGTCCTCCTCTCTAACTAGGACCGGGTTGTTGCCGCGCGAGTGACTTTGATTTTGGATAATGGTGTCTTTCCCAACCTTAGCGGGATACCTCTTGATCTTCGAAAGGTGAACAACAACCACTTCATTATCGACAATTACTTTTGATTACTTCCGGACAAAATTTTACAATTTCGCCGATAGTGTATTTGGAACCATGGCTGAATTTCTTCTTGCAACGTTCCACTAGTACTTTTCCCCCCGGCATAAATGGAACAGGACCAATAGGCTGATTTTTGGAATAACCTGTTACGTGAGAAGTGGAAATATCCGTTCTTGTCTCAAACGTAAGTAAGCGTTCTGCCGGAGGATACCCATGCAATGGAGTATTTGTCAATCTACCCAAAAGTTCAAGAATGAACTTGTCCGTGCCTCGCAAAGTCATACACGAACGATTCGAAAAGTACCATGTTCTTCAACACCCCAACATTCCTTTCAGCTAGATCATTTGATTGGGGGGTGTACGGAGCTGAGTGAAGAAGCTTAATTTAAAACAAATAGAAATACTCCAATATATTCTAATAACTTTGCAAATAGTTTTACTAATAGAACCAATGTAAGAGGCAGCCATTTTTTCAGAAACAGGTATAGTAATATGTATCAGCCTAATTATTTACAACCTGATCAAGAAGTGCCTCAAGATAATAATTCTTAATGTAAAGGAACAGTGAGTAATTATAGGCCTGAGTACAGTAAAAAATTTAATACACAACATCCGGCTCAATATGTAACTGTTTGATCTAATTGGCAAAATTTTCAAAAATTACATTTGGACATAATTTTACAAGTGTTTTACAGGTTAATTTTTTGATTGAGTTGTTTGAGGAAGAACCAGACTAGCTTTCCACTGGAGCCAATGTACCTACTCCATTAATAGAAGTTCCAGTTAAACATGG
Organism: Lepisma saccharinum; assembly: GCF_977018435.1. Lineage (NCBI taxonomy): Eukaryota > Metazoa > Arthropoda > Insecta > Zygentoma > Lepismatidae > Lepisma > Lepisma saccharinum. The sequence goes on along the minus strand of NC_139229.1, from coordinate 196,616,441 downwards.
TCGTATTGATCAAATACCCATTATTTGCACAATAAATGGAGGAAGTTAGGCTAACATGTTAAATTTTGATATTTGGTGTAAACTATCAACGTTAATTGTGAATCTAAAACTAGACAAAGTGGACCACTTAAAACTCTGTGGTTTTGCTGGATCAAGAAGATGTAAGATTGTAGGATCGAAAGTAATTCCACTTCAAATTACTGAGAAATATTTTCCTGTAGAAATGTTTGTTCTCAAGGAGGTGAATGCTAATTTTGGGAACCCCGTTTTTGAGAAAATATAAAACTCTGGACCTTATAAAATAAAATTTAAAACTTGAAAACCGAATGGAAGAGAACTTTGGGCCGATTTTAATAATGAAATTACGTGAGAATCATATAAACATTAACCATGAAATCAACTATATTTTGTTAAATGATGAAAATAAATTTATTCCTCAAAGGAAGCAATTAGGAAAAGTGTTTTTGATAATTAAATTTTGTATGCTTTGCAGAAGGACTAACTGTTCGAAATTTTAAGTAAATTCCACATTCAGTTTTCAGATAAGCCACAACATGCAAATGTTGAACCAGAATCGAGATAGACACACATTTTCCAGTTACTACTGTTCCATATCCAATCCTGTGTTTAAGAGACAAGCTTTAGAGGAAGAATTAGAAAAATGGCAGAAATGGGGGATAATTTTTCAAGAATTGGGTCTCCATACATGAATCTGTTACACATTGTTCAAAAACTAGGAGGTTTATGGAGGCCAGTAGTACCCTTTCTGAAATTAACATTTAATTACACCTCAAGTGAGATTCGAACCCATAAATGAAACACTACAACGTCTCTTGGGAGCAAGTAATTTTTTCATCGATAAATTTATCTTGAGGATACTTTCAACCCAGGATTCGTATAAGTATACAGCGTTTTCTTATCGGGGAAGACAATATATATTTCAACAAGGTTCGCCCATAAAAAAACTAACTTTTTTTAGGAAAGAAAACAAGTAATTACCTTCAGATGACTTTATAACCTTCAAACTAATTACCAGAGGAGGCAATACACTTTGACCAGCGTTTATACAGGTCTTGGAAACACTGTTGATAGTCATTGACAGTAAATGTTTGCAAAATATGCGTAACATTTAATTTGATGTCCCCGACGTCGCCAAATCTTCGCCATCTTAAGCTTAGGAAAAAGGAAAAATTCAGCAGGCGATAAGTCCGGAGAATATGGAGGGTGATTGATCACTGTCACTGAATGCTTAGGAGGGTATTGTTGTACAGACAATGCGGTATGAGACAGAGCATTATCGTGTAACAGGAAGCATTAGCCAGAATCACAGAGGTCCTTCCTAACCCGCTTCATCCTGTTTCTGAGTCGACCACGCACTTCCTTGTAATACCACTGACTGATTGTTTGGTTTTCAGGGACACATTCATGGTGAATAGTCCTTGGGAATCAAAAAAATGCAATCAGCAGCACCTTTGTCTTCGATTTCGACATCCGTGCTCTACGGGCGGGAACAGTCCTTTCCACTGCGCAGTCTGTCTTTTTGTTTCGGAGTCATATTGTAAACACCAGGTTTCATCTCAACATACACTGGCCGTATCATCTGTAACGTCTCGGTAAACGATTTACCCAATTTGTAACAAAACGTTATGCTGTAACGTTGTTCCATCTTGGTGCACGTATTTTGAACGCCGCCTGCAAACGACCTGCATCCGAAGCACGCTTGCCCCGATACCGACTGCATGTATTGATTGATTGAATTTCTCTATTTTACTTCGCTTGTTGTGCCACTTTTGGCTAATTTGCGAAGATGAGGATGCGTGATGATATGATGAAATTAATGAATGAACACTCACAAACATCCATGCCCAGGCCGAGATTCGAACCCGGGACCCCTGGCGTCGTAGCGATGTTATAACCACTCTGCCACGGGGGCCGGCCCAACTGCCTGTAACAGGTTGAAACATGCACTAACGTGAAGTTTAGATATAGCTCTTTGCAGTGTTGCCAGAATACGGTACCTTTTTATTTGATTTGGTTATCTTTTTTGACAGTTCGGTTTCTTTATGGGCGGACCTTGTATATTTACCTTATGACATTCGAACAGATGTTGCTGTATTTCAAGATAGAATGAACAAAATTTTCTTATGACACCATGGTGGGGTCTTTAAGGCCGCTGGTACAGCGTCTCTCAAAAGTCTTAGGACAGCGACATTTGATACTAATCCGTTGCGCAACAGCCCATGAAGGGCCAAGGCATACCTACCGACTGCCAGTCTCCCTCCCACGCTTGACGTGCGTCACCTCTAAGCGTGGAGATCTTCAACCAGTATTGGAATAGTCGGGGGGTCAGCCCGACGTATCCCCAGCCGTTATAGTAGGTCTTCTCGACCGGATTACGCTCACTCATTCGGAGCTCCCCAATTTCCTCACGATGGTGGGTTGCCACCGGCCCTATACGCAGGCCGAATAAATTCCGACCAGAGCCGGATTCGAACCTACGCCGTCCCGCAGCGAACGAACTCAAGACGAGTGAACGCCTTAACCCGCTCGACTACGGAGGAGGCAACTAGGCAACCTAATTTACCCAAGACGTTGGAGAGCTGTGTATAGAATTAGGCTCAATTTCAGGATTGCTATAAGAAGAATAGATATGTGTGAAATACGCGAAAGGAATAAAACTAAGTTTTATGTATTTTAAAATATCTAAAAATCAGTATAATATCGCAAATGAGAAAATACTTTATGAGAGAAATAGAGTTCCTCTACTTACAAACAATCAGTTTGCTACTATTTCATCTTTGATGAGTGATGAGCCTACAGACAAAGGAAAAGAAGAAAGAAGAAGAATGGAATGGGGGAGAATATAAGAACGGAGGAGAGGAGATGAGGCAATAGAAGAAGAGGAAAAGCAGAAGATAAGATAGTATATAAGAGAAGAGATTAAATAATAAGAGGAAATGAAAGAAGATACGAAGAAGAGATGATGAAAAAGGTAAAAAGAAAAGAAGAGAGGAGAAAAACAAGATGAGAAGAAAGGAGATGAGATGAGAGGAGGAGACGAGAGTAGAGTAAGAGAGAGGAAAAGATATAACGAAGAAGAGAGGAGAGGAGAGGAGTGTAGTAGAGAAGGGAATCTTAGACGAGAGAGGAGATAAGGAAAGTGGAGAAGAACGGTGTGAAAACAAGGAGCGAGAACAGGAGGCGATATGAGATAGGAGAAGAGTAGGAGGTAAGGTGAGAAGGAAAAGGGAAGAAGAGAAGAGAGTGGACGAGAAAAGGTAGTTAAAAAATATATCGTCTGAGCGTCAAGAATCGATGCATTGATAAAATTATCAACATCAAATAATCAATAACATTTTAAAATGATGATCGTAATACATTCTCGAGAAGAAATGCTTTTTGGCCGAGTCCAAAGCAAGGCAAGATCTGCCGCGCGAGATTACACCACTAAAAACATGAATTTAATTTTCATATTTAGGTAAAAGATTCCAAATGTTTTCTCTTCTGTGTGCGTTGAAATTCGGGTTTTATTATTTAATATTTGATCGTTAATGACAAACAGAATCATTCCATTTCGCAAGTCGTGGAGAATGAACACAATTTGTTATGTCTAAAACAAAGGAAAAGTTTCTGCCACAGGTGGGGTTTAAACCTACGACCATTAGGTTAGCAATCTACAATGGTAGTCACTACCCTACTAGAATTAGGCTACCTACTTCCGATAATGATTAAAAGAGATAGGAGAAGCTGACCAATGTCAAATGTAGATGCAATTCACCTCCTACATGTATTGTGTAAAGAATACTTGATTTAATAGAAATTAGCACATGATGAAAACTATTTAGTCGATATTTGCGCCAGGTAACCTTGCATTGCATTTAACTCGAGTTGAGAAAGAAGTGAATACTATCGGTTGATTTACCACAAATATCAAATATTATTTCATTAACGTTTGCCAAAATCTTTGAATCCGCATACAATTATCATCAGAGGATCACAAACTCACCATACTAACAACCTTTATTTTTCATATGAAAATGCGCCTTGTTACGTGCAGGAATGAGCGAAGCAAACGACGAACATATGGGAAATAGTTGGTGAAAACGACGTTAGATGACAGCACAAGCAGAAAAACGGAAAGTAAATTATTAATGAATTAGGAGGAACTAGAAAGTGATCAAAATCAAATAAAACAAATAAAAGGGAATGGGTAGTGAATAAATGGTTGTAAATAGAGGATAAAAACATTGTACATATATACATTGTACATATAGAAGTTTAAGGAAGTTAAGCCGTTGATTCAAAATCTGCGTCTTTTCCTTCTGGTTGGCTTCTTGCTAGAGTTTTGTTTGTTACCCTGGTGGCGGTACATCCATATTTGTTCCCCAAAGCACGACGGTTGCGCTATATACATTTGTGGCACTGGGCAAATGGTACCGCTGGTATAACCGCGATCCTTGGTGGCGCTACAGCGCCTTGAATAACGTAGTGTGGAAAACGACCCGAGACGATGACAAGTAGATGGCAGTGCGATCGACCCAGGTGCTAATTTTGTTATGAAAGTAATGCGGCTTAGTTAGTTTTTGGAATATATTGTGTAGATTTGTTTCTCTAGAAAGGCGGTAAGTGAATTGATGGAAACAGTTATATTTGTGGAGTGATTTGCAGTCACGAAATGGCATTAATTTGGAAAGAAAAGTAAAATAAAATTAATAAATAAATAGCATGCGTAACACAAGAAGAAACATCGCAATGTGATTCCGGACGTCAGGTCTTGGACTGTGTATTAGAGTTTATTTTTCTATGTTATTAGACAAAAGCTCTGACTGCACCGTTTCCTCAAGGAGATTTTACACCAAAGCGACACGCGACAACGTTACGAGGATTTCACACCAAAGCGACACGGGTCATTCGGTCCAAGGCAACTTTCATACTGGAGTGACACATGTTGCTTGGAAAGGAGCCAATCAAGAGCAACATTTCACATCGTAGCGGCATGACGGGAATCACAGGCCAGCGTTCGGTTGGTGAAATCCTCAAGCGATAAGTGTCGCGTGCCGCTTGTCGCTTTGGTGCGCAATCTCACTAAAGCAAGACACTCATTGCATCGCGTATGCGTGAACAACAAACCACGGCAACATGTTGCAAGCTATTGAGGAAATAGCCCAGTTTGAGCGACGCAGAAGCGACAAAGCGACACGTGTGGCTTATGGTGTCGCCTAGATCTGTTGTTGTAATGTGCGGCTTATCGTGTCGCCTATCTGTTGTTCGCAAGCAACGCTTGCTAATAGACTGAAGGCACCATGTCGCTTGTCACTTAGTTGGGAACTCCCCCTGTATCGCGTCGCTTCAGTCTCAGCACCCTTCGTTTAAGGCGATCTCCTACCCCGGCGAAGGTTTGAGCAATTTTCCATGTAAGCTTATGGGCGTAACTTTAGTCACAATTATCTCGAGAACCAGGCCAATAACAGAAATATAAGTTAACACAGACATGCAGATACATAATACATAACACACTTATGGAGGTGCATGTATGTATGTTGAGTTAAAATAAATACAATTTTCGTATTTTATTTTCCACTTTACTGCTATTGTGTGATTATGCATACACGCGTATGTAATATTATTGTTAGTACGATATTTGGGGCATGAAAATCTGCTTTTAAACAAATTGTTCAGTGTTCCTCTATTGAGAGTAATTGGTTCCAAGATGAAGAAAAGGAATAATTTGGAGAAGGGGCAGATCAAGTAAATTATTCAGTAAATCTTAGAAAATGACTTTCAGTAATAGGAGAGTGTCGCAATAAAATACTTTATGGGAATTATGGCATGATCTAAGGGGGGGACGCGCTATTGGTCATGGATGGGGTGGGAGACTGATCTATACAATTGTTAGAAGTTCATTATCCAGATATTCATGAACTACTTAACCTGCGATTTATTTTTGCCGAAATATTCTTGAAATGGACATTGTGTAATTTATTTCTCTTCTTGACATCTGAGATACTGGGGAATATGCTGCCCTCAACCCCTCCTTGAGAACAGCAATGCTTTACAGCATACTTTCGCCATCCCGGTACTTCGAGAAATTTCATACTCCAGACTAAGTGAATATATATCTGTGCTGATTCTATTCGCATTCCTGAACACTTCCTTTTGTCCATTTTCAAGTTAGCCCTATAATTTCAAAAATACTCAGTTAAATCTTCCGAGAGCTTTCCTCCCCGGATATTTATACCTGAAGCAGATTTCTACAGCTCGAAAACATCTGGTGAGTTATCCTCGGGCCTCCCTCCCTTCTCCTCCCGGCTCATTAGTCGTGAACGAGGGTCCGTGAAGAGCCAGGCGACTGGGCTCTGCAGGGTTGCTGTGTCAAGAAAAGTGAAAATAGAGTAAAATGAATTAATTAATTTTCGGGACGTTGATGCAAAAAATGAAAATATTAATCAGTGGGTCTCTAGAAACATCCTTTCTCAGTGTTCAATCAAAATTTGGAAATTTTTTGTCGACTGGTTCTCGAGATAATCGTGACCAAAATACCGAAAACATCCCATAAGCTTACATAGAAAATGCTCAGACCTTTGCCGGGGTAGGAGATCGCCTTAAGGAGCTTTCCGACCGAAGTAACAAGTAGCACGCGACTACGCCATATGAACGTGTCGTTTGCTGTTAGGACCCTCATGTGCAATGAATGCTATTTTACAGTCTGGAAGTGTGTGTCACTAGTGTGACAGTGTGAACATCCCGTGTCGCTTGTCCCATTGGTTTGAAAGTTGCCTTACACTCATGTCGATGGCACTAAGAAAGTTTTGTGTGGTTCCCTTTGTCGTTTCATGCATTCATCATTATCATCATCGCCGCGAATAGTTTAAAGCGGAAGAAAAGAGACAGTAAATATCAAAAATACAAGTGCTTCAGTGTGTATATCTTTAAAGGAAATGATGATGATGATAATAATAATGAACCTAATTCATACACAAAAATTTAGTTGCCAAGAGCAACTATTTTTTCTCCCGTATTATTAACGAAAGTATGACAATAACAGGACGTGATCGACTGTCTAGAATGTTCGTTAATATCTTCGCGACCACTGTACCAAATATCATAGCAATTATCACATTCATAGAAATGCTTCATGTAAAAGAATCAGACGTTGCAGCGAAAACTCCATTTACTTCCATTATAAGCAGTCGAACACCAAGCACCGGGGTCAACACCAGCGCCTCTAGCGGATCATTTTCGAGTGGAACTATCCAGAGAGCGCAGAAGCATGCCGTTTTCCACACTACGTTATTCTAGGCGCTGTAGTGGCGCTATATCCACATATGTCCCCCAAACATATCGAGTAACAATAGAAACGACAAGGAAGGAAGAAAAGCCATTATTCCATAAAAGAAGAAAGATTGATTGATTTTCGTTTACTTCGCGTTTTGTGCCTCTTGGCTAATTTGCGAAGATGGGGATGAGTGATGAAATTGATGAATGGACATTCACAAACAACAATGCCCGAGCGGATTCGAACCCGGAACCAAGAGAAGAAAGAAGAAGATGATCTTTCCATAATAAAAGAAAGAAGAAGATGATCTTTCCATAAAAGAAGAAAGAAGATGATGATCTTCCAATAAGAAAGGAAAGAAGAAGATAATATTTCCCTAATAGAAGAAGATGATCTTTCAATAACAAAGGAAAGAAGAAAATAATATTTCCATAAAAGAAGATAGAAGAAGATAATCTTCCCATAACCGAAGAAAGAAGATGATCTTTCCATAAAAGAAGAAGGAATAAAATTTTGTACTAAGAATTCATGCGTATAATCTTTGTATCGTAGAAGTCTCAGAATATATACTTTCTTATTTATATCCATTGGCATATATTTTCGCTGTTTGATTCACATTCCAAGAAAAGAACCCATAATCCTAGAGATTAGCCGTGGTATACAGAGTAACGCCAAAAGACAGGTGGCATAATTAAGTGGCACCCAGAAGGTGGAATTGAACAACTTCGGCGCCATCCAACTACAAGTTTGAAGCCAACCCCGGACCACCAAAGTTTATATTCGCTTTCTTCTTTTAATTTTCAGATTTGGAATCGACTGCTTAACTTTTTTTATCTTCTATATATACAGTGTCGCTCAAAAGTTTTAGGACAACGACATTTTAAACTAGGCAACCCAATTTACACAAGGCGTAGGTGGGTTGCGTGTAGAGTTATTCTGAATTTCAGGGTTGCCACATGCACAATAGATATTTATGAAATACGCGAAAGAAATAAATCTAAGTACGAGGATTATTGTATAAAACTAGAAAAAATATCAGTATTACATTTGTTGTAAAAGAAAGAAATTCGATTGCTGATGAGTCTATACAAAGAAAAGAAGAGAGAGGAAACGAAAGGGTACAAAGAGAGAGAACATTTAAAGGGGGAGAGGAAAAGTAAAGGAGGGAAGAAAATAGAGGACTAAAGTGGATAGGAGAAGTAATGAGGAGAAAGGAAAATGATTCGAGAAGAAATATGGAAAATGGAGCAAGAGGAGATAAGAGGAGGAAAACGAGATGAGAGAAGAGGAGAAGAGGAATTTGGAGAGGAGAGGATAGGAGACGAGAAGAGGGGAGTGGAGAGTAGAGTAAAAGAGAGAAATAGAGAAGAACGAAAAGAAGAGGAGAATAGTGTAGTGGAGTCGGAAATCGAAGAGAGGAGAGGAGAAGAGTGGAATGGAGGCAAGATGCGCGAGTAGGGAAGGTGATATGAGATAAAAGCAGAGAAGGAGGAGAAACAAGAAGGAAAAGGAGAAGAGAAGACCAGAAGGTAATGGAGAAGAGAGGAGAAAAGAGGTAGTAAAAACATGAATGTAATTTTAATATTTATAAGATTTATCCAATTTTTCTCCACTTCTCGGTTCATGGAAATAGAGATTTTGTAATTTAATATTTCTCCTTCCCCCATCGTTAATTCCAAATTGAATAATTCAGTTTCACACGGCGTGGACAATAAACATAGTGGGATATGTCTAAAACTTAAGAAAATTTTCTGCCACTATAGAGGTTTGCACCTACGACCATAAGGTTGACAATCTTTAAAGTTAACAACTACTCTACAAGCTTTCGCTTCTGAAAGCTGGTAGAAGGAGCTGCCCAATGTGAAATGTAGATGCAACTCTCCTCCTACATTTAATGTGCAAAGAATACTTGTTTGTAACGAAGAAAACGAAGGCACGCGTAGTAAGAATCGGCGAAAACATTTAATGGAGAATTGCACATGATGAAAACCTTTCAGTCGATATTTGTGGAGGTATCTTTGCATTCTACTCGAGTGGGAAAATAGGTAAAATTAGTATGTCCTCAATTGCCACAAATATAAATATTTATTTCATTAATATTTGTCAATGTCTTTGAAGCAGTACACAATATTAAAATTACATTCATGTTTTTAGTGATATAATCGCAGGTAAAATCAAAAATCTTACGTGGAAGATTCTAACTTGCTCTGTACTCAGCCAAAAGGCATTTCGCACCGATCTAATACATTCTCCAATATATTTCAAAATGTTATTGAATATTTCATGTAGATAATTTAATCAATGCATGTATTATTGACGCCGAGACGATATTTTCTGCAACTACCTCTTCTCTCCTCTCGTCTCCAGTCCCTTCTGTTCTTCTCTTCTTCTTCTCTCCCCTCCTTTTCCTCTGCTATTATCTCATATTGCCTTAGCTACTTTTCTCGCATCTTGTCTCCATCCCACTCTTCTCTACTCCCTCTTATCTCTTCAATTTCCGACCCCATTTCACTCTTCTCCTCTTCTCTACGTTCTTCTCTTTCTCTCTCTTGTACTCTACTCTCCACTCCCCTCTTCTCGTCTCTTCCCCTCCTCTTCTCTCCTCTCTTTTTCCTATTTTTTTCTTTCAGAAAGAATTTTGTCATTTGCGATATAATAGTGATATTTTTATATTTTTATACAATAATACTTTTTCTATTTCCTTCGTGTATTTCATAAATATCTATTCTGCATGTGGCTACCCTGAAATTGAGCATAACTCTACACACAACCCACCAACGCCTTGCGTAAATTGGGTTGCCTAGTTTAAAATGTCGTCGTCCTAAAACGTTTGAAAGACACTGTACAATGTACTTGGATTATGTCGATCATTGAGTTCCCTTTATTCCATTATGTTTTTTATCCTTTATTTACAACCATTTAATCACTTCTCATTCCCATTGATTTGTTTTATTTGGTTTTGATCACTTTCTAGTTCCTCCTAATTCGTTAATAATTTACTTTCCGTTTTTCCGCTTGTGCTGCTATCTATCGTCATTTTCACTAACTACGCATTTCCCCATATGTTTATCTTTGGAATCGCTCATTCCGGCACGTAACACAAAATCCTCCACCTCAAGGTATTTTTTTCTATCGGAATATATGTAGTTAGAAGAAATTTCCTACTTCCTAATTTACACGTACGTACATCTATATTTAAATCTTCGTTCCAAATTTCTTCTTTCCTTCATCTATTCTTCGATCTTCACATTGTATTCCCTATCTATACACAGATCTCCTTTTCACAGACTCTATTATGCATTCGCATCATCTTCGTTTGACCTTTTTTTCTTTCTTATCACGAACTGGCTCGTCTCTACTCTTTTGTCTCTCCTAAGATGCTCTATTTCTATAGTTTCTGCAACAGTCAACTCTTTTCTCATCGGCCAATATCAGTCCTTTTCTGTACATGACGAACATACATTAAGGACGTCTATGCTCTTATTAAATGAATTCCTACGTTTCAATAGCATATTTTTCGCTTCCTCCGTCTCAACTTCGGAGACATTCTTGCGTGCATCATCTTCATCGCATGTATCATTGACATATGCATTACAATTATCTTTCATTTTCACTATTCATTTCTATAACTCATATGTTACTCTACGTCTTATACACAAGATTCTCATTTTTAGTTCATATTTCCATTTACCCGCTTCACAATTTATTTTTCATAGGAACACGTAGCATATTCATTTACATTAATTGTCTTCTCGCCTTCCTATCGTTAACGTAAATCATGTTCATCGTAGTTTTCTCAAAATGTTGTTCCGCCATTGGCATTACACATCCAGCCTTTTTGATAAGGTTGAGTTGTCATTGAAATTTATTCCTTGGAGATTCATATTCCCATCAACAGTTCCTATGATATTAAATTTCCTTTTCTACGGCGATGACTAATCTTATCCTATCCTTGTCTGATGTCTTCAAGCGAGCTTATGAGTCTGTTATCTGAATAACCTTTTGGCCTCTATTTGACTTCTATAACTACAGGTTCTTCTTTGAACGAAATCTTTGATTAAATATAATTTACTCTATTTACAAATATTTACATATAGATTATTTCTATTTACAGTTTGATGATACTTAGTTGTATTTACAATACAACCAGGACCACTTATAAGTGTAGAAAAGAAGAGGCTATTTGATTGAACAATCTGATTTGCCCACACTTAAAACAATGGCAAGAGGGGCTTATACCCCAATTCTTCAGGTGTGATATGCTCTGAATTTTTAAGAATTTTGAATTCTAGTGTAGAAAAGATGAGCCTCAACAATCCGATTTGCCTATACTTAAAACTATGCCAAGAGGGGCTTATACCCCAATTCTTCAGGTGTGATATGCTCTGAATTTTTAAGAATTTTGAATTCTAGTGTAGAAAAGATGAAGCCTCAACAGACAGCCCCATGGTTTTTATTGCCTTGTAATCAGGAGGCTTCTGGGTTTGAGTCCTGATAAAATGTGAAGCCTCCCCTGATGGCAAAATGTTAATATTGTTGTCTTGTAAACAAGAGGCTCGGGTTTGAGTCCTGATAAAATGTGTAAGATTGAAATAAATGTGGCAAAATAATATCTCCACACGCGAGAGTTTGAGAATAATTATTGCTAGTTGATATACAACTGATAGCTCCCAGATCTGAAGCCTGGTAAAAAGTGTTGTACAACAGCATAAAAGAGCAAAATTATTTTATATTGGGGATCACCAGAGCCTAGTTATTGCTGTTATAATTGTTTTGGCATATTGTCCATAGTTCTGTTTTTTTGGACCAGGAAATTTTATATAAATAAACAATAAAAATGCCAAAACAAAAATATTGCAATCAGTGTAATAAAAATATATCTAGTTCTAATTGGTCTAGGCACCGGCATATTTGTAACTCTAAGAAATGCAGAAAGGCCACAAAAATGTGTCCAAGATGCCATAAAATATTAAGCAAGGCATATTACAAAGGCATAAGTGTAATTCTTATGTACAGTCATCAATATTGCCCCCACAACCATCTACATCTGGTCTGAAAAGAAAGCATGAAACACCTGTTAATGCTAGACCGGCAAAGCAGCCACGCTATGAACCCATCCTTAGCAGTTTTGCTGGCCAATTAGGGGCTTATCGGTTTGTATCAGAGCCAAGATGTGGTATTAAGAATTTTTTGAACAGTGTAAATCCTGATGTGCAGGCAATTCTAAATGCACAAAATGGCTCTTATAAGCTGTCCCTCAAATTGTTTACAGAATATAAGAAACCAAATGGCACAAAATTTACACAGCCCCACATAACAGAAACTGTACCTGTATATTCAAATGCAAATTCAGACAAAATAATAAGCAGTTTGATAGAACAATTGAATATTAAACACTCTGAATTTGCAGCAAAAGAGTCTGGATGGAACCTATGCGGTTCTCCACACAAGTTATATGTTAATATTTCTGAATTCAGCCCATTACAAGGTTCCACATATTTGCCATTACCTGCTAATATCAAAAACAAAACAGCCGTGGTTAATATAAAAAATAATGATGAGAAATGCTTTTTGTGGTGTATTTTAGCTGCTTTGTATCCAGTTTCAAGGCATCCTGAGAGAATAACTTATTACAAACAACATGAGCACGATTTTGATGAAGCAATGAAGGGCTTAGAATATCCAATGTCTGTTCAGAATATTGATAAATTTGAAAAAAAGGCTAGGAATATCAATGGCATACAATTATCTATTAATGTATTTACTTGTTCTACTGGCCGTGGCAATTGCTTGATAGCACCTCTCAGAATCAGTACATTTGATGATGATTCTGCTGTTCCGATTGATCTGCTCTTAATTGAAGGGGGTGATACACACCATTACACTCTGATACATAATCTTGAAGCTTTAGTGAGAACACAACTAGACAAATCTAAGACAATATTCAAGTTGTGCAGAAGATGTTTAACTGTATTTGATGGTCAAAAAATGGTGAATAGGATTCGGGAAGTGAATGCAGAAATTGCTAAAAACAAGTTAATTGAACATTTAAAATACTGTGGCAACTATAAACCTGTTCATATGGTGATGCCAATGCCAAGTGAAAATGCAAAATTCAAAAAGTTTGAAGCCTTGTTGGAACACCCAGCATATATAGTCTGTGATTTTGAATCAAATCTCAAACCTCTTGCATTCTGTAGCCCAGATCCTGACGAACCTTCAATTACACCATACCAGTTACATCAACCTTCTAGTTTTTATTATGTTATTGTACAGGATGTGTTGTTAGTAAAGAAGATTTATACATAGGAGCAGATGCCATCAAAGAATTTGCACATAGAATAGAAAATGAGTGCCATGACATAGCATCTAATATCTTATTAAAATCAAAACCTATGATGCCTTTAACAGAGAAACAGATTGAAGATTTCAACAATGCAGAAAAATGCCCGGTATGTGATTCTGAATTTTCAGATACAAATATCAAGGTGAAACACCATTAACATACAGATGGTAAATTCTTAATGCCCCTGTGTAATAGCTGTAATATTAAGATCCAGAGACCAAAATTTGTCCCCATATTTTGCCATGGTGCATCCAATTATGATTTTCATCATCTGATCAGGTGCGAGGGGTTTGACAAGCAGAATTTAAATATTTAGCTGAAAATGATGAGAAATATATTGCTATTAGCAAAATAATTAAAGTTAATGGTGTTCCTATTCACTTAAGATTTCTTGATTCCTACAGAATTTTATCGGCTAGCCTGGCTACACTGGCCACTCAATTATCTGATGATCAATTCAAAATCACATGTGCTTTGTTTCCAAATCAGGACCTGCAATTAATTAGGCGGAAGGGTGTATATCCATATGACTATGTTACAGATTTTTATAAATTTGATGAGTGTGCTCTGCCACCGCAACAAGAGTTTTACAGCAAAATCAGAGAATCAGGAATTACTGATGATGATTATCACCATGACCAGTTGATGTGGAACAATTTAAAATGCCAGACACTTGGTGATTATCACATGGCCTATTTAAAACTTGATGTCATTCTCTTAGCTGATATACTTCAGGCATTCAGAAAATCTTCTATGCAAAATTATAAACTGGATCCAATGTATTTTTACAGTGCTCCGGGGCTAGCATGGTCCGCAATGTTTTTGAACACTAAAATGCAATTGGATCTGATCCAGGATCAGGACATGTATCTGTTTATGGAGCAATGTATAAGAGGGGGCATGGTGCAATGCTCTCAGAGATATGCCAGAGCAAATAACAAATATATTCCTGATTATGATCCAGCACTGCCATCAAATTATATACTGTATGTAGATGCCAAAGCCTCTATGGTTATGCTATGATGGATAAACTGCCATATGCAGGGCTTGAGTGGGTTGAAGATTTTAATATTGAAGATCTTAAGGATTTTGATGACAGTGACTATGGCCTATTCTTAGAGGTTGATCTGACAATTCCTGATGATTTACACAATACATTTTCTGATCTGCCCCCAATTCCCGAGGTTCAGTGCTCACCTGGCTCTAAACAGAAGAAATTGATGATGACACTGGAACCAAAACAGGGCTATGTCATATATTACAAAAACCTCCAGTTCCTGATGCATCATGGTGTTCAAGTGACCAAACTTGGCAAAGTTTTGAGGTTCAGGCACTCAAAATGGTTGAAGCCATATATTGATACAAACACAGAGCTTCGAACATCTGCAAAAAGCCAATTTGATAAGGCCTTGTTTAAATTGATGGTCAATTCTGTGTATGGCAAAACTATTGAAAATGTCAGAAAACATACCGATGTTAAAATAATTACTGACCCCAGGCTGAGCAAAAAATTGGTTGCAAAGCCTAATTTCAATTATAGAAGAATTTATGATGAAAATATGGCACTATTCAACATGAAAAAAACAAAGATTAAGTTTGATAAACCTATTTATGTAGGGGCTGTGATATTGCAATTGGCCAAATTACACATGTTAAAATTGTATTATGATGTATTGAAACCTTTTATAAGGATCGTGTAAAATTGATGTACATGGATACAGATAGTTTTGTTCTTGATATTCAAACAGAAGATGTTTATCAAGATATAGCACAGCCTGCATTGCTTGAATATTTTGATACCAGTGAACATTCAAAAATTCAACCCCACAGCAAAAAGGTGCCTGGCAAGTTAAAAGATGAGACACTTGGTGATGTTATTGTGGCATTTGCTGGGTTAAGGGCCAAGATGTACAGCTTTGAAACATGTAGCGGTGTTGTTGCCAAAAAGGCCAAGGGCATTGGCAGAGTAACTGTAGACCAAGAGCTTGAATTTGAAGATTACAAAAATTGCCTCAAATCATGTAGCACAATCAGAACATCAGAATGCAGAATTCAGAGTGTGGATCACTTATTGACTAGCAATATTGTAAGAAAAGTGGCTCTGGACCCACATGATGATAAGAGATGCATTTTATCATGTGGCATACATACTTTACCATGGGGTCATTGTGATTTGAAAAATGGCAATCAATGCCCAATTACAGAGCATGATTTGAAATAAATAAACATGCCTATGAACTTATTTGGGTTCAAAAAACAGGCTATTATGGACCTGCCAACACCACAACCCTCTTCTGATATAATATCTAAACTAAGTGCTTTGTTAATTATTCATCTGAACGGCATACTTACAGATGTTGATGATGAAACAGGTAAAACATTGTACATATTTAACAATAATTTAAATCATTACCAATTACCTGTAGGTGGTCAATTGCAATTTATTACAACCCCTGAGGGTGATGTCAAAATTTCAATAGGGAGAAATATTTATAGAATTAAGCACTCAAACATGATTTCTGGCACTGTTTATACTGTTTCTGCTGGTGACTGCTTATATATTGAAGTCCCTGGATCCTATGACAAGCTTATACCCTTTTTTATAGAATTAAGAATTAGATATTCAATAATAAATAACCATTAAAACAAAAATGCCTAATGATATATTTGGCCATACAAGACATGAAGATCACAGTGATGAGATTCTGATGCTTGATGTCAGAGTCAAGAAATTAAGAAGTGATTTATAAGCTTTACAAACCACACTCAATGCCAGTCTTCAATTAGAAATTACAAATTTATAATCACAATGCATGGACCCTCTTCTTAAAATTGATTCTGAACTCAAATTAGTAATGCTTCAGAAATATACTGATTTGGCCACATTGGATAATTTTCAAAGTTTAGAAGAGGCTGTAGCAGCTCTTCAAGCCAAATTTAAGACCCAGGCCACCAACTCTGAGCAATTGAAACAACAATTGGAAGAGCAGATAAATAATGTCCAGGCACAGCTCCAAACAATTGTCAAAAGCATAAAATCACAAGAAGATTTTGATCTAGTGATTTCCACTCTAAAAGAACAGATTCAGTCACTCCAGATACCTAATCTGGACCCCTTCAACAATGCCATAGCCGAGGTTAAAGAAAAAATTGAGACACTTGAAAATTTTATGAACAATTTGCCATCTTCTGATGCTTTGAGTGCAATAACTCGGAGTGTTGCCAATATTAAGCTGCAAATTGAAACATATGAAGATTTTGGAAAAATTCAAAGTACCATAACCCATCTTGAGGGTACAATAGCAGCAGTGCAAAGTGATTTGACAAATGTACAAGAAACTCTAGAATCCCGATTGCCTGGGATTGTAGATACTCTTGTTAGTGTCCAGCAACAAATCACAAAGCTTGAAAACCTCAACACTGAATCTGAGCTATCTCATTTTCATCACTTGATTGATGATATCCAAACAAAACTTGAAATTTTACAACAATCAACACCCTCTCAGGCAGATATAGCCCTGCTCCAAGATGCTATGCAAAATGTGGCTGATGCTTCTGAATTAAACAATGTGAAATTGGCACTTGAATCTTTGCAAAATACTGTGTCAAATCTACCTACATCACAGGAACTTAAAAATATTAAGAGAGCTGTGAATCGCATATTGAAATCAGAAGATATCAAGAATATCCAGGCAGAGATCAAACAACTTACTCAGACAGTGGCCACTCTACCAACCAATCAACATATTAATGAAGTGCATGCCCTGTTTGAGGATATCAGAAGACAGGTCCATGATCTTACAGCTCAAAATTCTAAATTGGCAGTTGTTGAAAATTTACAGCAAATTGTAGCTAATATCAAGCAACAGCTAGGAACCATGGAATCCAATCAAGTAAATGCTTTGTCTGTTTTTGCCACCCAGCTTCAAGAAATTGTGCAACAATACAAGAAACTTGCTATAGACATAAAAATCAAGCCAGGCCATGATGATGTTGTTAGGACCATCAATGAGCACCTTGAATCTGTAACAAGCAGATTGCTTACAGCAGAAAAGGAAATAACAGGCATAATCGAGAATCCAAAACATACAGTAATTCTTGAATTGTACAGCATCCCCAACAAAGAATATGATTCACCATTTACACCAGGTGGCAAAATATATATGCTATCCCCTGCACAATTTCATTACCAATTTTTTGTTGGGGGCACACTTAGACCAATCAAGATCAAATATTGGCTTCAACCACAGGCACACCACTACCCCACCTTATCAATAACAAATGCTGATAACAAAGTGAAAATCACCCGTGTAGAATTAGAGGATTTTACAGATCCCAATACATTAGAAACAGCCTATGCTGAAGATGATGGCTCTCTGGAATTTAAAATACAAATAGGGGACAAATTATATTTAGAAAATCCTGTAGTATCAGCTGCTGAACACCCTATAGTTGCAATATTCTTGTTTACATATTATGTCTAGACAAATTATTGTTGATGAATTACACAGACAAGCCCGACATAATTTTAAGAGACTGCCAGTAGTTACAAAAGGCATAGATGATTTATGGCAGAGCGACTTGATTGAGATGGCAAGTGGAGAGCTGAAAAACTTAGACAAGATCAACAAGGGCTACAAGTATCTACTCACTGTAATAGATACATTTTCAAAATTTGCCTGGGCTGTGCCACTCAAATCCAAGACTGGAAAATGTGTTACAGAAGCCATCAGGACAATCATCAATCAGAGTGGAAGATCACCGCGCTATTTGCAAACAGATAATGGCAAAGAATTTTATAATTCTGTGTTCCAACAATTTATTAAAAGCCAGTCAATACAACATTACTCGACTTACAGTGATCTCAAGGCCTCAATTGTAGAGAGATTCAACAAAACCCTAAAAAATCTTATGTATAAACAATTTACACTTCAAGGTAATTATAAATGGATTAATATTCTTCCAGAACTTCTACAAAAATATAACAACTCGGTCCATTCCACAATCAACATGAAACCCTCTGAAGTAACTTCATCTGATGTGCAAAAATTGATCAGGACTGTTTATTATCCTAGATACCAGCCAACAACAAGAAAAGCCAAATACAGGGTAGGTGATCAAGTAAGAATCAGCAAATATAAGCACTTATTCAAAAGAGGCTTTACAAGAAACTGGAGCACTGAATTATTTACAGTGGTTCAAGTTAAACCTGGGACCCTTAACACATATATAATAAAGGATCACCGAGGAGAAATTTTCAAAGGCAGGTTCTATAAAGAAGAGCTCAGCAAAACTAAACAGCCTGACACATATCTCATAGAAAAAATCATCCGCAGAAAAGGCAACAAGTTATTTGTCAAATGGCTAGGACTCCCAGAACACAGCTGGATCGATGCAAACAAAATAATAATATGAACACCTGGGATGTTATAAAAAGGCTGCCAGAACCTGAACAGCAGAATAAGAGAAATGGCAAGTTGCTGCCTGATAATATTAGGTGTCTTATTGTTGGGCCATCTGCTTGTGGTAAAACTACACTAATGGTTGATAATTTTTTATTGGCACCCAACTGGTTAGACTGGAAAAACAGACACTTGTATGTCTTTTCTAAGAGCTTGGAACAATTAAAATATCAGCAGCTGATGAAGCTATATGATGGATTGGATATTGCCACTTTTGAACCAGATGTTAAGCCACTCCATGAATGTCTCGATAATTCTGTTGTTGTGTTTGATGACATTATACTGGATAATCAAAACAAGGTTAGAAATTTCTTTACACAGGGCCGGCACAAAAACATTGATTGCTTCTACCTGGCACAGACTTTTTCTAAAATACCCAAGCAGCTGATCCGAGACAACAGCAATTTTATATGTGTGTTTCATCAAGACCATACCAACCTCAAACACATAAATGATGAATATGTAGGTGGGGACTTGAGCTACAATGATTTTTCTAAGTTTTGCAGCAGGTGCTGGAACCAGGACAGTTATGGGTTTGTCACAATTGATATGACAAGAACACCCAATAGTGGCAAATACAGAAATAAAATTAACAATTTTCTAGACATTGAAACATATATAAATAAACATGAAAAGGCCAATCATTGATGATCTTAAGTTAAGAGATTATCTTGTAAAAAGATTTAAAGGATGGAAATCAGAGAACCGTGGAATTTATGAAAAACACAAACAAACAGAACAGCCTATTATTGACGCTATTGGTGAATTAGGTAAAAATATCAAAACTGTTACAGAGCAAAATCAAAATTTGATCACAGAGCTTGTACCTGTAGCTGCAAGAAACATATTAGATTATCCATTCACCCCACTTTCTAGCATTCATACACCTAGTCCTGTTGCTCCTCGAAGAATTGAAGCTACTCAGGATCCTATTGAATTGGGTCTTCTTGCTCAAAAATATTTAACCACACCTAAAGACAACAAAGATGAGGTGTTTGGCTTATATGCTGACACAGAGCGTGATGGTAGCATCATACATAGAATTGGCAATTTCAGAGTAACATTTATGGGAGATGATATAATTGTATATTCAGAATCTCATCTTGGAGAAAAAGGTGCTTTTGTTAAGTACCCCGGAACACCTGGATTGTGGGAACTAATGACTAGGAAGAGACCTGGCAACTATACAGATCAAGATTATGAATATTACAAAGAAATATTAATAAAATCAGATGCTCTATTCCAGAACAATGATCCCACACAAAAAGAGTCAAGTCTAGCAGTGGAGCAAAATACAACAATTTAATCAAGCCCATATGGTCACAAATCAAGACTGGCAGTGGGATCAAACAATACAACACCCTGCCTAAAGAATTTGTGTGGGTTGATGATGTCAGGAAACTTGTAGATAGGTTATTGGTGATAGCTGGGGAGGAAAATGCTGGCAACCACAATTTTTACAATGAAAAGGTTGGAATTATGGACATGATAAGCACAAAATTGTCTAATTTTATAGTGAATGACACTAAGGGGATTGGATATCTTATAAAAATTATTAATACTCTACCACCTAAATTTTGGAATATTTCTGAGGGTCGGGGGCTTGTTAATGATATTATAAACAAGCTGCCATTTGAACTACACATTCCAGGCTATCAGTATTGTGGTCCAGGCACAAAATTGGACCATAGATTAAACAGAGGTGATCCTGGTGTTAATCCCCTAGATGCTGCTTGTAGAGACCATGACATAGCATACAACACACATTCTGATCTTGACAAGAGACATGTTGCAGACAAGAAATTAGAAGAGGCTGCATTTGGTAGATTTGTAAGCAAAGATGCTTCTTTGAGTGAAAAAATAGCAGCATTGGGAACCACCATAGCTATGAGCACCAAACAAGAACTGGGGTGGGGGCTGTGAATATGTATATAATAAACCTACAATGAAGGCCAAGGGTGTTATGTATCAAATACCTTATGCAGGTCTCAAATCTCTTAAAACTATTGATAGTCTTTTAACCAAAAAGCAGCGCAAGAAAAAAAGCTCTTGTATTGCCAAGGGCCATGGTATGAAATTGTTACTTAGTACCCCCCAATTAAAAAAATTACAGCAATCTAGAAAAAAATCACATGTGGGGGGATTTATATTTACTATCCCTGCCATCTTAGCTGCTCTCGGGGCTGTTGGGAGCTTGGCTGGGGGATCAGCTGCCATAGCAAAAACAGTAATAGATGCCAAGAAGAATAGGGCAGAATTAGACGAGCAGAGGCGCCATAACCTGGCCATTGAGAAACAAGGCAAAGGTGTTAAGAGAGCCATGAATAAGTTTAAAAAAAACAAGAGCCGCTTACAAACCAAGATATTGAAGCTTTAATCAAGCCACTGGGCATCAAACATTTTAGAGGTGTGTACATGTCTGATTCTTTACCAGAACAACCACTCAACAAAGAGTGTGGCATTGTTAATTTGGATAAGTTCAAAAATCAGGGCACTCACTGGATTTGTTATCTTAAATATTTAAAAAATAAGGCATTTGTGTTTGATTCATTTGGAGGTGTTCCACCTGAAAATTTAATAAAATATCTAAATTCAGCTAATCTTTATTACAATAATGCCCGTGTTCAAAACTTCAAAGATGTTAATTGCGGACATCTGTGTTTATCTGTTCTTAGATATATGTCTCAAATAAATAAACCATCAATTGAAGATTTTCAAAAAGCCTAGTGGTATCTGAAACATCATGGGGGTATTCCATCTCACCAGCCAAAATTCAATATTGAAACTTAGATTACATGATGATATAGTATATCCCAAAACAATAGCTCTCAGAGCATTTTATGGCATGTACTTGATCCCTAATATTACACACCACAACAACACAATTGCAGTAGGGGATCAAAAAATTGTCATCACTCCAGGGCAGTATAATCTCTCCACTCTAAATGCTCAATTACCCAGAGGTGTAGTGTTAAGTCAAAATTCTGTCACTCACAGAGTAGAGATTGTATCTGCTACAGAGACAGTGGATCTGGGTACTATAGGAGAGCTGTTAGGATTTGAGAACAACACAAAACTTGAACCAGGCATCAAACATACTGCTATTAATATACCCAAATTCTTAGCCATAGAGACTCTGAATATTCACTGTAATGTGGCCGAGGGTATGATCACCAAATCAAATGGCATAGGCACTCACAAACAAACAGGCATCATTGCAACATTTAAACCTAATTCTGAATTTATGGAGCCCATCGTCTACAACCCATCCCCAACATTATATTTTCCTTTGTGTCATAATAGAATAGATAACATTGAATTGATGGTCACTAATGAAAAAGAAGAATTAGTTGATTTTGCTGGAGCCAGAACAACTGCTATCATAGAAATTAACATTTAAATAAAAATACATACAAGAAAAAAATGGAAAATATTGAAAGTTATGAGCTACAATCATTCCCCCCAAACAGGAGGACATTTGCAAATTTAAATCAACCCAACACAGAGATTGAGGTTGATCTTGATGTAGGGGATGGCTTTATACACCCCCACAGAGCAGATCTATACATCAAATTTGATGTTGTAAAGCTCCATGGAACAGATTATCCGGCAAATTCAAACATAAGATTGGTGGATAATTTTGTGCCACATCTGTTCTCTGAAATTGAGATCAGAAAACATGGTGTTGTTATAAACAGAGTAGATTATCCCGGCATTACCTCCACAGCTTTGGCCACATTAAAATTATCCAAAACCGAGGCTTCTTACTACAAAATAGGTGGATTTGAGGCTGGTGATAAAATATTATCTAAAAGCCACACTGTACTGTTCCCCATGCGCCTATTGCCAGGATTCTTCTCAGATTACAAAGATATTATGTGGAAGGGTGGTTTAAGAATTACATTTAGAAGAGCTGCCAATGATAATAATGCTTTGATGAGGTACAGTGCAATAAACTCTACAGGGGAAGCTCTGCCTAATACCCTACCTGATGAGGGCAAATGCATTATTCAGACTATGGAGCTAAGAATCCCGGTTGTTGAATATGAGGCCAGTTATGCTCTTAAATACAAAGCAGATATTCTAAAAAATCCACAAATTCCTTTACAATTTTATACATATCAATGTGTACAGAAGCCCGCATCTGGTACCTATTATGAGTTTGATGCTACAAATTCATTCTCCAGTATACAATATGACATGCCGGATTTTGTGGTGGTACTGTTTCAGACTGGAAGACACAATAATCAGGAAAAAAATTCAAGTAAATTTGATAACTGCAACATGAAGAACATATATCTTAAAAATGGCAGAAATGAGGTATTTCCTAGAGAAAATTATAATTTAGACATGTCCAAGGATGATTTCCTCAAATTATATGAGGCATTTACAGCATTCAAAAGAGTCACTACTGGCAATACTGACATGTATTACACACCAGATGAATTCAAAGCACAGAGACCCATGTTTGTCATCAACACTTCAAAAAGAAAACAAGTTGTGGTAAATGACAGGACAAACATTAAAATTATCTGTGAATTCCACAATACACTCCCCGATGACACCATATGTAGTGTTATTCTCATAGGTGAGAAATCATATGTTTATGATGTAAGAAATGAGAGAGTCACAGAGCAATTCTAGAGGGCCGACTCAAACACAGAAGCCTCTTAATTACAAGGCAATAATACCAACACTTTGCCGTCAGGGAGGCCTATGCACTCTGCCAGGTTTGAAACCTGGGGACCTTTTGATTATAGGCCATGGAATTATGTCTACAGCACCTCTGCCCGTGGCAGGAAAGCTTTTATATATATTACTTACCCAAATTTAACAGCACCTCTGCTCTTGGCAGGAAAGCTCAAATAACACAGCACCTCTGCTCTTGGCAGGAAAGCTCAAATAACACAAACACCTCTGCTCTTGGCAGGAAAGCTTTTATATATATTACTTACCCAAATTTAACAGCACCTCTGCTCTTGGCAGGAAAGCTCAAATAACACAGCACCTCTGCTCTTGGCAGGAAAGCTCAAATAACACAGCACCTCTGCTCTTGGCAGGAAAGCTCAAATAACACAGCACCTCTGCCCTTGGCAGGAAAGCTCAAATAACACAGCACCTCTGCCCTTGGCAGGAAAGCTCAAATAACACAGCACCTCTGCTCTTGGCAGGAAAGCTCAAATAACACAACACCTCTGCTCTTGGCAGGAAAGCTCAAATAACACAGCACCTCTGCTCTTGGCAGGAAAGCTCAAATAACACAGCACCTCTGCTCTTGGCAGGAAAGCTCAAATAACACAGCACCTCTGCCCTTGGCAGGAAAGCTCAAATAACACAGCACCTCTGCTCTTGGCAGGAAAGCTCAAATAACACAGCACCTCTGCTCTTGGCAGGAAAGCTCAAATAACACAGCACCTCTGCCCTTGGCAGGAAAGCTCAAATAACACAGCACCTCTGCTCTTGGCAGGAAAGCTCAAATAACACAGCACCTCTGCTCGTGGCAGGAAAGCTTTTACAGCACATCTGTATTGCAGGAATACAGAAATGCAATGAATATTTCTGTAACTTACAAACTTGGCTTATATTATTACAAAACATCCAATTCAGGCTCGCATAACAACATGAAAAAGGCCAATATTATCTCTACTAAGAATTTCCTCTTTGGGTTAATAATATGATGGATGGCAAGTAATTTTCCCTGAAAGGGGTACAGTGTAGATAAGAATTTCTCTTTGAGAAAATAATATGATGGATGACATGTAATTTCCCCTGAAAAGGTACAGTACAGGCTATATTTCTTATATGCCAGCAGATATAATCTCCCAGGCGTACAGAAAGAGGCCAATATTCCCTTTACTAGGAATTTTCTCTTTGAGTAAATAATATGATGGATGATATGTTATTTCTCTCTGAAAAGACACAGTGTAGATTATATCTGCTGGCATACAAGAAATATAATTTCCCGGGCAAGCATGATTTATTGCTGGCAGAAACATGGGACTGATCAAAAGATTAGAAAGAACATGGAAGCAATTAATTATGTTTGCTCGCTCCTCTCCCATTGTATTGATCGGGCAGTTTTGCCTGCATAAAAATATAACAGCAGTGAGTGGCTGAGCTGGTGATCCCCAATATAAAATAATTTTGCTCTTTTATGCTGTTGTACAACACTTTTTACCAGGCTTCAGATCTGGGAACTATCAGTTGTATATCAACTAGCAATAATTATTCTCAAAATCTCACGTGTGGAGATATTATTTTGCCACATGTATTTCAATCTTACACATTTTATCAGGACTCAAACCCGAGCCTCTTGTTTACAAGACAACAATATTAACATTTTGCCATCAGGGGAGGCTTCACATTTTATCAGGACTCAAACCCAGAAGCCTCCTGATTACAAGGCAATAAAAACCATGGGGCTGTCTGTTGAGGCTTCATCTTTTCTACACTAGAATTCAAAATTCTTAAAAATTCAGAGCATATCACACCTGAAGAATTGGGGTATAAGCCCCTCTTGGCATAGTTTTAAGTATAGGCAAATCGGATTGTTGAGGCTCATCTTTTCTACACTAGAATTCAAAATTCTTAAAAATTCAGAGCATATCACACCTGAAGAATTGGGGTATAAGCCCCTCTTGCCATTGTTTTAAGTGTGGGCAAATCAGATTGTTCAATCAAATAGCCTCTTCTTTTCTACACTTATAAGTGGTCCTGGTTGTATTGTAAATACAACTACTATGATATTACTGCATTTTCATCTGTCGGCGATCATCTTCAGGCAATCTTTCCGGGAAACCTTATCTCGTCGTTAAAGTAATTCCTCATCAGCTCTATTACTTCGTTTCTTTTTTCTTAAAATCGTGCATTTCGTCTTTCATTTTCTTCATTCGAGGTATGTCTTTGGTATGGATTCTCATCTCGCTTATTTCTCCATCTTGGGTTTCCCCCTCTGCCATATGTCTAAAGTTATTACGACCTCTGAAATTTCTCCATGAGCTTCGATATCTTCTATCTGTCCTTCTCTCTTCTGCCGACTCGTGATTCCTCTCATAGTTATTGTCATTTCCTCCTGAGTTTCTTCTTTCTCTATCTCGTTGTGGGTTATTTATTTTCACATGCCTCACACCAAATTTATCTTAGAAGCTTAGGCTCCTGACGACGCTCATCTTCTATATGCTGTCTCTTCCCATAAGGTGTCCCTTCTCTGTCGTTCCTTTCTCTGTTCCACGAGTTCTGTGTTCTACTCAATAGGTCTTCAGTCCTCACGTAATCTATCAAGTTGTCTACTTGTTTTATTTTTACCACTGCTATTGGCCCTTTGTTCGTAAGAGGCAAGGTTTGTATAGCTTGTTTAACCAGCTCTTTCTCGCTACAATTCTCCTTCAGGTTCTTGAAGCTTCTAAGGGTTTCCCAAGTATTCTCTTCTAAACTATCATTTTTAGACCAGTCGACGTATCTTGTCTTCAGTGCTTCCAACTGTCTTTCCTTGATATCTTCGCTACAATAATATTCAAGGAACTTTCGACAAAAATGCTAAAAATTCTTAAACTTGTGTAAGTTGAGTTGATACCACTCTGCCGCCGATTGCTCGAAACACGTTTCGATGAGATTTAAGGTCATGTGTTCAGGGATCCTCATGACTCGCACGTTTGTAGTGAGTTCCTTCAGGAATTTCTTTGGGCACTTCTCCGATATGTTCCCGTTGAGCTTCGGCAGGCACTGCAATTCTTGGGGTCTAGGTATTCTAGTTTTATACTTTTCACTCCCTTGGTATTCCTTATCTAATATATCTAAGAATCTTTCGTTATTGCTTCCGTCTTCACTGCTCTTCCTTATTCTCTTCCTTCGTTGTTTGGGATCTTTATATTCCTTCTTTTCTTCTATTGTAGATTCATTGCTGGAAATCTCATTCTTTATCCCTTTCTTGAAGTCTCATCTTGGTCACTGTTATGAAAACTAAGTCTCGCCACCTTTTCTTGAGTCATTGGCTTTCCTGACTTCTCCTCTATTTTCTCCACATTCTCTTCTATTTTATTTGTTCTCAAAGCTGTATCGTTCAATTGTGCCTTGCTTTCGTTCGCCACTTTATATCTATTTCATTTTCCCTTTTGTTTAGTTTTGCAGCAATTACATTTACTTTGGAGACATTTTCGACAATTTCCTTCTCAAGATGGAGTGTTTTCTTGTTGTTTGCTTCCAGTTCGTCCTGGACTTCGCAACCCTGTCGTGTGTTTTCCTCTCTAAGTTTCAACACTTCCCTTTCAATTCTATTATTTATATGCCTACATTTATCGGAAATACTCGTATAATTGAAAAATACCCACGAATAGACGTGGCATAATTAAGTGGCGCTCACAACGTGGAACCTTACCCACGAATAGACGTAGCATAATTAAGTGGCGACCAACGTTGCGGCTAGAGAATTGTGTTTTCCATTTATAATGTCAACATCGTTTACCCTATCTTGTTTTCTACTTCATCAATTTTGAAAGTTACTACTTCTACCTGACATTTATTTTCCACGGTTTTCCTTTCCAAACTGATTGTTTTCTTATTGGTTACATCCAATTTTTCATGAACATCTTCGGGATGTTGTTTACTTTCCTCTATGAGTTTCTCCACTTCGTCTTCAATCATCAGGTTTGTTTCATTAATTCTCTTCTCCAAAAGTTCGTTTTCTTCACAGGCATTAGCTATTCTTATGTACATTTCTTTACTTTCTCTTCTTCCTTCCTCTATCATATCTTTTAGATTATTATTACTTTCTTCTAATTATCCTTCTAATCTTCTATTATTCTTCTCGATTTTTCTATTACTCTCATCAAATTTCTCCTTTAATTCTCCGATATTCTCTTTCGCCTTCCTATTACTTTATTCTAACTTACTTCCTCTGCCTTTCTAATATTCTCATCCAACCTCTCTTCTACCTTTCTATTACTTTATTTATATCCTCCATTCTTAACTTTCTCTCGCTTCGCGGTCTGATTCACGATTCTCTAGCCGCAACGTTGGTAGCCACTTAATTATGCTACGTTTATTCGCAGGTAAGGCTCCACGTTGTGAGCGCCACTTAATTATGACACGTCTATTCGTGGGTATTTTTCGGATATAGGAGTATTTCTGATAAATTTAGGCATATTTTGCAACTCTTGAGGCCTAAGTTTCCTGGACTTATATCTTACGCTCTCTCGGTAATATTTTTCTAGTATGTCCAAAAAACTTTCGTTGTAGCTTCCTTCTTCGCTGCTCTTCCACTTTCTCTTGCTTCGTCGATGAGATTCCAAGTATAACGTCGGTTTCTTTTCTTCCTCCGTTGTTGACTCAACGCTGGAACTTATTTCTTTTAATTATTTTTGACATAAGTTTCTTCCTCCTCACTTTCTGGATGACTTGTTTTCATTTTGATTTTTTAATGGATATCTTCCCTAGCTTTCTTTCTGCATCTTCCATTTTCTTCTCCGCCTTATCTATCCTTCAGGCTATTCCATTTAGTTTTATGTCCATTTTCTTTCCTTTCCTATTTGCTGCATTCATTTTGGTTCGATTTTCCACGATCTCCTTTTCCATACTCATAGTTTTTTTTTACTTCTTGAAGTTCCTGCGTGCTTATTCGTTTTAAAACTTCCTTTCCCAACTGCTATCTTCTATCAAGACCTTTGCTTCCTCTATCTTGCTTTTGTTCTCATCTATTCTAGAAGCTGCTACTTCTATCAGATTTATTTTCGACAAGCTTTCTTTCCACACTGTCAGTTCTTTGTTCATTATCCTCTCTTAGTTTCGAAACCTCATCTTTGATTCTTCTATTTATATCTAAGCTTTTACTCTGAATTAACAGCGTTGTTTCCTCTATTTTCCTTTCCAATGATCTTCTATTTTCTTCACACACTTCGGTTACTCTTGAGTACATCTCCTGGGTTTCAGACCTCACGGTTTCCAATCTCCTACTATTTTCTTCTAGCTTTTCTTTCATTTCTTTACTGCTTTCTTCTACCTTTCTTTTTATAAATAATAGCCTTTTTTCCTCCTTGTCGTTTCTATTGCTACTCGATAAGTTTTTGGGCGACAAATATGGATATAGCGCCACCAGGGTAACAAACAAAACTCTAGCAAGAAGCTTACCAGAAGTTAAAGACCCACATTTTGAATCGACAGCTTAACTTCTTTAATCTCCTATATGTACAATATATGTGGATTATGTCGATCATTGAGTTTCCTTTATTCCTTTATCTTTTATATCCTTTATTTACAACTATTTAATCACTACTCATTCCCTTTTGTTTGTCTTATTTGGTTTTGATCACTTTCTAGTTGCTCCTAATTCATTAGTAATTTACTTTCAGTTTTTCTGCTTGTGCTGCCATCTATCGTCGTTTTCACCAACTATTTCCCCATATGTTTATCGTTGGCTTCGCTCATTCCGGCACGTAACAGACTTTGAACATCTGTCAATTCATGTATTGATTGATTTCTATTGAATTTACTGCATTTGTGTGCCATTTTTGGATATTCTTAGATATGAATATTAAATATGTTAAGATGAAATTGTGAAAGGGCAATCACATACATGAACAGGACACAACACAAGTCCCATAGACTATTATATTTTTTAGTGTCCAGACGCCAGAGCCTCGTTAGTGTTCAAAATGCAACCCAGGGACACAATAACGTACGCATTCGTAGAATAAATACGTATACCATTCTTTGTTAGAGAAACGCGATCTAAAGTACTGCGTATTCTATGACCTTACTTGCTCGTTACTTCTCAGGAACCGGTCGCCATATAACACCATAAAAACGGCTTCAACTTGTTTTATTGCTTTATGCTTAAAAACTTCCAAGATGACATCCAACGAATACTGTCATTACATGCTGATTGTAAAACATGTGTATTTTTTCGTTTCCTCGACAAGAGTAGGAAAGCTGGTCATGCCTGGAATTTTCATGTATTTTTATCCTTTTTTCATCTATTCATTGAAAACTTCGATCATTCCGAATTCTTTCAAAAACTACCCAGTTAATGTCTGACAACAGGCCAAAAAAACAAAAAAACAAGCAGAAACAAGTTTACTTGCATCAGGCTCCGTACTTCGAGGTACTGATATTCTTATCTGCTACACCACTCTCATATCAAAATGCAGGAGTAATGAAGTGTATCAACTCCCTTCTGTTGGAGGTGGGGCTATTCTAAAGATAGCCTCTGTACAAAACTGCTGCCAACTGAAGAAGTCAGCTCACTTTCCAAAGAACAGACAGTCATCCATAAGGTACCAGGCGCAAGTAACATACCCAAAATGAAGATTCATTTCATCTTAACGTTTCTGCAAATAGCATGTGCTTTAGGAGAAGTAAGTTTTCTCTGTTTTTATTACAACTATATAATGCTTTTTTGCTGGGCAGTTTAAGCAGGGATAAAATATAGCACACACTTATTCCCTTACATACATTGGCGTTGCTAGGAGTTGACAGGAAGTATATAACACCAGTTTGCAAATAGATGAAAGTAATTATATATATAGTGTAGGCACATAGTTCAAACTATCATAAAACTATTATTGTGTTTCAACAACCGTAAATTATACAGGGTGTTTCGTAAGTTCGTTTACAACGCTTGGGAGGTTATTGTACGATTGAAAATAAGGTGGAAAGTTCATGTAACGAAATTCCGGAAACGCCTTTGTTGCCGAGTTATTGACTTTTGAAAACGTGGGAAAATGATTTTCCGAAGTGAATAATGGCAAAACGAGTGGAGAGAAGTCGTCGGTGTTGGGCGATCCACTAAGAAATTGGGTACGCTCTTGTCAAAAAATCACGCGGCAATGTTGTGCAATGTCGGCGCAAGGGATTCCCCAAAGGACGCGAACGAAGAGGTTGACGGGAGTAGGGTGGGTGTGCGTTCTGCGTGAGCTGGTATCGACGAAAATTGTCATGTGTTGAATGGCACCAAAAAACAAATAAAATTTCCTGAGCAAAGGGCACCATGACGTATAAACGAAAAAAAAATGAGCTGGGGAACACCTGTTTTAATCACGTTCCCAAGAAAGTTACAATTCTTAATTATAATATTTTCCTATTGACGAAAATTCATTACGATTATAAACATCCACATTCCGTATTACAGAAAGTGAGAATCGATTACTACGAGTTTAGACCTTGTGACGGATACGAAAATAGCAAAATCGTGTTCAAAGAAGCAGAGATTTGGAATGTGGATTTTCAAACTGCAGATGTAACAGCAACCGTCGTGCTCGAAGTCAATCTCGACGAATCCTTGCGGGTAAGATATTTCAACATACCTTAAAAAGCTCAGGTTTTCATTTATTACCCCTTCCTATTTTTCGTTACAAATTTTGGTACTTGCTATTTCCTTTTTTAATGATTAAAGAAGTTTCATACGATTACTAAGATTATTTTTTTCTTATTCTCTGTCAGAAATTAACATAAAAATTAATTTCTCCCTGTTAATTTTTCAAATAACGAGAATTTCTTGTCATGCATTGGATAGGTAATGAATATAAATTATGGTTGCTTGAACAAAAATTATATTTTTAAAATCTGAATCATCAAAATTAAAATAATTGGGTTAACTATGTAATGTCTCGCAATACTTTAATAGTCATATTTGACTGCGTCCAACTGTATTTATTTCAACAGACATTTTGTCTCTCTTCTTTGTCCCTCTCTGTACATGAACAGTACATACACACACATAAATATTTTTAGTGCTTTATTTGTGTGTTCCTTCTAAACTCAGCCTGTTTCTTTCACTTAATTTTATATCCATTTGTTAGTTGATGCTAATAAATCTTATATGTTGCATTTTTGACAAAAAATTCAATCCATTTTGGAATTTCCGACCTTAAAATTTCATTCTCAACGCTTTTTAATTAGATTTCATTGCTTGATTGATTGATTTGGTGTTTTGAGTCCACTTTATGCACAGTAAGGCTAATCGGGTCTGGACCTACAGTTTAAAGTGGGATCCGAACCACTATGTGCTTACACCGGGTATCGAATCCGGGACCCCTTGATTACAAGGCGACGACGCTACCACTACGCCATCAGGGAGGCCCCACATTTTAACTAGAAATAATTTTTCTAGTTGCTACAGCTTTAATTATTTGTCATTTTGTGTCAGTTTTCATACAGGTCGATTTCAATATTTTCATTTTCGATTAATTGTTCTTCCCTAGCGTAACAAAAACCAAATTCTTTACAGGGAAAAGTTATATTGCAAAAGTGTCCTAATATGAATGAAGTTGATTGTGAAAATTATCCTGTTCGGTGGATAGACGATCTATGTGAGCAGATGGTTGGAGGAGACAACATATGGACAGCCATTCTCATGAACACTGAGAATCGTAAATTTGAGGGTTGCCCAATACCAAAGGTACGTGTAGACAGGCCTGTATGAAAATAATTAATTAATTAAGATACTAATTACTAGTATCGTTTTAAAATTTCTTTTAAAACAGAAATACTTAGAAATATAGGTTATATTAGAGGATCATAATCGTAAACGTAATAATTGAAGTTCGTTTCCTCATGCAGTATTCAAATGCAATTCGCAAATTTTGTTCACTAAAGTGAATTCGAAATTTATTGTGTTTTTTTTGCCAATAAATATGTTTGTCATAGTGAGATTTCTTGCTGTAAGCTAAACGTTTCACAAAACCATCTATCTCTTGCCCTGTACATTGTGTGGTTAATTGTTGCAGTCACGTTTGAAGAAAAAAATGTACAAAATAGACCTACTTCCTTTTCTGCAAACAGACATACGCCATTTAGACGTTCCAGAAAAAGAAATTATGTGAGTAATAGATGTAATTACTTACTATTATGTTCTTTGAAAGAAGTTGAGATAAAGTCACTGGATAGCACAAACGCTTTATGACTAATGTGAGCAGCTCTATCAGACGGGGGAGGGAGAACCAGAAGCTTTAAAAATAATCTTTAAAAAAAGTTTACAAAGCAGGAAGGCAAGCTTCCAGATTGTAAAGTATGTAAGATCCGCCCTGGATCCTTACTTGGTTGATGGGTCTATTGAGCCTCGGATTCACGCTCAGTAATACTTCGGGGCTTGAGTCTCCTCGGCACAAGGTTCGGGTTAATCTGGCTGCTTTAATTGTCGATGATCAAACGTAATTCTGGGTCAAAGGTTCTCAATCTACTTATAGATCTTGACCAAGATTCTACAAGCAGTCGACAAGCCTTCTTCCCACTAGGTTCTGTCGATACCCAGTTAAGTATCCAACTTCATTTTCTCTCTCCAGCCTCTGATCAGAGAACCAAAGATTCTTCCGTGACCACCGATTAAAAAAAGGTGTACCCTGACCAGGGATACAAACGTTGACTACTAACAGTCTATTGGCCGATCCCGAATTCCGGCATATCTCAAGACAATCACTACTCTCTCAATTGTATCTCCTGACCAGGAGCATAGTACAGAGAGAGTATACGCCTTCTGACCAGAAGAGCTAAGTAACTGTCCTAAGGTAATTCCAGAATGAACTAATCTCTAAGATCGAAGTGGATGTAAAGGCAGAAGTTCGAGCGTTGAAAGAAAAGACGGTTATACGAGTTCCGCATTTACCATAGGTTCGAATACAAAAGGCCACGGGCCACCGAGCTCCGCTGCTTATATCTGATTTCTCGGTGCCGTGATTGATTTACAAACTTTTATCTTTGCACAAATATTACCTCACAATAAAATACAAATCCATAAGGTGTCAATGAGAAACATAATTAATTACATACATAAATTATCACTTTGACCCTTTGTGATTTATAAACATACAATGGAATATTAAACGTTATACACAGTATCTAATTTGACTAGGGAGTATGGCTTCTTGCAACTCCCCTCTCTCTCCGCAACGGCCGCGAGATAAGCCAACAAAAATTACAACTTGAAAAATGTTGAGTAAAATAAAACATACAGGTTTTGTTTTGCGCGGCATAACTTTCTTTTGGGTCCACGTAGCTAAATTCTGAAAGTACTGTCTCGCAGCTAAAGAATCAGGATTATTATGATATAAATTTAATCACTGTCCTCCAAGGAACACGACAGATATAGAGTGGGAAAGACAGCTTAATCTTCCTTTCGTCTTTTTCCCTGTGACAACGTTTTCATAAGATTGTGTCTGCTTATCTCTAACACAATAGCGATAGCTTTCCCGCATTGTCGTCACCTATAACAACTTCCAGCTCAGCTTGCTGGCAGAGAGAAACAAACTCTTGAGACTTATATTAACACCAGGATGTATAGTTATATACGAGGTGTGTTCCACATCACTAGGTAATCAACCATTAATATATAGAAGTATAGATACAAAAAAAATAGTAAGTCTATGTATTCTTGTAACTGGGACTCTGCTACACGTTATAATTGTCCCGCTTCCTACGAGAAAATTTCATCAATTTTCTCCTTCACAGAAAATTGTGAATTTTTTTCAAATCTTCACTTAATGTTCTTAAATATTTCACTGACAACTCTTAAGTTCCACACCAAGAAGTCGGGTTTTCTCCAAGGATTTCTCTCCGTAATTCCTGGGAGCAGGTGAACTTCTCCAGGTGCTGGTAGTTAACACGATCTATAGGCTCCCTTAAAGACGGCTGCAGGAGAAGTGCGGAGTTGTCCCTCATCTGGGTAGCGATGTATGGGCCGACGTATACCTTGAAGAGTTTGGAGATGGTTTGGAGACGACTGGAGCTCAGCTTACGGCTTTTCACTAGGACCAGATCCCCTTCCTCCAGTTTCAAGGCTTGTCCCTGATTCTTCACTCTCCTCCTCTTCTGTTGGGCCTTTTCTCTCCCTTGAGATTGATATAATTTAAAAGCCCACGTCGTCTTCTCATCCTGTGGTACAGGTCAATAAAACCTTTCATAGGGTTCCTCCAGGATGCCTCTATTGAAGAAAGTTCAGAAGGAGCATATCTCGTAACGGAGACCGAATTGTTCAATAACCAAACCACATCATTGATGAAGGTGGCCCAACGAGTATGCTCTCTATAGAAAAATAGCCGCAAAAGACGGAAGACTTCTTGGTTAATTCTCTCTACCACATTACTGCTGGGATGATAGGCTCTAGTGCAGACATGAGTAATTCCCTTCCTTTTCATATACTCGCTCCAGGTTGTCGAAATGAACTGGGTCCCTCGGTCTGAGAGGATGACTTTTACTTGAGGGTAGTGAGCAAAATACGTCTTTTGCAATAAGTTCACGATCTACTGAGATGTAGCTCTCCTCAGAGGGTAAACCGAAACGAATTTGTCAACGGCGGTAAAAATATAGGAGAACCCATGGGAAGTTGGTAGCTGGCCTATAATATCAATGGACAGCATCTCATGAGGATTCTTGGGTGAAATGTGAAGCTTCTCTATCAGGATACCTATCCTATCCATTTTTGTCTTGGCACACATCTGACAATCATTAACATACCGAGTAACATCACCGAATAGTTTGAGCTAAAAATACCTATATGTTATTCTTGCTTTGGTTTTTGTAATGCCAAAGTGTCCTAGGTTATCGTGATTTTCCCTAAGTATCTGGGGAACAAATATTGACGGCATACAAAGCTTCCAAATAATAGATTCACCCTGAACTCTTCTAAACAATAAACCTGCATGTACACAATAATTCTTCCTGGTTCTACCTTGAGTGATCTTATCGGTCTTTTCTGGAGCTTCCGAGATCTTCAAGATGCTTTGACAAAACAAGTCCTCTTTCTGGGCTTCAATACACTTCTCCAGTTCCTCAGTCTTTTCCCGTTCCTACCAAATGTAGTTCACCTTAAAAAGTGTCTTTTGGATCTCTTCTTCTGGTGAATCGGACACAGGATACCGGGAAAGACTGTCAGCTATCTCATTATCCTTTACTCTAACGTAAATAATCTGGAATTGGTACGCCTGTAGTTTCAAAGCCCATCTAGTTAACCTGCTATTAAGGTCTTGAGAGTTCTTTAACCAGACGAGACCCTTGTGATCTGAGTATATCTTAAATTACTGACCTTTTAGATAAATTGAAAATTTCTCCTCTCCAAAAATGATACTCAGACACTCTATTTCATGGATGGAATAGTGTATCTCATTGTTCCTCAGTTTTTGACTTGCATGTTGGATAACATTTACTGTTTTCTCTCCACCTTCTGGTTCTTGGAATAATATTCAGCCTAATCCTTTAGCAAAGGCGTCGCACTCTAGACAAAAGCTTAAATTAAAGTCTTGCTGAGACAATGCATCAGTAGTAACTAACGTAATCTTCATTTTCTGGAACGCCTGTTCTTCCTCTTCGCCCCTTACCATCCTTCCCTTTTGACAAATTCACATATTCTTAATTTAATGGAAAGGTGGCCGCGGTGGCTCAGTCGGTAACGCGTCTGACTACCATGCTCAAGGTCCCGGGTTCGATCCCCGGCCGGTTCAAATCCGGGAACTTTTCTAACGTTGGAAGCGGCCCCGGCGCCCACCCAGCGTCGAATAACATGGGTACCTGGGGGAAACCCTGGGGGGTAAAGGCGGTCAGGGGCGTGGTGCTGATCACATCACCCCCACTCACGACCGGATCAAGTAAGTGTGGGGCGTTAACCCCACACCCCCTATACGCCTTCATGGCGTGGTGCTAAGCACAGGGGAACACTTTACTTTACTATTTTAATTTAATGGTCCTTCCACATTCTCTCAATCGTTCTATGACCAATTGTAAATACTGTAAATGCTTTAAGTGCTCTTGAACCGTCTTGGAATGAATAAGTAAATCATCCAGATATACGGTCAGATACTCCTTCTGAGCCAAAATATTTGTGCATGACTGAGACAAAAGTGCTGACCGCATTGGAGAGTCCAAAAGGTATCCGAGTAAATTCATATAAGCGGCCTCGATAAGAAAAAGCTGTGTATTTTCTATGATCAGGGTGTATTTTTACCTGAAGATAACCGGACGCGAGATCCAAGCTGGAAAAGTACCTGGATTCTCGGAAGCGTTGCAGAGACTCATGGATGGGTTCGACGGAACTCCTCGGAACTATCATTTTCTTGTTGAGTTGGACATGGGCGTACTTGTTCTTGAGGTTTATACACTACAATTAAAGGATTCAAATAGGCAGAATTCGAAGGTAGAATGACCCCCCCATGCCTTCCATAGATTTCGTTCCTTTTCTAAAGCTTCACGCTTGGCAACAGGGATCGGATAACGCTTCCTAAACACTGGTTCTAAATCCTTCAACTATATCACACACTGAACGTCTTTAGCACAGTCAGGTCTTTCTGAAAATACGTGGTGATATTTCATAAGCAAATGGAACAAACTATCATGTTCACTCTTGAACAAGAATTGACGTTCTTCAACCTTTTCAATCATTTTATCTTCACTGGCACTCCACTTATCCAACACAGCGACGTTTACTCTCCCTTCCTTGCCTCCGTCGTAATCTATATTAAAAGTGAGCGGAGTGCAGCTACTTTGTAATGTCAACTCGTTCTCCAGCAAACAGATATTGGCTCTATAGGGTTTCAGGAACGGCATGCTCAGTAAAACATCAACACCTAACTTCTTTATCACAAATACTTCAGTATTCAACTCCTGGTCTCTAAGTTTGAGGCTAATATTCCTCCTTCCACAAATCCTTATCCTATTTGAACCAGTTACTCCAACGAATTTCTGGATCCCTCTGTAGTTTCATTCCCCTGTCCTTCTCAAGTAGTTCCATCCAAATGTCGTAATTTAACAATGAAGCCTCGCTCCCAGTATCGAGTAAGCAAACGACAGGAATGTTTGCAACATGAGCTTTAACTTTGGGCGTTCTATGGAAAGTAGTTAATTCAACAGACCTCTTAATCCCTTCTTCCACAGCTTTCTCTTCTAATTTGGTCAAGGAGTAGCTGTAATGAATCACGTAAGCCCTGTTAAAAGTATCGCCATTGGATACTAATCGTTCTTTACTACTTCCTTGCCCAAGCGCACCGGAACTTAAGCAAGATTCCCATTTAAACCTTGGTTAGTGGGAACCACTGGAGCGCTCCAATAGAACTGACAAGACTGTTCAACCGCTTGTTGTTGCTCAAAGGTCCTCGGGAACTCTGGCTCATATGCTTGAGACCCTGAAGTTACGAATTGCCGGTTAGGAAAATCATAGGCTCTTCTTCGAGGAAAAGATGCTGAGTTCCTTCTTATCTCGACGTAACCTCCTTCTGGTTCTCTCGTTTCGGGATCAGATATGGGTTCTGGTCTATTAGGCAGACTTTAATACCACGTCCTTTCTCTAAATTCCCTAGTTTGACGGTAACCATTATTACTTGTCCTTTGTTCCTCATGGTTACGGACGTTGTTGTTAAAGTTTCTCCCCGCAGATCCGTGGTTTTCTTGGACGACTTGTCTTACTGCTGTATTACCTTGCATTGGTTGCTGGTTTCTAAACCTTCCGCTAATACTGTTCCCAGCTTCATTTCTCTTGAACCAATCTGGTCTGCAGCTTCCAGCCTCCTCATTCACTTCATACCTTTTCAGGAACGCTGCTAACTCTTCCATTGTCTTCGGGGGATTAACGAAGCAAACTTGTCTGATTTTATAAGACATCTGTCTAATTATCAAATTCAATACTTCACTTTCTATGAGTACCGGAGAAAGATTCTTAAACTCAGCATAGATTCCCCACGCATACTCTTCCATGGTTTGATTCGAACCTTTAAGGTACTTTCTATTTCTCAAGAGGTCCAGTTGTCTTTGTTTTGCTTCCTCTGAAGCAAATGTAGTAGTAAACTTTTTACAAAATGCATTGTAGTCCCTAAACTCTTCGTAATGGGTCTAGAACCAATGCTCGGCTTGTCCAGTAAACAATCTGAATAGTAACTGGAGACGATATTTCTCTGAAACTTGCATAAGCTCAAAGTTAACATTTAGTTCCTTCAAGTATTTCTGTGCACTTTGAGTTTCCATGTTACCACTGAACTTAGGGAGTTGATTTAAGTCAGATATCCGAGGTAATTTTCCATATCGTCCTTCGATTCTTTTATCAAATTCCGAATCTGAAGAAGATGGAGTTGAGTTCCTTCCGCGTCTTCGCCTCTTCTTACGAATCCTTCCCGGTGGTCTTTCGTCCTCGGAGGAGGAATCACAAGATGTGCTCTTCCGATTTTTTTCTCTCTTTGACGTTTTTCTAAACATACCAGCATCAGAGTTACAATCGAGGTCACAACTTTACTGTGATTAATTCTTTCTTTCAAACGACAAAATTTGGATCTTCCACTGTGGGCCTAACATTATCCTTCCTTGAGATCTTTCTCTTACTCGGAGGTCCGCGTGTGCCCTCACACTCGACGTAATCTGACGTCTCTCCAGCTGGCTGATGATTATCAAAGCCATAAGGTGACTTAACAGCGGTTTCTCGTTGAGATGGATCTACGTTAAGTTCATGAAGTCTGTCTCTCAGGGAACTTATGTTTTGTTCCACGTTTAATTTCAGCTGACGTAACTCGGTGGCCACACAAGTGTTATTCCTTTCAATGTTATCTAGTTTATCCTTTTGTTCCCTTCTAACTTCTTCACGAAAGCTGGTTGTATTGTGGGTTACTTCTTCACGCAAGCTGGAAATACTAGTATTTATCTCTTCACAAAAAGAAGAAACCTTACTCTGTCCTTGACGTAGTTCTTCACCAAAATTCTCTAGCCTCTCAAAGCACTCAGCAACTTTAGAACTTACTTCCTCATTTTTCCATAGATAAGCCGTCATCTGTTCCTTAATCTCGGTTACACTCACTCCCAGAGTGACCATGGAACGAGTAATTCCTTCCATTTCACGCTCCCGTTCAGCTGTAAGCGTTGTGTGGAGTATCTCTCACTTCTCATTATTTTGGGACTGCTCCTTCCTTACAGTTTCATGCAATCGTTTCCAACGTTCTTCATTTTCCTCTCTATCAGCATGTCGCTTTCTTTCTTCTTCTGCTTTATCTTCTTGTCTCTTTCTTTCTCTCTCTGCTTTCTCTTCTTGTCGTTTTCTTTCTTCTTCTGCTTTCTCTTCACTTAATATACTCCGGAACTGTTGCCACCTGTTCTCTTCAGCGATTTGTTTAGCTTTCTCTTCCGCCTTCCGAGCATTCACCTCTTTAGTCTTTTCGATTTGACGTTTCCTTTCTTCTTCTGCTTTCTCTTCTCGTCGTTTTCTTTCTTCTCCTGCTTTCTCTCTTTTCCTTTTAATTTCTTCCATTTCGGACCAAACTATCAACCACGGAGGAAGTTCAATATCAGGTTCCTTATTCTCATCTTCATCGCTCTGGCAACCTTTACACCGAACGGCATCTAAATTTTGCCCTTCCAAGAATTCAGCCTCAAATTCACAAACGGAAATTCACCTAAATGCCCCCTTTTCTTCATCTTGTTCGGAGCAACAATCAAAGTGCAAAATTCAGTGTTCCTCTACAATCGTCGACAATGAATTGCATTTAGACTTCCTTGTTGCCATCTCGATGTTTCGTAACTTCACAAGAACCACCGGATATATACCTCGGGGCCTCAAACGTTGCAGCGCCACTTGTAAGATCCGCCCTTGATCCTTACTTGGTTATTGGGTCTATTGAGCCTCGGCTTCACGCTCAGTAACTCTTCGGGGCTTGAGGTTCGGGTAATTCCGGCTTCCTTAATTCTCGACGAAAGGTCCGACTTAATTCTGGGTCAAAGGTTCTCAATCTACTTATAGATCTTGACCAAGATCCTACAAGCAGTCGACAATCCTTCTTCTCACTAGGTACTGTCGATATCCAGTTAAGTATCCAACTTCATTTTCTCTCTCCAGCCTCTGATCAGAGAACCGAAGATTCTTCCGTGACCACCGATTAAAAAAAGGTGTATCCTGACCAGGGATACAAACGTTGACTACTAACAGTCTATCGGCCGATCCTGAATTCGGGCATATCTCAAGACAATCACTACTCTCTCAATTGTATCTCCTGACCAGGAGCATAGAACAGAGAGAGTATACGCCTTCTGACCTAACTGTCCTAAGGTATTTCCAGAATGAACTAATTTCTAAGATCGAAGTGGATGTAAAGCCAGAAGTTCGAGCTTTGAAAGAAAAGACGGTTATACGAG
This sequence comes from Lepisma saccharinum, assembly GCF_977018435.1. Lineage (NCBI taxonomy): Eukaryota > Metazoa > Arthropoda > Insecta > Zygentoma > Lepismatidae > Lepisma > Lepisma saccharinum. Next base: position 196,575,277 of record NC_139229.1, on the reverse strand, counting down.
TTCCGCATTTATCATAGGTTCGAATACTAAAGGCCACGA